>NW_024070201.1:12153278-12641653 GCF_014754425.2 Oryx dammah
TTCTCTCTTTTATTTTTTTTTTTATTTTATATATCTATACATATATATATATATATATATATATATTGACAAGACATCAAATGCATGAACAATGAAAGCAAAAATCAAGGGGGAACATATCAACTAAAAAGCTTCTGCCCACCAAAAGAAACAGCAAGATGAAAAGCAAACTTTGGAATTGAAGAGAACAAATGAATTAAATATATATATATATATATATTTTTTTTTTTTTCCCCAAGAAGACACCCATGTCTTCCCAAGAAGACATCCAGACATCCATCCTTTTGTCCAACAGGCACAGGAAAAGATGCCAACACACTAACCATCAAGAATATACAAATCAAAACATCAAAGCCTGCTGAAGTGTTGGCAAGCATATGGAGTAAAGAAAACCCTTGTGCACTCTTCATAAGAATGTAAATTGGTACAGCCATTATGCAAAACCATATAGAGTTTCCTCAAATAATTAAAAGTGAAATATATTATGACCTAGCAATCCTAATTCGGAATGTATATCCAAAGGAAGTCAAAACAAGATATCAAAGAGATGCTTGTATCCCCATGTTTACTGAAGTATAATTCATAATAGCCAACATATGAACTAAATTAAATGTCCAATAATAGATAAAGAAGATGTGAGCCATATATGTGTGTATGTATATGTGTACACACATACAGACACACACAAACACAATGGAATATCACTCAGCCATAAGGAGAAACTCCTACTGTCTCTGAATACATGGATGGATATTAAATGTATTATGTTAAGTGAAATGTCAGACAGAGAAAGACAAACACTGTCTGATCTCACTTATATGTGCAATGTACAAAAAAGAAAAAAATTCATAGAAACAAAGAGAAGAAAGATGCTTACTAGGGGCCTGTCAGGAAGAGTGGGAAATGGGAGATGTTGACCAAAGGGTATAAACTTCCAGTTAGAAGATTAGTAACTGTTGGGAATCTAATGTACAGCATTGTGACATAATTCACAATACTGGATAATATAGTAGAAAAATTCTAAGATGGCCTATGTTAAATATTCTCATCACAAAAGGGAAATAATAATTATGTGACTTGACGTAGGTGTTAGCTAATGCTATGTTGACAATCATTTTACAATATATTAGTTTATTGAATTAATACATAATACTTAAACTTACACAATGCCATATGTCAATTAATCTCAACAAAACTGGGAGAAAACAAAATGACTTCCCAACATCATACACTTGAAAGATCTTTCATGCGTGATCTCCCATCTCTTTTTCTCCACTGTCGATTACGTGGAAGTACTATAAAGACTTAAAATATGATAGTATCATAAAATGGAAAGATCTTGTTCCCTTACTAACTTGAAAATCCTGATTATACTTCAGTTCAGTTCAGTTCAGTTGTTCAGTCCTGTCCGACTCTATGCGAACACATGAACTGCAGAATGCCAAGCCTCCTTGTCCATCAACAACACCCAGAGTTCACCCAAACTCATGTCCATCGAGTCAATGCTGCCATCCAGCCATCTCATCCTCTGTTGTCCCTTTTTCCTCCTGCCCTCAATCTTTCCCAGCATCAGGGACTTTTCCAGTGAGTTAGCTCTTTGCATTAGGTGGCCAAAGTATTGGAGTTTCAGATTCAACATTAGTTCTTCCAATGAACCCCAGGACTGATCTCCTTTAGGATGGACTGGTTGGATCTTTCCTCCTGCCCCCAATCCCTCCCAGCATCAGAGTCTTTTCCAATGAGTCAACTCTTCTCATGAGGTGGCCAAAGTACTGGAGTTTCAGCTTTAGCATCATTCCTTCCAAAGAAATCCCAGGGCTGATCTCCTTCAGAACAGACTGATTGGATCTCCTGGCAGTCCAAGGGACTCTCAGGAGTCTTCTCCAACACCACAGTTCAAATGCATCAATTCTTCTGCTCTCAGCTTTCTTTATATTCCAACTCTCACATCCATACATGAACAGTGGAAAAACCATAGCCTTGACTAGACAGAACCTTGTTGGCAAAGAATGTCTGCTTTTTAATATGCTGTCTAGGTTGGTCATAACTTTCCTTCCAAGGAGTAAGTGTCTTAATCTCATGGCTGCAGTGACCATCTGTAGTGATTTTGGAGCCCAGAAAAATAAAGGCAGCCACTATTTCCACATTTTCCCCATCTATTTGCCATGAAGTGATGGGACCAGATGCCATGATCTTAGTTTCCTGAATGTTGAGCTTTACGCCAACTTTTTCACTCTCCTCTTTCACTTTCATCAAGAGGCTCTTTAGTTTTTCTTTACTTTCTGCCATAAGGATGCTGTCATCTGCATATCTGAGTTTATCGATATTTCTCCCGGCAATTTTCATTCCAGCTTGTGCTTCCTCCAACCAAGCGTTTCTCATGATGTACTCTGCATATAAGTTAAATAAGCAGGGGGACAATATACAGACTTGACGTACTCCTTTTCCTATTGGGAACCAGTCTGTTGTTCCATGTCCAGTTCTAACAGTTGCTTCCTGAACTGCATACACGTTTCTCAAGAAGCAGGTCAGGTGGTCAGGTATTCCCATCTCTTTCAGAATTTTCCACAGTTTATTGTGATCCACACAGTCAAAGGCTTTGGCATAGTCAATAAAGCAGAAACAGATGTTTTTCTGGAACTCTGGCTTTTTCCATGATCCAGCAGATGTTGGCAATTTGATCTCTGGTTCTTCTGCCTTCTCTAAAACCAGCTTGAACATGTCTAACTCTGTGAGACCCCATAGATGGCAGCTCACCAGGCTTCCCCGTCCCTGGGATTCTCCAGGCAAGAAGACTGGAGTGGGTTGCCATTTCCTTCTCCAATGCATGAAAGTGAAAAGTGAAAGTGAAGTTGTGCCGGGAGCCAGCGTGAGGAACTCCGCCCATGGCAAAGGTCATGAGGAAGGAGGCTTGGCATACGCAAAGGTGTGATCAAGCCTCAGGAAACCCCCTGTTCCTGAGCATCTACCCCCAAAACCAGAGTCTGTTTTATGCTCTCACCTACACCTCTGACTTTACGGTGGGTTCTCTCCCATCACCATTTCTCTCGGAGAAGGAGTTAACTTGCAGCTCCACTTAATAAAAATTCCTGGGAGTGACAAGAGTGTTTCAACTTATGAACTCCTCTGAAGGTTATCTAGACTACCTGTATAGGTTCGTCCAGCCACATGTGATTGTTTACGCCTCCCGACCATGCAAGGCACGAGATGTTTTAGACTTACTAAAGGAAAATTCTTTTGGGAAGTTAGAAATTATTAGTATAGTGGGTTGGTTAGGAATTATATTGGTGAAGGGCTTTTCATTTGTTGTGCCAATAGTTGCTGCTAATTCCCTGCCCTGGGTGTGACAAGGGTGCCTCAGGTCAAATCTCTCTGCTGGCAAACTAGCTTGTGTGACAGGATTATCCATACTCCTGCCACTATGCACATGATTGTTTACTACATCTCAACAATAAACAGCAGAGAGTTTGGAGTATTTTGAGAGTCTAAATTAGCATAGGGGCTTCCCTGATGGCTCAGAGGTTAAAGCGTCTGCCCCTAGTATGGGAGAGCTGGGTTCAATCCCTGGGTTGGGAAGATCCCCTGGAGAAGGGGGGCTTTACTCATTGTTGAGTCAATGATTGCTGCCAGTCCTCCATATCCTTAGGCACCTGGGAATATATTAATCAATGTATTTGGAATATAGAAAAGGAAATATAGTCGTTTTTAATGTTAGCAATACTAGACTTTTTGAGTTAATGAATTTTCTCTTTTGTAATAGATCACTGTACTTTGTTATAAATCACTGTGTCCTTGCTATGCAAAAATGTAACTTTATCACTATCTTAAGACTAAATAGATCTTAAGGGGAACATTGGTGAAAGGATTTTCATTTGTTGGGCTGATGTTTGCTGCTAAATCTCCATTTTCCATGCCCTTATAATGAATATAACTAGCATATAGGAGAAATAAGTATTAACCTTTAAGATTAATCATGTTAACCTTGGGTTAAATAAATTCCTTTCTTGATTGTAACTCATTACACCCTCACCCTATAGGAATGCAACTTTATTTGGAGGGTGGTGCCTGGTTTAAGAAAAAACACTCTGGGAAAAAATAAGTTTTTTGGTTATCAGAAAGAAAGGGTCGTAAAATGTCAGCAGGCCTCATGGCCAGAAGATGATGTCAAACCCCTAAGACCTTTTTTTATGTAAAGCACCTGATTTTGATAAAAGTCAGGACTGCTGACCCCCACGTGACTCTGTATTCATCCCTATGTGTAACAAAAGGTATATAAGCAAACCCCCAAATAAAGAAATCGGATCAGTTTCCGGAAAGACTGATTCCCCCATGTCGCTTCTTTCTTGCTCCCCATTTTTCTGGCTGAATTCCCATCTAGAGTGTGGTTGCTCGCCATGTCTACTTACTTGTCCCGGTTTTCAAGCCCATGCGAGAAGGAGCCCAAGGAGGGGCACTTTCCAATATTCAAGTGGCACCGGTGGCCCAACGTAGATAGGGCAAATTCCTTGTCTTGGAATTTTATTGGTATCCCACGTAAATCAAGTTATTCAGCCTCTTTTTCTCTCCTACTATTTTCTGGCCGAATTCCCATCTGGCGCATGGGTACCCACCAAGCCTGCTAATTTTGCCTGGGCTTCTAAGATCGGACCGGTGGGGCCTCAGTGCCTCCTCTCCTTCGGGAGAACGGGAAAACACCTGCGGCCTACCTAGGTGGTGATTGGTATTCCATGTAAACCAAGTTATTCAGCCTCTTTTTCTCTGCTAATTTTCTAATCCCTCTCTATCTGTAATTAAATAAGTTATTTCCAAGGACACCAACTCCATCCCCACCTTTGAATCACCTTGGATCCACCGGGGCTGGACCCCAGCAAAGTTGCTCAGTTGTGTCCAACTCTCAGCGACCCCATGGACTGCAGCACACCAGGCTCCTCTGTCCATGGGATTTTCCAGGCAAGAGGGCTAGGGTGGGGTGCCATTGCCTTCTCCTTACTAGCGTGTGAGATGGGTGCAATTTTGAGCATGATTTGGCATTGCCTTTCTTTGGGATTGGAATGAAAACTGACCTTTTCCAGTCCTGTGGCCACTGCTGCATTTTCCAAATTTGCTGGCATATTGAGTGCTGCACTTTCACATCATCATCTTTTAGGATTTGAAACAGCTCTACTGGAATTCCATCACCTCTACTAGCTTTGTTCATAGGGATGCTTCCTAAGGCCCACTTGACTTCATATTCCAAGATGTCTGGCTCTAGGTGAGTGATCACACCATTGTGATTATGTAGGTTATGAAGATCTTTTTTGTACAGTTCTTCTGTGTATTATTGCCACTTCTTCTGAATATATTCTGTTTCTGTTAGGTCTATACCATTCCTGTCCTTTATCGAGCCCATCTTGGCATGAAATGCTCCCTTAGTATCTCTAATTTCCTTGGAGAGATCTCTAATCTTTCCCATTCTACTGTTTTTCTCTATTTCTTTGCATTGATCGCTGAGGAAGGGCTTCTTATCTCCACTTGCTATTCCTTGGAACTCTGCCTTCAAACGGGTATATCTTTCCTTTTCTCCTTTGCTTTTTCACTTCTCTTCTTTTCACAGCTATTTGTAAGGCCTCCTCAAATAGCCATTTTGCTTTTTTGCATTTCTTTTTCTTGGGGATGGTTTTTATTCCTCTCTCCTGTACATGTCATGAACCTCCATCCATAGTTCATCAGGCACTCTGTCTATCAGATCTAGTCCCTTAAATCTATTTCTCACTACAACTGTATATTCATAAGGGATTTGATTTAGGTCATATCTTAAGGGTCTAGTGGTTTTCCCCACTGTCTTCAAATTCAGTCTGAATCTGGCAATAAGCAGTTCATGATCTGAGCTGCAGTCAGCTCCCGGTCTTGTTTTTGCTGACTGTATAGAGCTTCTCCACCTTTGGCTGCAAAGAATATAATCAGTCTGATTTTGGTGTTGACTATCCAGTAATGTCCATGTGTAGAGTCTTCTCTTGTGTTGTTGGAAGAGGGTGTTTGCTATGACCAGTGTGTTCTCTTGGCAGAACTGTATTAGCCTTTGCCCTGCTTCATTCTGAACAGCAAGGTCAAATTTGCCTGTTACTCCAGGTGTTTCTTGACTTCCTACTTCTGCATTCCAGTCCCCTATAATGAAAAGAACATCTTTTTGGGTATTAGTTCTAGAATGTCTTGTGGGTCTTCATAGAACCATTCAACTTCAGCTTCTTCAGCATAGACTTGAATTACCATGATATTGAATGGTTTGCCTTGGAAATGAACAGAAAGTTATAATTAACTGAATGATAAATAAGACTTGTGCTTGTTAAACTACTGAAATTTGGGATTTATCTGTTAAACAAAGAGTAGGCAACTTACAATTAACTAATATAGTATTCAAGGACATATTATATCCCCATGTTCCTGTCATTTGCCTGTTTTCTCTCACTATCATGCCCTGATCTTCTTAGCAGAGGAACTGATTCTTCTCTAAAAACTTTTTTTTTACATTTTTTTATTTGTTTTTCCCCAGGCTACTTGCCAACTGTTTTGATTAATGCAAGTTACTGGCAGGAGATTTGCAGGGGGTGCTCCACAGAAAGAGAGAGGCAGTGGAACTTCCCTCAGCAAAGCTGAGGGGTTCCAAAGAGAGGTGAGCCTGCTGTCTGCCAACCCAGCCCCTTGGCGAGCAAGAGACAATCAGACACAACAGGGGTTCCGTCTAAGCAGTTCCTCTTTATTGCTGCAAGCTTCCAGCTTATAAAGGCAAGCAGGGGGCGTTTTGCAAGGGACTTTCCATAGTTGCACCAATCACGTTAAAAGTCAAATCATCATGTGCCTTCATTATAACAGGAGTCTATGGTGATCACGCGCTGTCCACGTGCATGGAAATCAAGAGAGCCAATCAAAAACTTTGACAAACAACATAGACCACGCCCCTATCTCTTCCACCAGGCGCCATCTTAGTTTCTGACCGCAAAGCTAACCCTTCTTTTTTAAGGTTTCCCATTTAGGGCCCCACGTCTCCCCCTTTTTTATTTTATTTAAGCCCTCGAGACATTTGTATTGATGTTTTGTAGAGCAAGGCGTAAAGCTGTAGGCGGCCAACCTCCAGCCTCGCCAGCCCCTCTTGCAGCTGTGCCTGTCTTAGGTTGCCCTCCTCTGAGGGTCTTACCCGTCATTGGCTATCCAGCCACCTCTTGGGGGCTAGGCGGAATCTCTCTAGACGATGGGCATCTAGAACTCTTTTATTTATATGTCTTGGTTAATCTCTTTAAGGGCTAATTAATCCAGGGGTTTTGTGGGTACTCAATGTGGGGCTCCTTTTCCATGACCTGGGCAAGCATAACTATTTTTTGCTGTAAGCGCCTATTGCGGGCTGTGAGATTTTTTACCTTTAACATTACAACAAGCAGAACAACAAAAACAATCAGATAGAAGGTATTTTTAAACCAGGTAAATGGACTTTTTATCCAGTCCCATAGATCCATTGCTCCCTTTTTCACCTGTTAGAGTCTCATTTAACACTGGAAAAGCTGTCAGACAAAAGCTAGGGTATCTCACATCGCAGTCTATGCGCACCAGAACACTCAACATCTCAATCGCTCTGGCATGGAGATCAAGCTGTTGTTGGAGTCCCGTTATGGCAGGTCTCAGGTGTTCGAGCTGGTTTGAAATCCTTGAGCAGAGGCAGTGGATATGTTGTTTATAACCTCGATGGTCTGAGCTTGTTGAACTCCCAGCACGGATGCTGACACTATTGTACCCTCATGGTTGATGGCCTTGTGTGTCGTTAAATCCAGATTTTAAAGATTCTAAAAACTGTTGCACAGCCGTGGCAATGACGAAGGTCAGCAAGGAGAGGATAGGTAATTCGACGATCACCAGGAGCAGTGTCCACCAGGGTCGCTGCATCGATGATCTGAAAGGGAAAAAGATCGCCTCAGGAACTTTTTGTTCTCGGGCTCAATATGTGAGTGTCTCTTTAATCTGTGTCAGATTTTGAGATTTGACCTCTCTCTTGTGGTGTAAATTTAAGATTCCTTGCTGGCACCCATATAGGGCTGGGGTCCCCAATGGGGAATATGCATCCGAATCCTCTTCCCATTGTAAGGAGTGGATCGGGCCCCTTCCACCGGCCAGTGTTGGGGTCTTTCCATCTCACTTGTATTTCAGGTTTCATTTCTTGGTTAGACCAATGTTTTCGAAAACATGGTATCAGTTCATTTTTTGAAAATTTTAAAATGTTTAGAGTAAAGAGGGCCATTCCAAGTTGCTGGTGAGGGCTTATCCCCCCTTTTTGTTTTTGTAATTGAGCCTTTAAATTTTGATGGTGGTGCTCAATTATGGCTTGTCCCTGGGGGTTATGTGGGATTCCGGTGTTATGACGAATGTGCCATTGTTGGAAAAATTTCTGTAAGCTCCAGCTGATGAAGCAAGGGCCATTATCTGTTTATATTTGATGGGGAAGGCCGAACGTGGCAGAATATTGTAAAAAAATGGCTTTGAGCATGTTTTGCTTTTTCTCCTGTGTGGGCAGTAGCCCAGCAGGCATGAGAGTAAGTGTCAATAGACACAAAAACTTAAGTTTTCCAAAAGGAGAATAATGGGTCACATGAGTTTGCCACAGCACACTGGGTTTTAGCCCTCGAGGGTTTACTCCTGGGGGCTGTAAAGGCGGTACTTGTAAATAAGGAAGACAGGATTTACAAGTATGTATAATTTTCTTTAATTTTCTAATAGGGATCTGTGGGAACCTTTTATGTATCCTCTCCAATTTATATGAGTAAGGTTGTGAAGATCATAGGTGTCTTGTAATTTACAAGCTTGGATTGTAAGGGAGGCCGCTCTATCGACCAGAGAATTTCCCATTGAAAGCAATCTAGGTAAATTTTGATGACCCCTAAGATGGTGTACATAAATGGGGTTAACCTGTTCAAGTAACAGGGTACAGGCTTGTATCATAATGGGGGTAATAGGATTGTTATCTAGCCATATGTGAGAATTTAGCAATCCTGGAAGCAAGTTTACTACATAAAGACTGTCAGAAAACAGCATGACACTCTTCCTTGAAAAAGGCACACCATTTGATATAGGTGTTGCTGGGGAGCACTGCCTTACATAGCATCTTCCAGTCTTGGGTCGTACAAGGTTGATGAGCCAGGCCCTTGAGAATAGTTTTTGCCCCCGGGGAGTTCGGGCCATCCTCTGCCACTGCCTTTTTGAGCTCTTTTAAATCATTGGCCTCCCATGGGTACCAGGCTGCCAGCCTATTCCCCCTGGGTTAACATTTACAGGAAAGGCTTGAGTCGGGCCAGTAAAGGGCAGCGGGGATCCCCAAGGGTCCCCAGGATAGATTTTCCCTTTCCAAGGTGACCTCATCATCTTTTCCACTCAAGGTGCTCCTGAAACTTCCTCAAATGGAGAAGGCAGGAAGGGGCACAGATCTCTCCCCTGGGCTCCTGGTCCTGAGGCATCAAAGGGGTCTCTATTCTCTTCCACCCTTTTATCATCCCTGAAAGGCTTCCATGGCCCACTATTTGCTCTAGAGTCTTTATTCCCTACAGTCTCTTTTGCTATATTTTGGTCCAACATGACTTGTTCCTCATCAAACTTTTCCCATTGTTTTTCTGATTTTGAATTGGGGTACCCATACCAGTGACATGCTCCTCGCTCCATGAAAAGCAGAGCTTGAGGGCCGAAATGGTCAGACAGAACCCTAAGGGGGGGCTCCTCGCCATATTGAACCTCTCGCTGCCTAGCAAGGGTTTGTACTTGATCCCAAGTGTCCCAAGAGAACAGATTAGCTGAAGCAACCCAGGGGGCCAACCGTACAATGGTCCCCCAGACCTTAATGGCCTGAGCATCAGAAATCTCAAGTCCCCTGCTTATGAGCATATATCTCAGTGCCTTGAGTGTGGGCTCATCAGATTTCCCTATGTTATTTCCCATGCTGCCGAGGGAGAATAGAAAGAAAAGTCACTGAGGACAACCACCAAAAATCCTACCGGGAGTGGTGGTGGCCAGGAAGTTGGGCTTATGGTATGCTTTTGGAACTGTTTATGTGCCTGTGTCATTGCACGGAAGTTTTCTTGCTGGGGGTGGGCACCCTAGAGGTTTCTAGCCCATTCGGTGACCCCCTTATCCTGTCACGGGAGCCTTCAAGTGGCAGGCGCCCTTATGGCCTTCAAGTGCCTGACCCGTGCCCACAGGGAAGATTCTAAGCCACGTCCTCAGTTAAGAATGATTAAAGGAGAGTTTCACCTGGTTGGGCTCTAGTTCCTGAGGCTTACCTGTTGCAGGGCCTTCGAAGTCTGCCAGAGTGTAGCCCTAGCCAGGACTCATCAATTGCCTCCACAACCGTTCGCCTATTCACTGAAACTCCCGAAAAAGGAGTTAAGGATAGATCAGAAAAGAAGAGGAGAAGGAAAATAAGTCAGGAGAGTTTTTTGCCACTTCCCTCAAAACGGAGGGGGACCCACCTTGAAGTCTGGCTTACCTCGGGTGATACTCCTCTAAAGGGGAGTGCTGTGTTGTGACCAGCTTAGGGTCCTTTGTTGCTCCTTCTTTCAGAGCTTCACAGTGTCACCACCTCTGTCCATCCACTTCGCGCCCCATGTTGGGCACCAGTTTCTGAGGGGGGCGCTCCACAGAAAGAGAGAGGCAGTGGAAATTCCCTCAGCAATGCCAAGGGGTCCCGAGGAGAGGTGAGCCTGCTGTCTGCCAACCCAGCCCCTCGGCGAGTGAGAGACAATCAGACGCAACAGGGGTTCTGTCTAAGCAGTTCCACTTTATTGCCGCAAGCTCCCGGCTTATAAAGGCAAGCGGGGGGGGGGGGGGGGTGTGAGGGACTTTCCATAGTTGCACCAATCATGTTAAAGGTCAAATCGTCATGTGCCTTCATTATAACAGGAGTCTATGGTGATCACACGCTGTCCACGTGCACGGAAATCAAGAGAGCCAATCAAAAACTTTGACAAACAACATAGACCACACCCCTATCTCTTCCGCCAGGCGCCATCTTAGTTTCTGACCACAAAGGTAGCCCTTCTTTTTTAAGTTTTCCCATTTAGGGCCCCACAGAGATTGAAGCGTGAAAGGAAGGAAGAAGTCCCCACCTTTGACAAATTAACAGTGTCTACTGCTTCCTATGGTTGAGCTTCTGCAAGTAGGATCTACCCTATTATTGTTTCTCGTGTGTAGTTGTGACTCTAGATGGTGTTAGCAATCTCCTTCCTTGGTCCCTGCCTCAATAAAATATATTCCTAAATTTGAGAGCATCTCCGTTATGTGCTAATCTCAGGGCTACTTCATATTTCCTAATTGTTCTTATGGATTTTCTAATAGTTTCAAAATTGTATTACATTTTTTTTCACTTCAGTTAATTGATATGGGTTTTATTTTCCTGACTGAATATTGAAATGTTATAATTCAGTTGCTAGTAATGCTATATGAAAATTTAAAATATAGGTTAAACTTCTGCATAGATGATATCCAAGGTCACTGCAATTTTATTAAATGTATCATTATAAAGCTCAAGTAATAACTCAAAGAGTGAGTAAGCAAGCTAAAATTCAGTTTAGTTCAGTTCAGTCGCTCAGTCGTGTCTGACTCTTCGCGACCCCATGAATCGCAGCATGCCAGGCCTCCCTGTCCATCACCAACTCCCAGACTTCACTCAGACTCACATCCATCGAGTCAGTGATGCCATCCAGCCATCTCATCCTCTTCCTTCCCTTTCTCGTCCTGCCCTCAATCCCTCCCAGCATCAGAATCTTTTCCAATGAGTCAACTGTTTGTATCAGGTGGCCAAAGTACTGGAGTTTCAGCTTTAGCATCATTCCTTCCAAAGAAATCCCAGGGCTGATCTCCTTCAGAATGGACTGGTTGGATCTCCTTGCAGTCCAAGGGACTCTAAAGAGTCTTCTCCAACACCACAGTGCAGAAGCATCATTTCTGTGTTGCAATATTTAGGATACTTGCAGTTGTACCAGAAAACTAAGTTCAAGATGACTTTGATTATATAATCCAGTAGCTGTTATAACTAAATATATTGTGGCAGTAGGGGTGAGAGATAAAATAATATCAGGGCCACAGTTCCACTCCTCTCTGTGTAAGCTCCCCCATGAAAAGTTTTCGTCTGAAATCTGACTTTGGTTGTAATTGCAATCTGTTGTTCAGTGGCAGTGGGTAGACCTAAAAGTTTCTTTGTGTTGTTAGGTAGTTAGAATAGGAAAAGGAGTCCAGAATGACAGTGGATAAAACACAAGGAAGGGGAAAGCCTGAGAAAATACAACAACGGAAGTTCTGAGAACTGGAGTGAAGACCTCAAGTAGAACAAATGGCTCTCCTGGCTAGCCCCGTTTACACAGGACAGGTCATGGGGAGGAAAAATCATATAAAAAGAGGAGACAAAAGACCAAGGGCCTCTCTCCCCAATGCACATTCTCTGTCTCTCTCCCCTGAATGCACATTCTCAGTCTTTCTTTCTCTCTCTCTCTCTTTCTCTCTCCTCTTCATGTCTTCTGGGCTGGCATGCCCTCACGCCTTGAGGATGTATTTTCCTTTTATTTTCTCAGTAAAACTGAGCTATAATACAGAGCTGTAACACTGTCCAAGAGCTGTGATGCACCAAGGGCTTGAACGTCCATCACTTCAAATTTTTGTTGTGATGAGACAGAACAGAGGAAATTATACTCCATTATGAAATTAAAAGATGCTTACTGCTTGGAAGAAAAGTTATGACCAACCTAGATAGCATATTCAAAAGCAGAGACAATACTTTGCTGACTAAGGTCCATCTAGTCAAGGCTATGGTTTTTCCTGTGGTCATGTATGGATGTGAGAGTTGGACTGTGAAGAAAGCTGAGCACCAAAGAATTGATGCTTTTGAATTATGGTGTTGGAGAAGACTCTTGAGAGTCCCTTGAACTGCAAGGAGATCCAACCAATCCATTCTGAAGATCAACCCTGGAATTTCTTTGGAAGGAATGATGCCAAACTGAAACTCCAATACTTCAGCCACCTCATCCAAAGAGTTGACTCATTGGAAAATACTCTGATGCTGGGAGGGATTGGGGGCAGGAGGAGAAGGGGACAACAGAGGATGAGATGGCTGGATGACATCACTGACTCGATGGACATGAGTCTGAGTGAACTCCGGGAGTTGGTGATGGCCAGGGAGTCCTGGCGTCCTGCAATTCATGGGGTCACAAAGAGTCGGACACGACTGAGCAACTGAACTGAGCTAACAGTTTATATTTTTTAAACGTTTCATTGAACACCGACTATAATGTTTCAGAAATCTTTATGTTTATACTGCTTGTGCTAACACTGAACAAATAACTATATTCAATGGAATGTACCTGTATGATGACTTAGTTCTATATCATCAGCCCCAGCTTCTCTGAATGTTGATGTGTGCTCACATATATCATGGCCAGCCCTAGAACTGGATATAGAGTGTATCCTATCCAACTCATGTAACTGTAATACTTCAGGAAGTAATGGCTCTCTAAAGGGAAAAGAACATCATGTTAGAAGCATTTTACAAATAGCTGTGAAAAGAAGAGAGACGAAAAACAAAGGAGAAAAGGAAAGATATAAGCATCTGAATGCAAAATTCCAAACAATAGCAAGAAGAGATAAGAAAGCCTTCTTCAGCGATCAATGCAAAGAAATAGAAGAAAAGAACAGAATGGGAAAGACGAGAGATCTCTTCAAGAACATTAGAGATACCAAGGGACCATTTCATGCAAAGATGGGCTCGATAAAGGACAGAAATGGTATGGACCTAACAGAAGCAGAAGATATTAAGAAGAGGTGGAAAGATTACACAGAAGAACTCTACAAAAGATATTCATGACCCCAGATAATCACAATGGTGTGATCACTCATCTAGAGCCAGACATCCTGGAATGTGAAGTCAAGTGGGCCTTAGAAAGCATCACTACGAACAAAGCTAGTGGAGGTGATGGAATTCCAGTTGAGCTGTTTCAAATCCTGAAAGATGATGCTTTGAAAGTGCTGCACTCAATATGCCAGCAAATTTGGAAAATGCAGCAGTGGCCACAGGACTGGAAAAAGTCAGTTTTCATTCCAATCCCAAAGAAAGGCAATGCCAAAGAATGCTCAAACTACCACACAATTGAACTCATCTCACATGCTAGTAAAGTAATGCTCAAAATTCTCCAAGCCAGGCTTCAGCAATATGTGACCAGTGAACTTCCTGATGTTCAAGCTGGTTTTAGAAAAGGCAGAAGAACCAGAGATCAAATTGCTAACATCCGCTGGATCATCAAAAAAGCAAGAGAGTTCCAGAAAAACATCTATTTCTGCTTTATTGACTATGCCAAAGCCTTTGATTGTGGATCACAATAAACTGTGGAAAATTCTGAAAGAGATGGGAATATCAGACCACCTGACCTGCCTCTTGAGAAATCTGTATGCAGTTCAGGAAGCAACAGTTAGAACTGGACATGGAACAACAGACTGGTTTCAAATAGGAAAAGGAGTACGTCAAGGATGTATGTTGTCCCCCTGCTTATTTAACTTATATGCAAAGTACATCATGAGAAACACTGGGCTGGAAGAAACACAAGCTGGAATCAAGATTGCTGGGAGAAATATCAATAACCTCAGATATGCAGATGAGACTACCCTTATGGCAGAAAGTGAAGAGGAGCTAAAAACCTTTTGATGAAAGTGAAACTGGAGAGTGAAAAAGTTGGCTTAAAACTTACCATTCAGAAAATGAAGATCATGGCATTTTGTCCCATCACTTCATGGGAAATAGATGGGGAAACAGTGGAAACAGTGTCAGATTTTATTTTGGGGGGCTCAAAAATCACTGCAGATGACTGCAGCCATGAAATTAAAAGACACTTACTCCTTGGAAGAAAAATTATGACCAACCTAGATAGCATATTCAAAAGCAGAGACATTACTTTGCCAACTAAGGTCCGTCTAGTCAAGGCTATGGTTTGGATGGGAGAGTTGGACTGTGAAGAAGGCTGAGCACTGAAGTATTGATGCTTTTGAACTGTGGGTTTGGAGAAGACTCTTTTGAGTCCCTTGGACTTCAAGGAAACCCAGCCAGACCATTCTGAAGGAGATCAACCCTGGGATTTCTTTGTAAGGAATGATGCTAAAGCTGAAGTTCCAGTACTTTGGCCACCTCATGTGAAGAGTTGACTCATTGGGAAAGACTCTGATGCTGGGAGGGATTGGGGGCAGGAGGAGAAGGGGACGACAGAGGATGATATGGCTGGATGGCATCACTGACTTGATGGACGTGAGTCTGAGTGGACTCCGGGAGTTGGTGATGGACAGGGAGGCCTTGTGTGCTGCAATTCATGGGTTTGCAAAGAGCTGGACACGATTGAACGACTGAACTGAACTGAAGTGAACAACAGTGAGTGTTTAGTATTTCAATTTTTTTTTTCAATAGAACTTTTTTGTTTGTGTCACTCTGACCTTTACACTAATATGAAATTAGGTTAGTCTGAATGGAGTAAATCTGGCCATCATCTGCTCTCTCATACAGTTCTAATAAAATCTTCAGAAAAGCAATTTGTACAGAGATAATGCATAAAATGTAATAGAAATCTAGATCATAGCTACATTCTTAATTGTGTCTTTTGCCTATTCTGGCTCTGTACTTGAATAATTGAATATGACTGTAAATGTGTGTATGCACAACATACACACACACACACACACACACACACACACACACACACACCCATCCATGTATAATGATACATTTATGACATAAACTTCAAGTGTTCCCTTACTGCTGCCCAGAAATCATACAGTCTTTCCCTAAGCCAGTCATTCACTCTTAAGGATGACTGCTTCAAACTTTCTCATTTCTCCTATAAATCTTAAGGCCTTCTGTTTCATTTTCATTCTAACATTACTTCCCATCTCATTGAGAATAAAGCAAACATGAAAAAATTTCATCCCATATCTAACTACCTAGTTACTTTTCTTTAGATACATTCTTATGGGCATGCTCTATGCTTACAAATGTTAATCCTTTCACTCTGTCCTGCATCACATTTTCATTTGCTACTCAAGGACTTTGCACCAGTTTAACATGTTTTCTCTCCTGCTTCATTCAGGCTGATCTAAATCATTACTATCAACATATATTAGTATGCTGGTGCGCATATGATGCTTATGCATATAACCTATAAATGTTATTGCTCCCATTAAAATTTAGCTTTAACTTTTTACTGACTGCTATGCTCCTTTCCGTATGTCACTTGTTTTTATTTTCACTTTTGGAACAAAATTCCTTGATAAAGTTGCTCTCATCAGTTGCCTAAAATTCTCTCTACACGCACACACTTTAGGATCCATACCAAAAGACTTTTGCCCCTAAGTTTTTATCCGAATTTCTCTATGATGTCTGTGATCATTTTCCAGTCTCATCTTATTTGATCCATCAGTTGATATTTGGCATAGTGAAACACCTCTCCTTTTTAAGCATGTATTTCATCTGAATTTCAATACACTACACTGTCTGGTGTTAATTTTACCTCGCTGGTTAACTCATCATTGAGAAAGGCAGAATAATGGTCCTCCAAAAGACATCTGTGTCCCAATTCCCAGAGTTTGTGAATGTGTGTTTTACATGTACAAAAGAGAAAGAGAGAGACTTTATAAGTATAATGAAAAACCTTGAAATGAGTATAATCCTGCATTAGCCAGGTTGGCCGAGTATAATCACAAGGGTTCTTATAGGAGGAGGAAACAGGCTTGTCAGATCAGAGAAGGAGAAATAATGACAGAAACAAGTTTTAGTGATGGACTTACTGGCTTTCAAAATGGAAGAGAGGGGTTATGGGCCCAACAATGAAAGTTACCTGTAGAAACTGGAAAAGGCAAGGAACTAGATTCATCCCTGGATGCCCTAAAAGGAAGGATACTCTGATAACATTTTGATTGTAATCCAGTGAAGCCTATTTTCAGATTCTGGCTTTTCAAAACTCTAGGAAATTTAATTTGCTGTTACAACTACTAAGTACCTCATTATAACAGCAATAGAAAACTAATACGGACATATCCCCTCTCCCTTTTTGGGATCTCTTTTCTTTTCTTAATATTGTAACACTCCAAAAATCAGTTCTTAATTTCTTTTCCTTTCTCTTATTTTCTCTGCTTATTTCACCTGTCCTCTCTACTGTCATACACCATCTATTTAGTCCCTTTCTTTCTTCCCCTTTCCCTTGAATTCTCTTCTTTACCTCTTGTGATCTCCTTCAGGTTCCTGTCTTCAAAAAACATCTAAATGTTAATGACCCCTACATTTTTTATTTGAGGCACAATGTCATTTCTATTCTCCAGATTTCACTAATTGGCATCTCCACTTATGGCAAGCAAATTTGGAAAAATTAGCAGTGGCCACAGGACGGGAAAAGGTCAGTTTTCATTCCAATCCCGAAGAAAGGCAATGCCAAATAATGCTCAAACTACCACACAATTGCACTCATCTCACATGCTAGTAAAGTAATGCTCAAAATTCTCCAAGCCAGGCTTCAGCAATACATGAACCATGAACTTCCAGATGCTCAAGCTGGTTTTTGAAAAGGCAGAGAAACCAGACATCAAATTGCCAACATCTGCTGGATCATGGAAAAAGCAAGAAAGTTCCAGAAAAACATCTATTTCTGCTTTATTGACTATGCCAAAGCCTTTGACTGTGTGGATCACAATAAACTGTGGACAATTCTTCAAGAGATGGGAATACCAGATCACCTGACTCGCCTCTTGAGAAACCTATATGCAGGTCAGGAAGCAACAGTTAGAACTGGACATGGGACAACAGACCGGTTCCAAACAGGAAAAGGAGTATGTCAAGGCTGTATGTTGTCCCCCTGCTTATTTAACTTATATGCAGAGTACATCATGAGAAACGCTGGACTGGAAGAAGCACAAACTGGAATCAAGATTGCCGGCAGAAATATCAATAACCTTAGATATGCAGATGACAGCACCCTTATGGCAGAAAGTGAAGAAAAACTAAAGAGCCTCTTGATGAAAGTCAAAGAGGATAGTGAAGAAGTTGGCGTAAAGCTCAACATTCAGGAAACTAAGTTCATAGCATTCAGGAAACTAAGGTCATAGCAGCTGATCCCATCACTTCATGGTAAATAGATGGGGAATCAATGAAAAAGTGACAGACTTTATTTTTCTGAGCTCCAAAATCACTGCAGATGGTGATTGCAGCCATGAAATTAAAAGATGCTTACTCCTTGGAAGGAAAGTTATTACCAACCTAGACAGCATATGAAAAAGCAGAGACATTACTTTGCTAACAAATGTCCATCTAGTCAAGGCTATGGTTTTCCCAGTGGTCATGTATGGATGTGAGAGTTGTACTGTGAAGAAACTGAGCATAGAAGAATTGATGCTTTGAACTGTGTGTTAGAGAAGATTCTTGAGAGTCCCTTGGACTGCAAGGAGATCCAACCAGTCGATTCTAAAGGAGATCAGTCCTGGGTGTTCATTGAAAGGACTGATATTGAGGCTGAAACTCCAGTACTTTGGCAACCTGCTGCAAAGAGCTGATTCATTTGAAAAGACCCCGATGCTGGAAATATTGAGGGCAGGAGGAGAAGGGGATGACAGAGGATGAGATGGTTGAATGGCATCACTGACTCACTGGACATGGGTTTGGCTGGAATCCTGGAATTGGTGATGCACAGGGAGGCCTGGAGTGCTGTGGTTCGTGGGGTTGCAAAGAGTTGGACACGACTGAGTGATTAAACTGAGCTGAACTTAGAGGTAGTGAATGTCTGAAAAGTCCCGACTTCAAATGTTTTTAGACACACACCAGCAAAGAAGAAAAAGAAAAAAAATAAGTTTTCCCTGTACCCATTAATGACAATTCAATTATTTCATCTCTTCAGTACAAAACTGTGCAGTTGCTACCTTTTATTCCTCTCTCTCTCAAACCCACATTCAACTTATCTGTGGATTCTTTTATGTTCTACTTTTAAAATATACCTAAAGTTACGCCACTTTTCACCACCACCACTGCCATCTTCACTCAGTTTACCATCATCTTTTATCTGGATTACAGAAAAAGCCTCTATGTTGATATTCCTATTAATGTCCTTCCTTATTTAGAGTCTGATTTTAACATAGTAGCAGAGTAGATCTATGAAAACAAGCTTCCAAATAAATATACTTTGCTCACAGTAAAAACCAGTGTCCTTACAATTATTAGATATCTTTGTATCTGACCTATCAACTGCTTCTCAACTGTCATCTTCTTCTACTAATCCATTGGTTTTAATTGATTACCAGAAGATTAACCCTCTTGATGTTCTATGTTCCTTGAGGACTAGTGCTGCATAAGAATGTTCTACTTAGATTCCTCTTTTGATAAATATTTATGTGACTCACTCCCTTACCTCGATTAAATATTTACTCAAATACCTATTTTCTCAGTTAGACCCTTCTTTACCAACTTAGTTTCTCACAGTGTTCCTAATTTGTCATTCCCTATTTACTTGTCCTGCTTTATTTTCCCCAATAGTTCCTATCACCATATCACATATTACATAGTTCATTTGTGTATTTATTTCTTGCATATTCCTGTCCATTAGCATGAAAGCTCTATTGGGTTAGAGATTTTGTTTGTTTGTCTGTTTTATTTACTTCTGTATCCTTGTGTCCTCAGTGACTATAACATGATAGTGGCTTGGCAAATAATATTGCTCAAATGTAAGAAAATACACTTTCTCCATATAGCACTTTGAGAACAAATAGAATGGGAATAAGAGCAAGGATTAGATTCACCTCCAGAACAACTGCATATCCCTAGGTAACAAATGTGTTTATTCATTTAACTTTTTTCCCAGAAACATTTGTTCTTAATTTACTGCTCTGTTTATGATCAGGCTATTATGAGAGGCGTCATGAGAGATACAGTAAAGAACAAGACTCAGTTTGGATTTTGAAAGATTCTTTTCAGTTAGGGAGTTTAAAAAAAATACTAAATGAATATAATACAAGAAAAACATGGGAAGAAATACACTGAAAGCAAAAGTGAGAAAGTTTTCTATATAGAGAATTCTTTATTAAAATGTGCTAATCATGACAATTATAGAAAAAAGTAATGTTGAATATTTTCCCTTTCTGAGCCTCTGTTCAATCAATCTCTAAATGAAGAGTTATATTTACTCTCCACTTCCTACCAAGGACAGTCTCTTGGATAATATATTAATTACTATTAGCTTCAGAAAAATTTGGTTGCTTGACACCTTAACAAAAACAAGGCATGCCAATTCATTTATATTTAGCCATGAAGCAAGTTAATCTTTTCTCCTATATTCCTTGCTATGGAAAGGCAAGATATATCAAATATGATATATAAAACAATTATATTGCTATGTGGGTCTAAGAGCACTTTTTTCTCCAAATGGATTAAATCATTTCCACATAGTATTTTCTGATGTTCTCTCAAGATGGATAGAGGCTGCTAGCATCATAGATTTATCTTTTATTAGACTCACCGGGGCCAAAAATAATACTGCTAGCTTAGGTCATCCCTCTTGTAAATATTCATCATCATGCCACAAGTTAGATCCAAGGACAGAGAGTAGATGGACCAGGACCAATTTGTCACTTTTACTCCAAGACGCATATATCTTATGGACTACAAGTAAGAGTATTTTATTTGGATATGAAAGTTGGCATTAGTATTATCAAAACTCTCAGTAGTATTGTGAGCATAATTTAATGTGGTGTATTGTAGATTCCCTTTATAGTTTTTTATGCCCCAAACTTCCAAATATCACATAAAATATATGGATAATAGGAAAGCATGCATTCATTAAGTTAATAGCAAGAGTTCATAATTGCCTGTAAAAGCAAACCAGTTAGATTAAATGGTTACTGTATAGCAATATACAAAATTAATTCCAACAGTGATAATCACTATTATCTGAAACCCATCATTAGGACAGAAGCATGTTGAAATATTAAAAAAAATTTAAAACCTCTGCACATGCCAAAACTCATAATCTTCCCTCTTGTCACCTCCATTACCTTTTTCTATTCTTAATGTGCTTCATCTCCAAGTGAAAGAAAAGTAATTGTCATATTCCCATTATTTGGTGACTGTACAAAGGAGAAAAAAATGATATTTTCTATTAGGCTATATAGTAGAAACTTCATTGCGTTAGAAATCTGTTCAGGTATCTAGTCAATTGCTTTCATTTACTAGCTGTATGATCTCAGGAAAATAATTAAATTTGATAGAGATTTTATTTCCTTAACTAGAAAATTTGCAAAATGTGCATGTCCTTTCCACCTTAAAAGATTATAAAAATTCAATGAAATAATAGATTTGAAATTTTTGTTTTTATAACCATAAAACTATTGAGATGTAAAACACTTATTATTGTCTCATGCTAAGCTTCATTATTAACTGACATTGCTTCTTAGATTAATGCAATTTAGTGTAAATCCTGTTGTCAAAACCATCTCACCAAATAACTCTGATTCATGGTCTTATCTGAGCACCCTCAATACATCAAATATTTATAGCCTAATGGTTACCACAGTCACTTCTTCCTAACTTTGACTCTTCATTAAGAATGCCACTTTAATCTTGATTTTTAATACCTGAATTTCTGTTCTTTTTTAACCTCTTCCTGGGTGATTTCATCTATGTTTGTAAGTTCACTATCTGTTCTTGTGGGCTGACAAGCTATACTGAACAGGGAAACATTCCAATGATTTTGTTTGATGCCAAATTCATTATTTCCCTCAAAGCTTGTATTTGTCCCCCCCCCCTTTTTTTTAGTCTCAACAGCATTTGTTCCTCATCTCTTCTACCTAATCAGTCTCTCATACACCTTGTTCAGGTCTTATTCTGCTATGGCATACATTGGCAAACACTCTGGGATTATCTTCATCAGTAAATACATATTACCCAACTCCATATAAAGATCTTTACCTCCCTGTCTATAGGACTCTTAACTGAAGAAATCTTTATATTTCTTGACTCTAGCACAAGGCTCGGTACAAAGCATATACTCAATAGCTAGCTGGTGATTCAGTTCTCCCATGATTCAGTTCTCCTCTTCTAGATTACTTAACTGTTGCATTCGTTTTTCTTTATTGCTCTTTTGTGTTGTTTTAAGACTTTTTTTTTTTTTTTGCAACCAAACTTTAAATTAGTTTAAATCTAGTGCTGGTTGTATAAAGTATGCTTTGCTCATTTTGGGATAGGACAGAAGGCATGTATGTCAAGTGATTTTGTAAAATTCACACAGTGTTCTGTGAATCCAACTCATATTTTCTGAAACACATATCAAAGTCTCATTTACTTGTCCACGCATTAAATCCTTATTTTCAAACAATGTCTGTTAGTATATCATTTACACAAAACAAAACATATATAATTTAGAACAGTTTGGTGAATTTTGACAATGTTATACACGCATGTAACCAGCATCATAATGACTACGTGGAACACCCTACAGTTGCCTCCTGAAAAGTTGAAGTCAATCCTACCACATTTTTGGTATCAGGCAACCAGTGATCTGCATACGATTACCTCTGACCAAGACCCAAGTGGAAAATTTTAAGAATTATGAGCCCCTGAGATATCCTTCCAACAGTTTATATTGAGAAAGCTTAACATTGTGCTCACTTTAAAAGTAAAATATTTAGCCATATCTCATTGCTAATTATAGAGCATACAATAAACTGGGCATTCAGAGTTGAGAGACAATAAGTTGATAAATGGCGCATACAATATGTGTTTAATTTAAAAGAAACTTCCAAGCTGTCTTGAAACTGATTGTCCCATTTTACTCTCCCATTAGCAATGTATGAAAGATACAATTGCAACACATTCTAGTCAACAGTTGGTACTGGCAGTCTTTCTAATTCTAGCCATTCTCACAGGGTCTGAACCAGTATTTCATTTGATTTTTATTTATTTTTTTTACTGCCATTTTAGTTTCATAACAAAACTAGAAGGTACAGAGAATTCCCAAATAATCCCCTCCGTAACACATGCAAATCTCCCACATTAACAGCATTCCCCACAAGGGTGATACATTTGTTAAAACTGTGGAGCTCACTCTTGCTGTTGTATATTCTATGGTTTTGGACAGCTGTATAATTATAAGTATCCATCATTATCATAACCTACTGAGTATTCAATTCAGTTCAGTTCAGTCCCTCAGTGGTGTCCGACTCTTTGCGAACCCATGAACTGCAGCACACCAGGCTTCCCTGTCCATCACCAATTCCGGGAGTTCACCCAAATGCATGTTCTTTGAGTTGGTGATACCATCCACCATCTCATCCTCTGTCATCCCCTTCTCCTCCTGCCCTCAATCTTTCCCAGCATCAGGGTCTTTTCAAATGAGTCAGCTCTTCGCATCAGGTGACTATTATCACTGCCTTAAAATCCAACCCTGGTTTCCCAGGAGGCTCAGTGGTAAATAATACACCTGTAATGCAGGAGATATAGGTTTGATCCCTGAGTTGGGAAGATCCACTAGAGGAGGAAATAGAAACCCACTCTGATATTCTTGCCTGGGAAAATTCCATGGACAGAGGAGCCCGACAGGCTGCAGTCCATGAGGCCACAAGAAGTCAGACACAACTCTTTACTCAGTTCAATTCAGTCATTTTAGTTCAGGCATTCAGTTATGTCTGACTTTTTGCAACCCCATGGACAGCCTACCAGATTTCTCTATCACCAACTCCTGGGGCTTGCTCAGACTCATGTCCATTGAGTCAGTGATGCCATCCAACCACCTCATTCTCTATTGTCCCCTTCTTTCCCTGCCTTCAGTCTTTCCCAGCATCAGGATCTTTTCTAATGAGTCAGCTCTTCACATCAGGTGGACAAAGTATTGAAGCTTCAGCTTCAGCATCCGACCTTCCAATGAATATCTGGGACTGATTTCCTTTAGGACTGACTGGTTTGATCTCTGTGCAGTCCAAGGGACTCTCAAGAGTTTTCTCCAACACCACAGTTCAAATGCATCAATTCTTCAGTGCTCAGCTTTCTTTATGGTCCAACTCTTACATCCATACACACAACTACAGTAAAAATCATAGCTTTGACTAGATGGACCTTTGTCTGATAACTGAGCAGGCCTTCTCCAAATCCAACCCTGCCTGTCCTGATTTGTTAACTGTCTGCAAAGTTTTCCTTTTTCCAGAATGTCATATAGTAGGAATCATACAATCATATAGTACAAAGTATTTTCAGATTGGCTTATTTCACTTAGTAATATACATATAAGTTTTCTCTATGTATGGTTTGATAGATCCTGTCCTTTCATTACTGAATAATATTCTGTTTTCTGGATGTATCACAGTTTATTTACCATTCACTTGCTGAAAGTTATTTTTATTTCTTCCAAGTTTTGGCAATTATGGATAAAGCTGCTATGCTGCTGCTGCTGCTGCTAAATCATTCCAGTGGGGTCCGACTCTGTGCAACCCCATACACGACAGCCTACCAGGCTCTCCTGTCCCTGGGATTCTCCAGGCAAGAATACTGGAGAGGGTTGCAATCTCCTTCTCCAATGTGTGAAAGTGAAAAGTGAAAGTGAAGTAGTTCAGTCATGTCCAGCTGTTAGTGACCACATGGACTGTAGCCCACCAGGCTCCTCCATCTATGGGATTTCCCAGACAAGAGTACTGGAGTAGGTTGCCATTACCTTCTCCAAAAGCTGCTATGGTGAAAGTGAAGTGAAAGTGAAATCGCTCAGTCATGTCCGACTCTTTGCGACCCGTGGACTGTAGCCCACCAAGCTCCTCCATCCATGGGATTCTCCAGGTAAGAATACTGGAGTGGGTTGCCATTTCCTTCTTCAGGGGATCTTCCCAACCCAGGGATTGAACCCAGGTCTCCCACATTGCAGGCAGATGTTTTAACCTCTGCACCATGAGGGAAGCCCTTAAATACAAGTATTCAAGTACTAACATCAAAGATTTCAAGGGAGGAAAGGAAGCCAGGTTGAAAGAAGAAGGGGGAGAAGGCGGAAGAGGTAGGGTGAAAGGGGTGGCCTTACAGACATCTCCTGCCACCTACAGATGTCCAGACGTTATGGGACTTTTCCCTGGCCCTCCGGAGAAGGGAGGACTGGAACTCGACTCTACCAGAAATCAGACCAGACCAGAACCAGAATTCGAGTTCTCTGCCAAGAGGAGGTGATCAGTCTCCAATCCTCAGCTCAGGCTGAGGGCCCTTCGACCAGATTCCTGCGTCCAGCACTGGGGGACTACAAAAACAGGGAAGGATAGGAAGGGTTAAGGAGAGGAAAGAGAGAGGGAAGGGGAGAGAGGTCAATCAAGTCTCTTGTTTGTTACCGGTTGGGGCATTCTGGCCAGTTGTCTGCGTCAGGAGACCAGGGACAAAAGGGTCTGTGGACTCTGGGTCTGGTCCATTGGCAGGCAAGCTGGCCTCTGAGTACCCTGAGTGGTCAGGATGTCAGTCTCAGTGAAGAAGAGTCCCTGCCAGAGTCGCCATTTGTTTCAGGAAGGCGAGCCCCTTCCAGGGCCGGAAACTGGGCTCTTGTATAACACTCAGAAATGAATTGTCCAAGGAGACACATCTGCTGACAAAGCAAGAGATTTTATTGGGAAAGGGCACATGGGTAGAGAGCAGTAGGGTAAGGGAACCCAGGAGAACTGCTCTGCCATGTGGCTCGCAATGTCGGGTTTTATAAACAGGTTTTATTTCAAAGTAGGCTTTCAAATATTTTGGGCAAATATCAACAAGGGCAATTGGTGGATTATATGGTTAAAATGAGTTTAGCTTTTGAAGAAACCAACAAGTTATCTTCCAAAGTAGCTGTACCATTTTGCATTCCCACCAACGATGAATGAAAGTTTCTGCGCTTGATATCCTCTGGAGCATTTGATGCTATTAGTGTTTTGGATTTTGACCATTCTGTAAAGACATATAGTGGTATCTTCTTTTTTTGTTGTTGTCTTATTGTGTTTTGCATTTGAATTTTTCTAATGGCTAATACTATTTGGCGTTTTTTTTTTCTTTCATGATTTTATTGGCCATATGTCCATATTCTGTGAACTTTATTGAGATTTGAGAATTATTTAGATGTTTGTGAAATATACTGCAGATATTTCCTCTGTTTACCATTTCATTTTTATAAATTATTTTTCAAAAGGGAAGTTTTTTTTTTTTTTAATTTTGAGAAAATCCAATTTACCATTATTTCCTTTTATGGATAATGTGTTTTGGTGCCCTAAGAAATAATTTTGTATCCAAGCACATAAAAAAGTCAACTTATTTATTCCTAAAAATTATATAATTTTAGTGTTTACATTTAAGGCTATCATGCTGTTTCAATCAAATTTTGTGTATGGTACAGGTTAAGGCTCATATCTTTTTATTTTTCCAAACCTGGAAATCCAAATTGTCTAATAATTTTTATTGAAAATGTTATCCTTCTCCTTGAATTACCTCAGTACCTTTGTTAAAAATCAATTGATTACACATGTAGAAATATTTATTTTGTTCAATTGATCTATGTCTATTCCCATAGACATAGATATGGGAATTTCAATATCAATAGATCAATATATCTATTGCTTAGCTCTATAAGAAGCAAGGATAAAACACAAAGTCTTTCTTCTTTTTCACATTTAATATGAACTTTTGAATGTTATCAAACCAGTTAACATTGATTCTATACATTGGTTTGAGGATAATTGTGCCTTAACTGTGTATACCTTGGGTGTACAGAAGAGGGCACAAAACAATTGTGACATTTCAATGTTTTAGGCATAATATTTAATACTAATTATAAAAGTATTATAATTACAGATTTCTTACTGCTATTGGCTTTGGAATTCATTAAACAAAAAGGAAGAGAAAAAAGTGGCCAACTCAGCCAACTGTCAATTTAAGAAATGTTGAATATACAATTTTATTTTAATGGATACAATTAAAATAATAATTTTGTGGTGGATATTTTAATGGTGATTTTAAGAAAATTCCAATCTAATGAAGTTTATACAGAAAATCAAACTCAATATCTTACAAAGCTTAAAGACAATGCAATACTTATAATCAACAAGATGCTGATCAAAATCAAGACTCGTGGGAGGGAAAAAAAGGTGAGACAATGAGATCTAGAATGAGAATTTTGATTGATAAGCACAAGAATCTTAAAATAGTAAGCATCCTTAAATTCTAAAAATGTACAGAAGCAGCCCTGACAATATTACAAGAGTCTATACTTGCTGGAGACCATGACAGATACTGAAACAAATGTCTTACAGAAAGATAATACTCATCTTTTAAAAATCTGCTCTGCTACCATCATTGTTGTTCAGGCCTATTCCGGTTTCCAAATCCAGAACAGCCCAAGCAAAAAAAACTGAAGACTGTCTCTGGGAGGAAATAATGTATACTTCCCTTGTATGTAGAACCTACTGAACATGTACTGGCAGGAATTTAGGAAGAATCTGTCAAATTGGAACCTGATGTGTTAAATGGGTTGAAGGAGGGGGGGAATACAGAACTGGAGAGAGAATATCTTAAAAATATGGAGTGCTCATCTGTCTCTTGAGGGTTAAATATATGCACAATGATATCTCCTTCAGTTTTTTTTTTTTTTTTCCTCCTTCAGTTTTAAGAGTCAGCTGGGGTAGCTATTAGAAACATGAATACAAAAACTTGCAGAAAATAAGCAAAAAACTTTTGCAATATAGTACTGTAGAAAATGCAGAGGAACCAGAGATCAAGTTGCCAACTTCTGCTGGATCATGGAAAAAACAAAAGAGTTCCAGAAAAACATCTATTTCTACTTTCTAGACTATGCCAAAGCCTTTGACTGTGTGGATCACAATAAACTGTGGAAAATTCTTCAAGAGATGGGAATACCAGACCACCTGACTTGCCTCTTGAGAAACCTATATGCAGGTCAGGAGCAACAGTTAGAACTGGACATGGAACAACAGACTGGTTCCAAATAGGAAAAGGAGTACATCAAGGCTGTATATTGTCACCCTGCTTATTTAGCTTATATGCAGTGTACATCATGAGAAATGCTGGGCTTGAAGAAGCACAAGCTTGAATCAAAATTGCCGGGAGAAGTATCAATAACCTCAGTTACGCAGATGAAAGCACCCTTATGGCAGAAAGTGAAGAAGAACTAAAAAGCCTATGGATGAAAGTGAAAGAAGATAGTGAAAAAGTTGGCTTAAAGCACAACATTCAGAAAACGAAGATCATGGCATCCAGTCCCATCACTTCATGGGAAATAGATGGGGAAACAGTGGAAACAGTGTCAGACTGTATTTTTTTGGGCTCCAAAATCACTGCAGATGGCGATTGCAGCCATGAAATTAAAAGACGCTTACTCCTTGGAAGGAAAGTTATGACTAACCTAGATAGCTTATTCAAAAGCAGAGACATTACTTTGCCAACAAAGGTCCATCTAGTCAAGGCTATGGTTTTTCCAGTGGTCATGTATGGATGTGAGTTGGACTGTGAAGAAAGCTGAGCACCGAATAATTGGTGCTTTTGAACTGTGGTGTTGGAGAAAACTTTTGAGAGTCCCTTGGACTGCCAGGAGATCCAACCAGTCCATTCTAAAGGAGATCAGTCCTGGGTGTTCTTTGGAAGGACTGATGCTGAAGCTGAAACTCCAATACTTTGGCCATCTCATGCAAAGAGTTGACTCATTGGAAAAGATTCTGATGCTGGGAGGGATTGGGGGTAGGAGGAGAAGGGGACAACAGAGGATGAGATGGCTGGATGGCATCACTGACTCGATGGACATGAATTTGAGTGAATTCTGGGAGTTGGTGATGGACAAGGAGGCCCGGCATGCTGCAGTTCATGGAGTTGCAAAGAGTCAGACACGACTGAGTGACTGAACTGAACTGAACTGAACTGTAGAAAATATCAGAAAGCTCAGTAAAATGGCAATGTTAGGATGGGTTTACTACATAAGCACTGAGAATCCATTATCCAAACATATTTTTAGTAGAACTTTGTCTGAAGAATTAACCGATGAAGAAGAAAATAGAATATTTTTATAAGTTCATAATAGATGATCCTGTGGAACCAGACTCCTTAATGTAATTGAGTATGATAGGATCTCATGTCAAAAACTAGATGGCAAAACAATTTTTAAAGGCATGGTGGATGTGATTAACATGAAAGGTAGTGTAACAGAGATGATCTAGAGTGACAAAAAAGACACCTTTACTCACAGGTATCTGTTGCACAAGTGGACAGACAGCCAAGCTCTCTCATCATGTTAGACGGAATTCAACTGCTGGCAAGAAGAAAACTGTCATCAAATGCTAGGATAAAAATTGTTCTCTCCAATTGAGTTTTAAGATCTATAATTCACTTAGAGGTTTTTGAAGAGGGAAAATGACCTGCTAATGAAACATGTTTTTTAAAAACATGCCATTAAATGTTTTTCCCAAGGATTCCTAAGCTAGTTTCCAAGGTGCCTCTGCCTCAGAAAAAGAGAAATTCAATGATTTTTTTTTTTTTTCAAAGACAGGAGATACAGATTCTGAAACAAACAACGATACTGTGTCATGCAATATACCATCATGACCTTCTGATTAGAATGGGGATAATGAAGGTCAGAAGATAAATGGCCCCAATGCATCACACAGTGTTTCAACTAAATCTTTAGAGGGTTTCTTCATTCTCACTCTGTGGAGAGTTTCCTGTTCTTCAAATATAAAATATATATATGATGTCTTTATTTTTATTTCATAGCCTGTGAATCAGGATGCAATATTAAAATACAACTTGGCTGGTAGGTCATAAACTAGAAATCAACTGAACTAGAGAATAATAGAGAAAGATATGTGAATAAGAAATACGTGTCAGTGCCAATGATTTTATTAATATAACTTTGTAGTAGATTTGAAATCAGAAACTGTGATACCTCCAACTTTGTTCTTTTACTTCAGGATTCCTTTGGTTATTCAAGTTTTTCTTGTAGTTCCATATAAATTATAGGATTTTTGTTTTCTTTTCTGTAAAGAATGCTCTTGAAACTTGGATGGGGGTTGCATAAACTCTATAAGATGACTTTGGGAAATACAAGCAATATTAATTCTGATCATGAACACAAATGCCTGTCCATTTGTTTGAGACTTCTTTAATTTCCTTCAGTAGAAATCTTGCAGTTTTCTTTGTACATATCGTTCACTTTCTTGGTTATGTATTCTAAAGTATTTTATTGTTTTGATGCCATTATGAATAAGATTGTCTCCTTCATTTTTAGTTTAAATATTCCATTGTTAACGCAGAGAGTTTCAATTGCTCTGTGTATTGATTTTATGTCCTGAAACTTTACTGAATGTGTTGATTGGTGTCAAATAATTTTGTTGAGACTCTTGGATTCTCTATATACGAAATCACATCATCTGCAAATAATGAGAAAATTACTCCTTCCTTTATGATCTGAATGCCTTTTATTTTTCTGTCTTGTCTAATTTTTCTAACTAGGATCTTGCTGCTCTGTGAAGAAAAGTGGTGAGAATAAGCATCTTTGTCTGTTCTTGTATGTTTATTAGAGAAAAATCTTTTAATTTCTCAGAGAAAAAGCTTTTAGTTTTTCACTATTCAGTTCAGTTCAGTCGCTCAGTCGTGTCCAACTCTTTGCGACCCCATGAATTGCAGCATGCCAGGCCTCTCTGTCCATCACCAACTCCCAGAGTTCACTCAAACTCATGTCCATTGAGTCAGTGATGCCATCCAGCCATCTCATCCTCTGTCATCACCTTTTCCTCCTGCCCCCAATCCCTCCAGGCATCAGGGTCTTTTCCAGTGAGTCAACTTTTTGCATGAGGTGGCCAAAGTATTGGAGTTTCAGCTTCAGCATCAGTTCTTCCAATGAACACCCAGGACTGTCCGCGATATATTGTTAACTGTGGGTTAATTATATATAACCTTTATTATCTTGAGGTATGTTCCTTCTATTAATATATCATCCTGTGAAGTGTTTTATCATAAAAGGATATTGTACTTTGTCAATTGCATGTTATACATTTGTTGAAATGATCGTGTGATTTTTATCCTTCATTCTATTAATGTGATATGCACATTTATTGATTTGTGGGTTCTGAAAAATCCTTGTATCCCATGAATAAATCTCACTTGGCTATGATGTGTAATTCTTTTAATGTGTTCTTGAAATAGGTTGATAATGTTTTGCTGAGAATCTCTGCATCTCTATTCATCAGGAATGTTGGACTATAATTTTCTTTGCTTGTAGCATCTATCTGACTTTGAATTCAGGGTAATGTTGGAATCATGGATAGAGTCTGGAAATGTTCCCTTATCTTCAGTATTTTGAAAGAGCTTGAGAAGGATTTTTATTAATCCTTTAATTGTTTTGTAGAACTCTCTAATGAAGCTGCTTAGTCCTAGGGTTTTCTGTATTGGAAGGATTTTTATTGCTAACTCAATTTGTTTATTCATTATTAGTCTTTTCTGATTTTCTGTTTCTTCCTGATTCAGTCATTGTAGCTATTGTGTTTCCAGAAATCCATTCATTTATTCTAGTTTAATTTGTTGGCATATAATTGCTTATAATCATCTTTTATGATCCTATCTATTTCGGTACTATCATCTGCAATGTCTCCTTTGTCATTTCTAATTTCACTTGTCTTTAATCTTTTTCTTATTTACTCTTGCTAAAATATTGTCAATGTTGTTAACTTTTAAATAATCAGCTCTTAACTTTGTGGGTTTTCTCTACTGTTTTTCTACTCTCTATTTTGTTTATTTCTGCTTTATTGCCATTTATTTCCTTTCTTCTGCAAAATTTGGGCTTAATTCTTCTTATCTTTTTAGCTCTTGTTGTAAAAAGTTATATTCTTCATTTGATGTCTCTGTAATTTTTAATATATGCACTTAGCTCTGTAACCTTTCCTCTTAAAACTGCTTTTGCAGCATCCTATAAGTTCACATGTTGAAATAATTAAAATCTAATGGCACTGGCACAAAAATAGATACATAAACAACAGGAACAGGATAGACCAGAATTAAACTCCTGAACATAATATCAACTGAAATTTCACAAAAGAGGAAAGAGCATCCAAGGGAGAAAGCATAATCCTCTTCAATAAACTGTGCTGGAAAAACAGGATAAACACATATAGAATAATGAAATTGGAGCCTTATCTTACATCACTCACAATAATTAAACTGAACAAAGACTCAATTGTACTGTCCGATAATATAAAACCCCTACAAAGAACCATAGAAAAGCACTCCTCGATACTGGCCTTGGCAGTGATTTTTTGAATATGATACCAAAAGCATAAAAGAACACACACACACACACACACACACAAAGAAAAATTTTGCAAACCATATATCAAACAAGGATAATATCTAAAATATTTAAAGAACCCATATAACTCAATAACAACCAAAAAAGCCCAAAATATTTTTTAAAATGGGCAGAAGAATTAAATTGACATTTTCCCTAAGTAGCTAACAAGTAACATGAAAAGATACTTGACACCATCAATATTTCAGTAAATGCTAATCAGTACAACAATGAGGTTATCATTCCGCACCTATTAGAATGGTTTCAAGAACACAAGAGACCATAAGTGCTGGCAAGGATGTGAAGAAAAGTGTACCTTGTACATGGTTGATAAAAATGAAAACTGGTTCAACCACTATGGAAAATAATATAGAGTTTCCTCAAAAATTAAGAACATGACTATCACATGAACTCATTTGAAAAAACCGTGATGCTGGGAAAGAATGAGGGTGGGAGGAGAAGTGGACGACAGAGAATGAGATGGTTGGATGACATCACCAACTCGATAGACATGAGTTTGAGTAAGCTCTGGGAGTTGGTGATGGACAGGGAAGCCTGGCGTGCTGCAGTCCATGGGGTTGCAGAGTCAGACACAACTGAACCACTGAACTGAACTGATCATATGATCCAGCAATTTCACTTCTATGTATATACTTAAAGGGAAGGAAACAGGATTTCAAAGAGATATATGCTCTCCTATGTTTATTGCAGCATTATTCAGAATAGCCAAGATATGGAAACAACCTGCATGTTAACCAGTGTGTGAATTGATGAAGGAAATATGAAATATAAATCCAGTGGAAACTTCATTAAGCTATTGGAAAAGAGGACCATCTGCCATTTGGGAAAAAACAAACAGACCTTGAGAATATTATGCTCATGAAATATGCCAGATAAAGATAAATTCTATATGATATCACTCATATGTGGAATTTAAAAAAGGACAAGCCTGGAAAACAGAGAGTAAAGTGGCCCAGGTGGCTCAGTAGTAAAGAATGGTGGTAAAGAATCTGCCTGCAAATTCAGGAGACCTCGGTTTGATCCTTGGGTTGGGAAGATCCCTAGGGGAAGGGAATGGCTACCCACTCCAGTATTATTTCCCAAATAATTTCATAGACAGAGGAGCCTGGGGGGCTACAGTCCATGAAGTTGCAAAGAGTCAGACACGACTGAGCAACTAACACACAAACAAAGATACAAAATTATAAGGAGTAGTAAATAAACCTGAGAAATCCAATACACAGTATAGTGAATATAGAAATCAATATTATATTATAATCAATAACTTGCTAAGAGACTAGAATTTAATTATTTCAAGAACTAAAGAAGTATGTAATTATGTAATAGGATAAAGTGGCTAGTTATTGTTAAAATTTCAATCATATTACTCTCTATATATAAATACATAGATAAAATGATCAAATTGGATGAAAGCCTGCAAATACTTTGTCAAATATTGATGCCCTCAGAAAGCATTCACCTCAGATGCAATTCTCCAAAATCAGATTGGTAGGTAGGGTCATTGATTCTATAAATGTCAATTAAGAGTCTCCTCTTGGTGACATCAGTACTGGCTCAATGGGCCAATAAATAGAATTGTCACTGTGGTAGAAATGGAGGCCATGATCTAGTCAACAGCACGGTATCCATCTTACGAAGGTTGATCTAACTACACCCACTGCTAGCAAGAAAGACAAATATTGAGCTTTGTGTTGTGCTGTGCTTAGCTGCTCAGTCATGTCCGACTCTTTGTGACCCCATGGACTGTAACCCACCAGGCTCCTCTGTCCATGGGGATTCTCCAGGCAAGAATACTGGAGTGGCTTGCCATGCCCTTCTGCAGGGGATCTTCCCAACCCAGGGATCAAACCTGCATCTTTTATGTCTCCTGCACTGGCAAGCAGGTTCTTTACCTCTAGTGCCATGTGCTAAAGAAGTATAATTACTAAAATTTCTCACTTGGCGAATTGAAAAGTGATGCAAATGGAAAGGGATATTTGGTAAATATCCCAGTCATTTGAGAAGTGGAAGAAAGAATCTTTATAAAGACTATGGCTATCTGTGGGCATAATTTATGCTGTTAATAGAGTAAATGAACTAACGGCCTACATAAGGCAAAGTTCAGTTCAGTTCAGTTCAGTCACTCAGTCGTGTCCGACTCTTTGTGACCCCATGAATCACAGCACACCAGGCCTCCCAGTCCATCACCAACTCCCAGAGTTCACTCAGATTCACGTCTATCGAGTCAGTGATGCCATCCAGCCATCCCATCCTCTGTTGTCCCCTTCTCCTCCTACCCCCAATCCCTCCCAGCATCAAAGTCTTTTCCAATGAGTCAACTCTTCACATGAGGTGGCCAAAGTACTGGAGTTTCAGCTTTACCAACATTGCTTCCAAAGGAATCCCAGGGCTGATCTCCTTCAGAATGGACTGGTTGGATATCCTTGCAGTCCAAGGGACTCTCAAGAGTCTTTTCTAACACCACAGTTCAAAAGCATCAGTTCTTCAGCGCTCAGCTTTCTTCACAGTCCAACACTTATATCCATACATGACTACTGGAAAAACCATAGCCTTGACTAGACGGACCTCAGTCAGCAAAGTAATGTCTCTGCTTTTGAATATGCTATCTTGGTTGGTCATAACTTTTCTTCCTAGGAGTAAGCGTCTTTTAATTTGATGGCTGCAGTCACCCTCTGCAGTGATTTTGGAGCCAAAAAAACTACAGTCTGACACTGTTTCCACTGTTCCCCCATCTATTTCCCATGAAGTGATGGGACCGGATGCCATGATCTTTGTTTTCTGAATGTTGAGCTTTAAGCCAACTTTTTCACTCTCCCCTTTCACTTTCATCAAGAGGCTTTTTAGTTCCTCTTCACTTTCTGCCATAAGGGTGGTGTCATCTGCATATCTGAGGTTATTGATATTTCTCCTGGCAATCTTGATTCCAGCTTGTGTTTCTTCCAGTCCAGCGTTTCTCATGATGTACTCTGCATATAAGCTAAATAATCAGGGTGACAACATACAGCCTTGACGTACTCCTTTTCCTATTTGGAACCAGTCTGTTGTTCCATGTCCAGTTCCAGCTGTTGCTTCCTGACCTGCATACAGATTTCTCAAGAGGCAGGTCAGGTGGTCTGGTATTCCCATCACTCTTAGAATTTTCCACAGTTTCTTGTGATCCACACAGTTAAAGGCTTTGGCATAGTCAATAAAGCAGAAATAGATGTTTTTCTGGAACTCTCTTGCTTTTTCCAGGATCCAGCAGATGTTCGCAATTTAATCTTTGATGATCAAAAATAAGGCAAAGAATGATCACACACAAAAAAAAATTTTTGGTGGCATTTGAAGAAACTCTCAGTTCCTCAAACCACATGACAAGAGCTAAAGATTGGACACATAATTAATTGCAAGAGTAGTTGAACTTAAGAGGAGGCCAATTTTGAGGGGACAATATTAAGTCTTTTATACCAAAGTCAGGGACTTGCTAGTGTAACTGGGCTATCTGGATAGACTTAAGTTCCCCGAAGTCTCCAATTATACCAAACTCTGGTGTAATTTCAGAAGTGGTTCACTTAGTCATGTGATAGTAGCTTCTGGTTTGATTAAAAATTTCACAGATGATTTATAAGGCAATGCTTTTCTCTCTCAGCATCTGCTCCAATCTTTTCTACTGGTCACCAGCCAATTAAATAAAATCATATCTAAATATGATCTATCTGGAAAGCAATAGTACTTCCAAGGGAGTTGAATGATTATACACCAAAGTTCTGCAGCATTTGACTAACATGCAAAACTGGCAAGAACTGGGAGAGTTTGCCTAGGAATAAATCTCTGAAGGTGGAGAATATAGATGGACAAAATATAAAGCTGGGTTAGGGAGATTTTATCAGTACAGGAGAACTCTCCCTCAACAGTAGATTTAGTGTCTTGTTAAAGGCCCTGGGAAACAATTCTAACATCCTTCTGGGATGATGGATTTTAAAAGACTACAAACCTTATTAAGTCAGTATGTATACCAAAGCTTCCATGGTAAAACATGAACATTTGGAAAAAGAGCCTGAAGAAATAAACATGCTAAAATGGACTTACTATATAAAACCAACGTACCAGAAATGGAAGTTGCTCTTCAAGAGGGCTGGGGGACAGTTTTGTTTGCTCGGTGATAGGAACATGCTTATAAGTGTGAGTACTAGTGCTTTTGAGAAATCCAGTAGTGGCTGTCCTCCATAATCAATTGTATTTAATCTCTTCCCCTTTTGAATTGCAATAGGATTTGATTATGTATTGTTTATGGGAACTTAACTAAATCAAGCATATTATTATCTGTTTTTTTTTTTTTTTTCCTTACTTATCAACCCATTTCCTCCTGTTTGATTCTGAACATGTAGCACTATGCCTGTTACATGCTTGGGTGCATGTGTACTAAATCGCTTCAGTCATCTCCGACTCTTTGTAACCCTATGGACCCTTGACTGCCAGGCTCCTCTCTCCATAGGATTCTCTAGGCAGGAATACTGAAGTGGGTTGCCATGCTCTCCTTCAAGGGATCTTTCTGACTCAGGGATTGAACCTGCATCTCTTAGGCCTTGGGCATTGGCAGGCGGGTTCTTTACCACTAGTGCTACCTGGGAAGCCCACCTGAGAGATAGTAATTATTACAGGGGAACCTGACAGGGCTATTGTCCATAGGGTCACAAAAAGTTGGACATGGCTGAAACACCTGAGCACGAGCACATTAAATATATCCTGGTTAAATTTTCAACATGAAGTCAGTTTGTATCACCTAAAACACCAAACACAGAATCTTGAAAGTAGTAGGCACTCAGTAAATCATCATTAGAATAAACAGAGGTTGCACTAACAAATTAATTGTCTTACAATACTATTATCATAATATTAGTGCTTTATAAAACTATGTAGAACAGTTTCTATTAAGTTGGAGAATAGAATTAAACTCTTTTGTTTCATAGTCAGAGCCTTCAAATATCTGTTCTTAACTTTTGCATCTATTCCCAAACATATCTAGGCTTTTTTTTTTTTTAACTTTTACTCCAAATTAACCTTGTGCTTGAACAAGACACTTTTTTCACTCTACCCTCAAATAGTCTCTGAATATTCTCTGCACTTTTTCCTGTCTTACATTTTGTACATACTTTTGTGCATGCCTTCATAACTGGTATCCAACCAGCTTAAAAAAATTGGCAGGGGATGAATAATTAACACAATATTTACTTTATGCCTTGCAGCAAGTAAATTCATCCCTGTAATTCTCCAGCGTGTGTGTATCTGTGTGTGTGTGTATGTGTGTGTATTCCAAAGAGTAGGAGATGAGAGCATGAACAATAATTCTCATAGCATTTTACAGATATCAACTTTCTTCTTCCTTTTATTTCTTCTTGCTTTCTTGAAATTGAGCTGCCAAAATGCTCCCCGGCTTCACTGTTCCGTCATTAGTTAAAATATATAAGAGCCACTAAAGACCTGACATGCTCTATCTCCATCATCTTTACTTTTATTTACTGGCATTCATTGCCCAAGTAAAGCTCTCTGATTCTAATGGTCTGCATGGAAACAATCAACTTTAAAATTCATAAATTAGAAAATATAATTAAACTATAAAAGAAAAGTATTATTTCTGCTGGATATCTATATAATGAAGACATCATATGATTTAAGAAGCTTGTCCTGAAGCAGTGGGTTTGCTAGAGGGGTTAATTTCAATAAAGCTTAATACATTAGACAAATGTCACACAAAACTATAATTCAGAACTAGAAGCTCTATGGGGGCCTGGTCCAATCACTAGGGTTTTATAATCTAATTACATTTAGTCTCATACTTTTATCAGAAACTCATCATCTTCCTTTCCTGTTGCTACCTCCTATCCATCTGGATGTTTGTCATTTCCAATAAAGGTTTTGGCTGATCATTGGTAACTGCTGTTGCAGCGACCTTGCTTCCAATCATCCATCATGATACAGCCTAAGTCCAATACCTTCAGGGATTATTTATCTAACTTGCAAATAACATTGACAAAGGGCTTCACCTTGAGCAAATTTTAGCCAGACTTGTCTGAATCCTCTCCTCAGTTGGGCCTCAACATTTTTACTCCCTAGTTCATATTTGAGTTGTCTAATTTTAGCCAGAATCTGGTTAAGTTGGTTTTAGTTAAACTTCCCCATCTTCAGTATCTGCTAACCCTTGATATCCAACCAATTCCCTCATCATTCCACAGACAATATCTGATTACTCTGGTGTGCCTTCCTCAAGAATTCTGTTAGGTCACCTAAGTAAGGAAATACTTCTTAGTAATTTTTCACTTACTGACCTCTGCTCCTTGGTTATAAATCCAAAATTTTGAGCCTTATTCTGTACTGAGGTCTGTTTTCCCCTCTTGCAAATCCTGAATAAAATCCATGTTTGCCTCCTTAACTACTACTATTCAGCTCTGGTTTTCTTCGACAGAATGTACTATCTGAAGTTCCAAAATCTGGTAGTAGCAATCATCTTTTCTCATCTTCTATTTTTTTGTTCCTTTTCAAGTGCATCCTGAGTCTTCTAAGCAATAATTAATAATTTCCCCATTGATTGGTTGGTGAACGTTCTGCATTTCTTCTGAAACCAACATATCTCTCAGGAGAACTGACTGCCAATTATTGTGCCTTTGGTTTTCAAACATCTTTGTAAAGGCCTTAAAGAGCTTCCTTCTACTATCAATATTACTGCTGTTGTTAACAACAGCTGTATTATTAATTATACCAGCATTTAATAGTTGCAAAGTAAATATCAGCACTATACTAAGAACTCTACATGTATTATTTCTTTTAATATTCCAATAACTCTATTAGTTTGTTATTCTTATGCCATTTACATTATGCTGCTTTATAATAACTGTGCAATATGGAGAGATGGATGAAGGGAGAGAGACAGAGATATTCACATTAAAATATATCAGCCCTGTTGACTACATGTTCGTGTTTTTATTTTGTACTTTATTAGCATAAAGCTACACTATCCTAATTATTTATTTACTTGCATGTATATTCTGCATTGTGTCTAGAGGAGAAATAAATCACTACTCATAACAAAAATTATAGGAGCTAAAGTTTTTTTCTTCCTTTCTTCATTCCTTCCTTTTCTTCTTCCTCCCACACTGCCTCCTTTCATACTTCCTCTCTTCCTTCTTTGTTTTCCTGCTTTTGGGGGGGAACATACCACCCTATTACTCAGGGGGGGGAAAAAGGTTATTTGAGTCAAATCTGAAGACTATATAATTTTTCAGGATTATTTTTAATCACAGTCAGTTGAGACTTTTTTTTTTCTATTTTATTTGGCATAAAACTCTACACAGGAACTCTTAAAACTAATAATGTAACAAAAAGCTCATGAGAATTTACATTATTTGTTTCAGATGTGACATCCAAAAACCTATTTCCTACTTTCTTGGCAGGTTAGTTTGCACATATCCAATTTTAGATATTGTGCAACAGCCAGTTTAGTATGAGAAGAGGCTGAGATACATGCAATAAAAATATTTTTGCCAGATGTGCCCTGATTGACCAAAAAAGTAACATTACATTTGGAAAAAAAATATATGATAGACTGTATTCAAAGTTTTAGAATACTTACCCATATTTCTCTTAGAAAAATATATTGCTACAAATTATTATTTTTTAATGTACAAGTCTAGAGTTATGACACTATTTCCTATAATTTGCAGAGCTAATATACAGTTATATCACATGAGGACATAATCCATATATTAAAATTAGAAACAATTTACTATTCATGGGAAATTATCTAATAATAGTGAGAGAAGTAAGTCTCAGCTCCATGCTTTATTGATATGGAAATGTATTTAACATGCAAACAAATAAAAATGAGAAATTGAAATGAGGAGTATTTTATAATAAGGAAAACATAATAATACTGCATTACTATTTTTTCTGTCTACAATTCAACTTATTCTATTTAAACTTACAAAATGAAAGAATAAATAATTCATCACAGTATTAATCATCAGTGATTTCATCAAGTACATTGACTTTGAGGCAGAAACTTAGAAAATATATAGCTCAAAAGGCAAAAAACACATTAAATGCAATTATTTTTCTTTTTTAAATTTAATACCCATTGGTGGAATAACTGTAAGAATAAAAATACAAACAAACAAACACACACACAGTTTGGAGTAATGTCTGGCTTCTAATCAGCATTTTGCCACTCTTAGGCTCATTTCTCTATAATTTGGTAGTGAACCTCCAAAATCCAATTGCTCCAAACATCACGTGAGGAGGTACCTGCCATTTACCAAAAGGTTTTCACACTGAGTGGGATAACTGTTATGAAATATTTGATATCTTTGTAAGAAAAATGGTGTAAATCATGATGAAAATATTAATGACTAATTTCATTATACGGGACTGGAATGCAAAAGTAGGAAGTCAAGAAACACCTGGAGTAACAGGCAAATTTGGCCTTGGAATGCTGAATGAAGCAGAGCAAAGACTAATAGAGTTTTGCCAAGAAAATGCATTGGTCATAGCAAACACCCTCTTCCAACAACACAAGAGAAGACTCTACACATGGACATCACCAGATGGTCAACACCAAAATCAGATTGATTATATTATTTGCAGCCAAAGATGGAGAAGCTCTATACAGTCAACAAAAACAAGACCAGGAGCTGACTGTGGCTCAGATCATGAACTCCTTATTACCAAATTCAGACTTACATTGAAGAAAGTAGGGAAAACCGCTAGACCATTCAGGTATGACCTAAATCAAATCCTTTATGATTATACAGTGGAAGTGAGAAATAGATTTAAGGGACTAGATCTGATAGATAGAGTGCCTGATGAACTATGGAATGAGGTTCGTGACACTGCACAGGAGACAGGGATCAAGACCATCCCCATGGAAAAGAAATGCAAAAAAGCAAAATGGCTGTCTGGGGAGGCCTTACAAATAGCTGTGAAAAGAAGAGAGGTGAAAAGCAAAGGAGAAAAGGGAAGATATAAGCATCTGAAAGCAGAGTTCCAAATAATAGCAAGAAGAGATAAGAAAGCCTTCTTCAGTGATCAGTGCAAAGAAATAGAGGAAAACAACAGAATGGGAAAGACTAGAGATCTCTTCAAGAACATTAGAGATACCAAGGGAACATTTCATGCAAAGATGGGCTCGATAAAGGACAGAAATGGAATGGACCTAACAGAAGCAGAAGGTATTAAGAAGAGGTGGCAAGAATACACGGAAGAACTGTACAAAAAAGATCTTCACGACCCAGATAATCATGATGATGTGATCACTAATCCAGAGCCAGATATCTTGGAATGTGAAGTTAAGTGGGCCTTAGAAAGCATCACTATGAACAAAGCTAGTGGAGGTGATGGAATTCCAGTAGAGCTGTTTCAAATCCTGAAAGATGATGCTGTGAAAGTGCTGCACTCAATATGCCAGCAAATTTGGAAAATGCAACAGTGGCCACAGGACTGGAAAAGGTCAGTTTTCATTCCAATTCCAAAGAAAGGCAATGCCAAAGAATGCTCAAACTACCACACAATTGCACTCATCTCACATGCTAGTAAAGTAATGCTCAAAATTCTCCAAGCCAGGCTTCAGCAATAGGTGAACTGTGAACTCCCTGATGTTCAAGCTGGTTTTAGAAAAGGCAGAGGAACCAGAGATCAAATTGCCAACATCCGCTGGATCATGGAAAAGGCAAGAGAGTTCCAGAAAAACATCTATTTCTGCTTATTGACTATGCCAAAGCCTTTGACTGTGTGGATCACAATAAACTGTGGAAAATTCTTCAAGAGATGGGAATACCAGACCACCTGACCTACCTCTTGAGAAATCTGTATGCAGGTCAGGAAGCAACAGTTAGAACTGGACATGGAACAACAGACTGGTTCCAAATAGGAAAAGAAGTACATCAAGTCTATCTATTATCACCCTGCTTATTTAACTTCTATGCTGAGTACTTCATGAGAAATGCTGGACTGGAAGAAACACAAGCTGAAATCAAGATTGCTGGAAGAAATATCAATAACTTCAGATATGCAGATGACATCACCCTTATGGCGGAAAGTGAAGAGGAGCTAAGAAGCCTCTTGATGAAAGTGAAAGGGGAGAGTGAAAAAGTTGACTTAAAGCTCAGCATTCAGAAAACAAAGATCATGGCATCCGATCCCATCACTTCATGGGAAATAGATGGGGAAACAGTGGAAACAGTGTCAGACTGTATTTTTTTGGGGCTCCAAAATCACTGCAGATGGTGACTGCAGCCATGAAATTAAAAGACGCTTACTCCTTAGAAGAAAAGTTATGACCAACCTAGATAGCATATTGAAAAGCAGAGACATTACTTTGCCGACTAAGGTCCATCTAGTCAAGGCTATGATTTTTCCTGTGGTCATGTATGGATGTTAGAGTTGGACTGTGAAGAAGGCTGAGTGCCGAAGACTTGATGCTTTTGAACTGTGGTGTTGGAGAAGGCTCTTGAGAGTCTGTTGGACTGCAAGGAGATCCAACCAGTCTATTCTGAAGGAGATCAGTCCTGGGATTTCTTTGGAAGGAATGATGCTAAACCTGAAACTCCAGTACTTTGGCCACCTCATGCAAAGAGTTGACTCATTGGAAAAGATTCTGATGCTGGGAGGGATTGCGGGCAGGAGGAGAAGGGGACGACCAAGGATCAGATGGCTGGATGGCATCACGGACTTGATGGATGTGATTCTGAGTGAACTCTGGGAGATGGTGATGAACAGGGACGCCTGGTGTGCTGTGATTCATGGGGTCGCAAAGAGTCGGACACGACAGAGTGACTGAACTGAACTGAATGATTATAAGATTTTTCCTAAATACAATAGAACAAAATTCTGTATGCTTATTTATATATGCTCACCCAATTGTCACAATAAAGCCATGTGGTAATTACTAAGACTCTTTTTTTCCATTTTAAAAATGAGATAACTCAGTCCTGGAGAATTTAAGTAACTTGCCCTAAATCACATATAAATAGGAGAGTCTGAAATCTAAATCCTGTCAGTCAGCCTTTAAAGCCTACTCTCTTAAATTATGGAACACTATCCCTTCATAACTATAATTGGCTAAAGTATTCATAAATTTAATATGAAATTACTGTCTCCAAATAAATTCTCTTTAAAATAAAGTTTAAAACACATTTAAAAATAAAACTTTAAAATATATTATTGCGAAACAAATATCATTAGTTTATAAGCTCAAAGGTTGAAGCAGATATCATAGTGTCAGAGTCCAGTTATCAATTTATAAGAAAATCAGAAAAAATTATTTAACTGCACCTTCTATTTGGTAATGGAGTTACATTCACAATTAGCCTAGCCCTAATTTAAGTGAAGTAAGTTATGACCCATCCATAGTGCAATTACATACGCAGATACACACAGACACATAAACAGACATGGTGAAATTCAGAGCTATTAAAATCTTGCTCTGAGCATTATCATCACCTTCCTTGGATGTAGTAAATTTAAATCTGGCCTGTGAACCAATCATTCATTATTATACAAACACTTTTAGGGAATAAAATAAACAATCCCTAACAAAAATTTTTAAAGTTGCTCTGTGTGTATACCAAAACCAGGTAGGTATAGTACAAGAAAGGAATATTAAAGGTCAAAGAATATTATAGGTAAATATGGATACAAAAAGTCTAATTAGCTATTAGCAAACCACATCAATGTGTTAAGATGGTGCATCATTCTCAAGTAAAGTTTATCCTAATAAAACAAATATAATTTATCTTAGAAGAATATCTGTGTGTCTATAATTTATTATTAAGGGATGAAAAAAAGCAACATAATTAATGCACAAAATAATTTTATTTATCACCCATTTGTTATAGAATTCTTAGCACACTAAGAATAAACCCTATATTCTTAACCTCATAAAGAGCATCTAATAAAAACTTGCTGAAAAGACTCTTCTAAATAAAAATAATAATTAAGAAATTAAGTTTTTGTGGTGATTTTAAGAAATTATCATAAACTGAGGTTACTTAGAGCAACAGATGTCTATTCTCTCACAGCTCTGGTGGCCAGAAGTCTGAAATCTTTATTTCTAGACCGAAATCATGGTTTCAAAAGGACCATGCTTCCTCCAGAGGTACTTACCTCTTCTAACTTTTCAAGGCTGTTGTCATTCCCTTACTTGTAGAAGCTTCATCGATCACATTGCCTTCTCCTCATCAGTGTATCAAATTCCTCTCTGCCTCTTTTGTAGAAGGAAATGTATTTATGGCCCACATTGATAATATGGGATTATCTCTCCTTCTCAATGTCCATAATTTAATCACATTTGCAAAGAACATCTTTTGCCATATAACTCACCGGTGATACTGAATGTGTGTGTGTGTGTGTGTGTGTGTGTGTGTGCTTACTCACTGAGTCATGTTTGACTCATAGCAAACCCACGGACTGGAGCTCACCAGGCTCCTCTGTCCATGGGGATTCTCCAGGCAAGAATACTAGAGTGGGTTCCTTCCTCCAGGGGATTTTCCAACCCAGGGATCAAACCCAGGTCTTGCACATTGCAGGCCTATTGTTTACCATCTGAGCCATCAGAGAAACCCACCTGCCAATGTAGGAAAAGCCATCTGCCAATGCAAGGAACCCCCCTGCCAATGCAGGAGACATAAGTGATATGCGTTCAATCCCTGGGTCAGGAAGATGCCCTAGAGAAAGGCATGGAAACCTACTGCAACATTCTTGCCTGGAGAATTCTATGGACAGAGGAGCCTAGCAGGCTGCAGTCCATAGGGTCACAATGAGTCAAACATGATTAAGAGACAGAAGACACCCATATAGATTTCTGAGATTATAATATAGATATTTGGGGGACTATTTTTCACCCTACCACAAGAAATGCTATTGTTGTTTTAGTTGCTAAGTCATGTCCAACTCCTTGCAACCCCACTGACTGTAGCCAGTCAGGACCAAGGAAGAATACTGGAGTGAGTTGCCATGAAGGGGATTTCCCTAACCCAGGGATGCAATCTACATCTACTGCACTGGCAGGAAGATTCTTTACTATTGAGCTACCAAGGAAATAGAGAATTATCTTAAACAAGAAAAACTTTGTTCCCAAGTATTAATACCTTATTTTTTGTAATTGAAAATGTTATTGGTTTTCTTCTTATTGGTTTTATGTTTGAACTATTTGATACCAACACTCTTCTATTCTATTTTGTTTCAAGTATTTTAATAGATAATACAAAACCAGGTAAATAAGTATATTTTATAATGATCTGGATGAAAAAAATAAATACTGTATCTGTCACAGCTAATATGGCTGTTTATACTAAAAACATGAGAATCTAAAAACATATATCTTATAGGTTGAGTTTTATTAAATGTCTGGATTAAGAAAATATGCAAAAAGCAATTACATATTTCAAGACAAGGATCGAGCAGTTAAAAAATAACAACAACAACAACAACATACTCCTTAATCTTCCCTATAGCCCTCTTCTGTTCTCCAGGGAAAGATGACCTTGCCTGACAATATACTATTTTCTTGTCATGTCCCTATTCTGTCTATAAACATCTTCCATATTGTACAACCTGTTGCAGCTCCTATCTATTCGCTAGGTGGAATGCTGTTTGATTCATAAATCAATGAAAAAAGTCAATAAGATCTTTTAATCTGCTCCATCAAATGTTGATTTGATGACACTGGTGGGAACAAAGGAAGCTTCTGGCATTTCAGAAATGAGATCAGTGTTAAAGAATCTGCCCTCCAATGCAGGAGACAGGGGCTCCATCCCTGGGTCAGGAAGATCCCCTGTAGAAGAAAATGTCAACTCACTCCAGAATTTTCGCCTGGGAAATTCCAAGGACAGAGGACCCTGATGGGTTACAATCCATGGGGTTACAGAAGATTCGGACGTGGCTTAGTGATGAAACAGCAACAACAACAACATGGCTGATTCACACTGTTGTAAGGCAGAAACCAAAAACAAAATTGTAAAGCAATATTTCTCCAACTAAAAGAAATAATAATAATAATAAAGAAATGTAAGAAGACATATTTAAATGAAAAGTTAGTCCATGATAACAGATTTAAAGAATTAACATTGTTACAATGTCTGTATTAGGTAAATCAATACACAAAATCAATGCAATCCCTGTTTAAATCCCAAGCCCGGTTTTCACAGAAAGAGAACAAGAAATTCTAAAATTTATAAGGAATCCCAAAAGATACCAAATGGCCAAAGAAATCCTGAGAGAAAAGAATAAAGCTAGAAGCATCACATTCCTTGATGTCAAACTACTTTACAAAGTTATAGTAACTAAAAATGTCATAGTATTGGCAGGAAAACAAATGCATAGATCAATGGAAAAGAATCAAAAGCCCTTAAGTAAACCCACAAAAGCATGGACAAATAATTTACAGAAAAGAACCAAAATGCATATAATGCAAAATGAATAGTCTCTTCAATCAAGGACATTGGAAAACCCAGAGGAATCTCATGCAGAAAAATAAAATTAGATCACAGTCTCATATCATACGTAAAAATCATCTCAATGTGGAAAGTCAGACTTGAAGCCATTAAACTCCTAGAAGATAACAGAGGCAGTATGGTCTTTGGTATTGGTCTTACCAATATCTTTCTAGATATGTCTCCTCAGGCAGGAGAAATAAAAGTAAAAATAAACAAATAGGAGCAAATCAGATTAAATGCTTCTGCACAGCAAAAGAAAGCAGAAACAAAATGAAAAGATACCCTACTAAATGAGAGGAAATGTTTGCAAATAATATATCTGACAAGGGGTTAAAATTCAAAATATAGAAAGAATGCATACAACTCAACAAAAGAAATAAACAACTTGATTAAAAATTGGACAGAAGAGCTGAATAGACATTTTCCCAAACACATACAGATAGCCAGTAGGCACATGAAAAGATTATTACTATTAAACATTAATGATTATTAGAAACATATAAATCAAAACCAAAATGTGGTATCAGCTCACATCTGTTAGAATGGCTATTATCAAAAGGTCAAGAAATAACAAGTTTTAGAAAAAAAAAAAGAAAAGAGATGGTCTTTTCTCCATTGTATATTCTTGTTTCCTTTCTCAAAGATAAGGTGTCCATAGGTGCATGAATTTATCTCTGGGATTTCTATTTTGTTCCATTGATCTATATTTCTGTCTTTGTGCCAGTACCATACTGTCTTGATGATTGTGGCTTTGTAGTAGAGCCTGAAGTCAGGCAGGTTGAGTCCTCCAGTTCCATTCTTCTTTCTCAAGACTGCTTTGGCTATTTGAGGTATCTTTATTTCCATACAAATTGTGAAAGTATTTGATCTAGTCTCTGAAAAATACCATTGGTAGCTTGATAGGGATTGCATTGAATCTATAGATTGCTTTGTGTAGTATACTCATTTTCACTATATAGATTCTTCCAATCCACGAACACAGTATATTTCTCTATCTATTAGTGTCCTCTTTGATTTCTTTCACCAGTGTTTTATAGTTTTCTATATATAGGTCTTTAGTTTCTTTAGGTAGATATATTCCTAAGCATTTTATTCTTTTCGTTGCAATGGTGAATGGAATTGTTTCCTCAGTTTTCATTTCTATTTTTTCATTATTAGTGTATAGGAAGGCAAGGGATTTATATGTGTTGATTTTATATCCTGTAGCTTTACTATATTCATTGATTAGCTCTAGTAATTTTCTGGTGGAGGGTCTTTAACAAATGGTGCTGGGAAAATTGGTCAACGACTTGTAAAAGAATGAAACCAGAACACTTTCTAACACCATACACAAAAATAAACACAAAATGGATTAAAGATTTAAATATAAGACCAGAAGCTATAAAACTCCTAGAGGAGAACATAGGCAGAACACTCTTCAACATAAATCATGGCAGGATCCTCTATGAACCACCTCCAAGAATATTGGAAATAAAAACAAAAATAAACAAATGGGAACTAATTAAAATTAAAAGCTTCTGCACAACAAAAGAAACTATAAGCGAGGTGAAAAGACAGCCTTCAGAATGGGAGAAAACAAAAGCAAATGAAGCAACTGAGAAAGGATTAATATCAAAAATACACAAGTAGCTCTTGAATCTCAATTCCAGAAAAATAAATGACCCAATCAAAAAATGAACCAAAGAATTAAACAGATATTTCTTCAAGGAAGACATACAGATGGCTAACAAACACATGAAAAGATGCTCAACATCACTCATTATCAGAGAAATGCAAATCAAAACCACAATGAGGTACCATTTCATGCCAGTCAGAATGACTACAATCCAAAAGTCTACAAACAATGAATGCTGGAGAAGGTGAGGAGAAATGGGAACCCTCTTACACTGTTGGTGGGAATGCAAACTAGTACAGCCACTATGGAGAACAGTGTGGAGATTCGTTAAAAAACTGGAAATAGAGCTGCCTTATGACCCAGCAATCCCACTGCTGGGCATACACACTGAGGAAACCAGAATTGAAAGAGACACATGTACCCCAATGTTCATCACAGCACTGTTTACAATAGCCAGGACATGGAAACAACCTAGATGTCCATCATCAGACAAATGGATAAGAAAGCTGTGGTACATATACACAATGGAGTATTACTCAGCCATGAAAAAGAATACATTTGAATCAGTTATAATGAGGTGGATGAAACTGGAGCCAAATATACAGAGTGAAGTAAGCCAGAAAGAAAAACACTAATACAGTATACTATTGCATATATATGGAATTTAGAAAGATGGTAAAGATAGCCCTGTATGCGAGACAGCAAAAGAGACACAGATGTATAGAACAGTTTTTGGACTCTATGGGAGAGGAAGAGGGTGGGATGATTTGTGAGAATGGCATTGAAACATGTATAATATCATATGTGAAATGAATTGCCAGTCCAGGTTTGATGCAGGATACAGGATGCTTGGGGCTGCTGCAGTGGAACGACTCAGAGGGATGGTACGGGGAGGGAAGTGGCGGGGTGGGGGGGTTCAGGATGGAAATACGTGTATATCTGTGGTAGATTCATGTTGATGTATGTCAAAACCAATACAATATTGAAAAGCAAGTAACCTCCAATTAAAATAAATTAATTTATATTAAAAATAAATAAAAGCTCTAGATGTAAACAGAGGAAAAAATAAAATAAATGACGCTTGCTCCTTGGAAGAAAAGTTATGACCAACCTAGATAGCATATTGAAAAGCAGATACATTACTTTGCCAACAAAGGTCCATCTAGTCAAGGCTATGGTTTTTCCTGTGGTCATGTACGGATGTGAGAGTTGGACTGTGAAGAAGGCTGAGTGCCGAACAATTGATGCTTTTGAACTGTGGTGTTGGAGAAGACTCCTGAGAGTCCCTTGGACTGAACCGAGATACAACCAGTCCATTTAATGTAGATCAGCCCTAGGTATTCTTTAGAAGAACTGATGCTAAAGCTGAAACTCCAGTACCTTGGCCACCTCAAAAGAAGAGTTGACTCATTGGAAAAGACTCTGATGCTGGGAGGGATTGGGGGCAGGAGGAAAAGGGGACAACAGAGAATGAATTGGATGGATGGCATCACCAACTCGATGGACGTGAGTTTGAGTGAACTCCGGGAGTTGATGATGAACAGGGACGCCTGGCGTGCTGTGATTCATCTGGTCTCAAAGAGCAAATGAACTGAACTGAACTGAAAAATTCTAATCTTTGTTAACCTTGTTCTACATTTAATATTCCAATGAACAAACAATAGGAGAAATAATTTAGGAAATTTAACTTGATCAGCACACATTTATTGAACATGTACTATGTCCAAAACACTCTGTTTACCTCTAGGTTCAGTTCAATTCAGTTCAGTTCAGTTGCTCAGTCTTGTCCAACTCTTTGCAGCCCCATGGACTGCAGCACGTCAGGCTGCCCTGTCCATCGCCAACTCCCAGAGCTTACTCAATCTCATGTCCATTGAGTCGGTGATCCCATCCAACCATCTCATCCCCCATCATCCCCTTCTCCTTCCACCTTCAATCTTTCCTACAATAGGGTCTTTTCCAACAAGTCGGTTCTTCACATCAGGTGGCCCAAGTTTTGGAGTTTCAGTTTCAGCATCAGTCTTTCCAATGAATATTTAGGACTGATTTCCTTTAGAATGGACTGGTAGGATCTCCTTGCTGTCCAAGGGTCTTTCAAGAATCTTCTCCAACACCACAATTCAAAAGCATCAGTTCTTTGGCACTCAGCTTTTTTTATAGTCCAGTTCTCACGTCTATACATGACTACAGGAAAAACCATAGCTTTGACTAGACCGACCTTTGTTGGCAAAGTAATGTCTCTGCTTTTTAATATGCTGTCTAGGTTGGTCATAACATTTCTTCCAAGGAGCAAGTGTCTTTTAATTTCATGCTTGCAATCACCATCTGCAATTATTTTGGAGCCCCCCAAAATAAAGTTAACCTCTAGGTATTCAATAGTAAAGTAGATGACCCCTGCCTTCAAACTGCTAGATCATTAAGCTGTGTTTCAAAGACTGACAGAATATCATTCCTCTTGTTAGGTCATTAACCCCCGAAGCAGAATTGCTCCCTAAAAAGCACTTTTGAGCTGTTTGCCTGAAACATTTCGAAGAAGACTTCACAAGGAAGCTCTCTAAGCTGCCTTGAGAGCTTATTTTATACCTGGGTAGATCTCACAGTAAGAATGCTTTCAAAATGCTGAGTCTAACCTTCTGTATACCAGCTCTTCTGAAGTGATTATTATCTAAAGAAGTTGCAATGAAATGCACATATGTTACATTATTATAGGAATCAATCAGTACTTTAATGTTGGTTTTATGTATTGAAAAATGCTAACATTTAAAGCAACGAATGAAATATAAACTTTACAGTCAGAGCTTTATTTATTTTGTTCAATGCTCTGCCTAGAAAAGTACCTAGCTTGATAAATATCTATTGAAGGAATGAAATAAGGACAGACAAATACTCCAACTTTTTATAATAGAAGCTATTAAAAACAAATAAAAGTGAATTATGTATATTAAGGCCACATGAATAAGACTGAAAATACAGATTATTAAGGCCACATAAATAAGACTGAAAATACAGAATGACCTCTGGTATGTGGAAGTAAGAAAAAAAAGAAAAAAAGAATCATTGGCAAGATTGGACCAGAACTGATTCTAGAGGAGCCTGTTAGATTGAAACTATTAGTGGAAAGGCAGTTCAACAAGAAAAAATAGCATGAGCAATGATGAAAAAGAAGTAAAGACTTTTCAAGAATAGAAAATTTAGTCTGCAAAGGAAGAGGCTTCATCAAAGTAATCATGAGAAAGTAACATTGACAAGAAAGGTAAAGAGTAATAAGCAAGAGGGTAAGTATGTTAGGATTATGAGGAGTCCCTTAAAAAATTAGATTTTACGTTAAAAACCTTATAGCCAATATCCTGAGCACCTTATTTCCATTTAATAAGTATGTGACTTGTCTTATCAATTTAATTTGTAAATTTTTCTGTTCTTTTTATTAAAGCAAGTCTACATACCCCATGCACTTTAGAGGTGATAATTTTGCATTGATATCCCAACTTTTTGGATCCAGTGTTCATGAAAGTATCATTCATTTACTTATTTATTACCCAAATATTTACTGAGAGACTGCACTGTGCTGACACCACTCTAAAATCTAAAACAATTTCACCAAATAAAGATTGCTACTAAGGGACTGTAAGTGGTCTTGGACCATGGACAAATTTGTACAACTTACACAAGGTTTAGATGCTCTAAAGACAGATGACTGGTCAAAGAAGCAGATAATATTTTAGCCCTAATAACATCTTAATAACATCAAAACTCTACAATTAATTCAAAAGAGGCAATATTGAATAATTTACTATTTATGTTAAATATTTGATAATGTGCTTATAATTGAAACAGTTGAATAAAAAGAGGAATTTATACCTCATAAGATTGATAGGCTATAAACAGCTACTAGACTTTTGACTGTTTATAGCCTATCATTTTAGGTCTAAATTCCTCTTCTTCATCAAGCTTTTCTAATATAACCTAATATGAGTTATCTCTCCAACAAGATTAGTTTTAAGTTATTTCCAAGAAGTCAGGGAATACAAATCAGGTCATAAACTTGTGAGTACTGAAAACAGGGTCTGACCTAGGAAATCTAGGACACTGAGTCCTTAGATGATAGGCCATACAAACCATGCAGCCACTTCTCAGCTCAGCACCTTCTGAGGCAGAAAGAAGTTGGCTCCACTTAAATAAGTTAAAAATAGACTAACCAGCAGTTAAAATTTTCAACACAGCAAAATGCAGTGAGGACAATGTTTATTCTTTGATCTCCAAAACTTTGCTTCATTGAGTCTGATAATGATGCATGACATGAAGAACGTTAGCTATACTCTAGTCTCATATTACCTGGGTTTTACTTAGTCATCAGTGTAATTTATCTAAGGGCAACTTGCCACTAAAAAAAAAAAAGCTCAACTTGAATCCTTCTAGCTTACACAGCAGGAGTCTTCTAGAAATTCTGCCACTGGTAAGGAAACGCTTATTTATGGAATCAGGGATCCTTGTTAACATTTGACTACAGTTGCTTATAGGCAGGAAACTTTTATTTTATAATTTCTGTTGCCAGGCTCATGCTATTTGCAGGAGGCTAAATATATATGCTGAATCTAGTTTTGTCCCTAAATCCAGGGACTGAACTAAATCAGAATGACAATAATTTTATTTTACATAGAATTCATTTCTCATTGATTAAAAAATACTAGGTGCTCTGTGTGTGGGGGGGGGAGGGCTTTGTAAGTAATAGTTATAACTAAACCCTATTACAATGAGTTCTCTAAGGAATATAGTTTATGAGGATGCCCATGATGGAACAGGGGAAGTCTGTTAATCATATTCAAGTAGATTTCAGGCTGTCTAGATTTTTTTTCTTACTAAATTGACAAGCAAGAGTATATAAACACATACTATGAGGAATAATACTTATTTGTAACTACATATGAATAAAAAGTAAAGCAAATTCAAGTATCAACTAATAGCATCTCTATTTAAAAACTCCATGACCAGCACTATGTGGGTTATTCTCATATATTTGCAATAAGTGCTCCAGGTTTTTCATAATTCATGATGGATAAGGATAAAAAAGAAAGAGATTGAGCTGCCCCCACTGCATGATAGATGCACAGAAAACAGCAGCCTTGATCAGTGAAGAACAGAAAGTAAAGTTAGAGGATATATCATTGTTACTGTTGTTTATTCACTAAGTAATGTTTGATTCTTTTCCAATCCCATGGACTGTAGCCTACCAGCTCCTCTCTCCATGGGATTTCCCAGGCAAGAATCCTGGAATGGGTTGTCATTCGTTCTCCAGGGGATCTTCCAAACCCATGGATCAAACTCACATATCCTGCATTGGCAGGAGGATTATCATTGAGCCACCAGGTTATTAGCAACAGTTATACAAGAGTTGTAAATATAAGAGAACTGGACTGAGAATAGACCAATTCACTGCTTCTAAGTTTATTATCCCCCCCTTTTGTATACATCCATAATCCACTCATTCATCAATTAAGTTTTAAGTATTAAAAGTTTTGAACCAAATACTATCTCTAACAAAGGAGCTCACAGTTTAGTAAAACACAAAAATTTCTAAACAGATAAATCACAAAATAATTCATGAGTTATTTGGAAGTTAGACAGCCTCTCTGTAGATGGGCTTATAGCATGGGATTTATAGCATGCCAGAGATGGACTTCAGAGAAGGTAATGGCACCCAAACTCCAGTCTGGAAAATCCCAGGGATGGGGGAACCTGGTAGGCTGCAGTCCACTGGGTCTCGAAGAGTCGGACACGACTGAGTGATTTCACTTTCACTTTTCACTGTCATGCATTGGAGAAGGAAATGGAAACCCACTCCAGTATTCTTGCCTGGAGAATCCCAGGGACAGAGGAGCCTGGTGGGCTGCCATCCATGGGGTGGAACAGAGTCTGACACGACTGAAGCGACTTAACAGCAGAGATGGACTTATAGCATGGGACTTATAGTATGCTAAAGTTGGGACTTATAGTATGCTAGGGTTAGGACTTAAAGCATGAGTAGGAGTTTTCCAGGGTAAGAAGAAAGGGAAGACATTCTAGGTAATCATGTGTAACTGTGTTCAGTCGCTTTAGTCATCCCCAACCCTTTGTGACCCTATGGACTGTAGCCCACCAGGATCCTCTGTCCATGGGATTCTCCAAGCAAAACACTGGAATGAGTTGTCATTCCATTTTCCAGGGAATCCCAGGGATCAAACTTGCATCTGCCCGTGTCCTGAATTGCAGGCAGACTCTTTACCCATTGATCCAACTAGGAAGCCCCTAGGTGAAGTCTCTCAGTCATGTCCAACTCTTTGCGGTTGCCATTTCCTTCTCTAGGGGTTTTTCCCAACTTAGGGATTGAACCCAAGTCTCCTGCATTGCAGGCAGACGCTTTAACCTCTGAACCACCAGGGTAGCCCTAGGTGATCATAGCAATATACAAAATGGTTCAAAGTTGCAAATTTAAAACAACAATATCCCTGATTATTCTTGTAAAGATGAAATTGTAAAGAAGAAGTTAGATGCCTAGGGAGCATTGATAAGAGATACTTAATGGCTGAATTTTATGTACCCGAAAATACATATGTAATGGATGTCATAGGAAAATAGTCAATAAGCCTGAAATTTTACATGAGTTACTCTCCATTGAAAGGCCTGAAATTTTTTTTATGCTTGTGAGTATAATATTCCTGCATGGTGCAGCATCCAGTATACAGTGATCAGCTTAACTTGGAAATCTACTGGAATAAAATTATCTTCAATCAATCACTGCTCCATATTGATGCATGCTCACTAATGGCCAGTGAATGAACTTTTCTTTCAAATAATTCTCAGAACCTCTAAAAAATTACCATTGAATACCTAGGACCATTTTGTCAAGATTGTTACTTCCATGGTCTCCATCTCTTCTCCATTTGATTTGTATAGTCTTCTGGAATGTTATTTCTTTTTCTTTTTCTTTTTTTTTTCTTTTTCACCTTAATTGCTATCAATAATATGAGCCATACTGAGGACAGGACAATTCCCCACCAAAATTCTGACTCAAGTATGAAGCAAAAACTCCTGTTTCGTTAGTTCACTATAGTTAATACACCTGAGATATGCTAAGCCAGAACAAAATAGAAACATAAAACAATATAACAAAACTATAAAAATGAAAAAATAGTATTACTGTCTAATTTTTTCTCACTGTCAATTTCTAATAGTGTATTCTTCAATTATTGTCTCTAATTATTCACTTCCCAACAGTATACAAACAAGTTTGATTAAATAAGTCATTTTTGTTAGTGAACTTTTCTTTAAAAAATTCAATGGTTACTGCTCAGTCCTCTTTCAAATGAAGCTTGGTATCACTGAATACTGGGGAAGATTTCATTTTTTATTATCTTTTTGCTCATTTTATTATGTTCAGCAGGAATTCTCAAACTGAGTGATGAGTTTTATAATCTATTGTGTAGTTGTTTTTTTTTAATGCAGCTCCCCAAAATGTTAACCAATTTACTCATTTGTTCAACCCTACAACACATGAACAGCATGAGAAGACAAAAAGATATGACACAAAAAGATGAACTCCTCAGGTCTGTAGCTACCCAATATGCTACTGGAGAAGAGTGGACAAATAATTCCAGAAAGAATGAAGAGGTGGAGCTAAAGCAGAAACAACACAGTTGTGGATGTGACTGTGATGGAAGTTAAGTCCAATGCTGTAAAAAGCAATATTGCATAGGAACCTGGAATGTTAGGTCCATGTATCTAGGTAAATTAAAAGTGGTCAGACAGGAGATGGCAAGAGTGAACATTGACATTTTAGGAATCAGTGAACTAAAATGGACTGGAATGGGCATATTTAATTCAGATGACCAGAATGTCTACTACTGTGGGCAAGAATCCCTTAGAAGAAATGGAAGAGTCCTCATAGCCCACAAAAGAATCCAAAGTGAAGTACTTGAGTGCAATCTGAAAAATGACAGATGATCATCAGATGTTCATTTTCGAGGCAAATCATTCAATATCACAGTAATCCAAATCTATGCCCAAACCAGTAATGCTGGAAAGCTGAAATTGAACAGTTGTATGAAGGCCTACAAGACCTTCTATAACTAACATCCAAAAAAGATGTCCTCTTCATAAGGGACTGGAATGCAAATGTAGGATGTCAAGAGATACCTGGAGTAAAAGGCAAATTTGGCCTTGGAGTACAAAATGAAGCAGGGCAAAGGCTAACAGGGTTTTGGCAAGAGAATGCCGAGATCACAGCAAACACCCTCTTCCACAATGCTAAAGACAAATCTACACACCCACATCCAGTTGGTCAATGCTGAAATCAGACTGACTATATGCTTTGCAGCTGAAGATGGAGAAGCTCTAAACAACCAGCAAAAAAAAAAAAAAAAAAAAAAAAGCTGGGAACTGACTGTTGCTCAAATCATGAACTACTTATTGCTAAATTCAGACTTAAATTGAAGAAAGTAGGGAAAACCACCAGAGAAGGCGATGGCAGCCCATTCCAATACTCTTGCCTGGAAAACCCCATGGACAGAGGAGCCTGGTAGGCTGCAGTCCATGGGGTCGCTACTAGTCGGACACTACTGAGCGACTTCACTTTCACTTTTCATTTTCATGCATTGGAGAAGGAAATGGCAACCCACTCTAGTGTTCTTGCCTGGAGAATCCCAGGGACCGGGGAGCCTGGTGGGCTGCCGTCTCTGGGGTTGCACAGAGTCGGACACGACTGAAGCGATTTAGCAGCAGCAGCAGCAGCAGCAGCAGCAGCAGCAGCAGGAAAAACCACTAGATCATTCAGTTCAGTTCAGTTCAGTTCAGTTCGGTTCAGTCGCTCAGTCATGTCCAACTCTTTGCGACCCCATGAATCGCAGCATGCCAGGCCTCCCTGTCTATCACCATCTCCCAGAGTTCACTCAGACTCACCTTCATCGAGTCCAAGATGCCATCTTTCAGGTGGGACATAAATCAAATCCCTTACGATTACACAGTGGAAGTGACAAAATAGATTCAAGGGATTAGATCTGATAGTCAGAGTGCCTGAAAAACTATGGATGGAGGTTCATCACATTGTACAGGAGCCAGTGATCAAGACCATTCCCAAGAAAAAGAAATGCAAAAAGGCAAAATGTTTGTCTGAGAAGGCCTTACAAATAGCTGAGAAATGAAGAAAAGAGAAAGGCAAGGGAAAAAAGGAAAGATATGACCATTTGAATAGACAGAAAGAAGAGCAAGGAGAGATAAGAAAATCTTCCTCAGTAATATAGAGGAAAACAATAAAATAGGAAAGACTAGAGATCTCTTCCAGAGAAGGCAATGGCACCCCACTCCAGTACTCTTGCCTGGAAAATCCCATGGATGGAGGAGCCTGGTGGGCTGCAGTCCATGGGGTTGCTAAGAGTCGGACACGACTGAGCGACTTCACTTTAACTTTTCACTTTCATGCATTAGAGAAGGAAATGGCAACCCACTCCAGTGTTCTTGCCTGGAGAATCCCAGGGACGGGGAAGCCTGGTGGGCTGCTGTCTATGGGGTTGCACAGAGTCGGACACGACTGAAGCAACTTAGCAGCAGCAGCAGCAGCAGCAGAGATCTCTTCAAGAAGATTAGAGATACCAAGGGAACATTTCATGCAAAAATGGGCACAATAAAGGACAGATATGGTAAGGACCTAACAGAAGCAGAAGATATTAAGAAGAGATAGTACATAATGGAGTATTACTCAGACATTTTAAAAAATGCATTTGAATCAGTTCTAATGAGGTGGATGAAACTGGAGCCTATTATACAGAGTGAAATAAGCCAGAAAGAAAAACACCAATACAGCATACTAACACATATATATATATAATTTAGAAAGATGGTAGCGATAACCCTGTATGCGAGACAGCAAAAGAGACACAGATGTATAGAAGAGTCTTTTGGACTCTGTGGGAGAGGGAGAGGGTGGGATGATTTGGGAGAATGGCATTGAAACATGTATAATATAATATGTGAAACGAATTGCCAGTCCAGGTTTGATGCATGATACAGAGTGCTCAGGGCTGGTGCACTGGGATGACCCAGAGGGATAGGATGAGGATGGAGGTGGGAGGAGGGGTTCAGGATGGGGAACACGTGTACACCCATGGCGGATTCATGTTGATGTATGGCAAAACCAATATAATATTGTAAAGTAATTATCCTCCAATCAATTTTCTTCTTTAAAAAAAATATTTTTAAAATAAATAAATTTATATTTTTTTTAAAAAAAAGAAGAGATGGCAAGAATACCCCCAAAGAACTAGATAACTGTGATAGTGTGATCTCTCACCTAGAGCTAGACATCCTGGAATGTGAAATCAAGTGTGCTTAGAAAGCATCACTATGAACAAATCTAGTGAAGGTGATATAATTCCAGTTGAGCTATTTCGAATGCTAAAAGATGATGCTGTCAAAATGTTGCACCCAATATGCCAGCAAATCTGGAAAACTCAGCAGTCGTCACAGGAATGGAAAAGGTCAGTTTTCGTTCAAATCCCAAAGAAGGGAAATGCCAAAGAATGTTCAACTTGCCACAAGACAGCAATCATCTCACACACTAGCAAGGTAATACTCAAAATTCTTCAAGCCAAGCTTCAACAGTACCTGAACCATGAACTTGCAGATATTCAAAAAGGACTTAGAAAAAGCAGAAGAACTAGAGATCAAATTGCCAACATCCACTGAATCATAGAAAAAGCAGAATTTCAGAAAAAAAAAAAACATATATTTCTGCTCTATTGATTATGCCAAAGCCTTGACTGTATGGATCACAACAAACTGTGGAAAATTCTTAGAGAGATGAGAATACCAGATCACCTTACCTGCCTCCTGAGAAATCTGTATGCAGGTCAGAAGTAACAGTTAGAACTGAACAAGGAACAGACTGGTTCCAAATTGTTAAAGGAGTATGTCAAGGCTGTATAATGCCACCATGCTTATTTAGCTTATATGCAGAGTACATCATGAGAAACACTGGGCTGAATGAAGCACAAACTGGAATCAAAACTGCCAGAGAAATATCAATAACCTCAGATATGCAGATGACACCACCCTTATGACAGGAATTGAAGAGGAACTAAAATGAACCTCTTGATGAAAGTGAAAGAGGAGAGTGAAAAAGCTGGCTTAAAACTCAACATTCAGAAAACGAGGATCATGGCATCTGGTCCCATCACTTCATGGGAAATAGATGGGGAAACAGTGGAAACAGTGTCAGACTTTATTTTGGGAGGCTCCAAAATCACTGCAGATGGTGACTGCAGCCATGAAATTAAAAGATGCTTACTCCTTGGAAGGAAAGTTATGACCAACCTAGATAGCATATTGAAAAGCAGAGACATTACTTTGCTAACAAAGGTCCATCTAGGCAAGCCTATGGTTTTTCCAGTGTTCATGTATAGATGTGAGAGTTGGACTGTGAAGAAGGCTGAGCGCTGAAGAATTGATGCTTTTGAACTGTGGTGTTTGAGAAGACTCTTGAGATTCCCTTGGACTGCAAGGAGATCCAACCAGTCCATTCTGAAGGAGATCAGCCCTGGGATTTCTTTGGAGGGAATGATGCTGAAGCTGAAACTCCAGTACTTTGGCCACCTCATGTGAAGAGTTGACTCATTGGAAAAGACTCTGCTTCTGGGAGGGATTGGGAGCAGGAGTAGAAGGGGATGACAGAGGATGAGATGGCTGGAAGGCATCACTGACTCAATGGGCGTGAGTTTGTGTGAACTCCGAGAGATGGTGGTGGACAGGGAGGCCTGGTGTGCTGTGATTCATGGAGTCGCAAAGAGTCGGACACAACTGAGCGACTGAACTGAACTGAATTGGGAAGGGCAGGACATTCAGCTTTATAATCTCTAATGACTCATAAAGAAGCAGAAATCGCAAATATATTGATAACATATAAAGTATTGAATTAGTAATTAGGAAAACAAACAAACAAACTACCCACAAAGAAAGCCAAACTTGATCTCAGATTACTTCCCTGATGATTTCTACCAAACATTTAAGGAATCAAACTCTTCATATTTCTTCACTAACTCTTCCAATAAATAAATAAATAAATGAGAAAGAAACATCTCCCAATTATTTTTCCAAGCCCAGCAGTACCCTGATTCAACAAGAAAAGGAAACTGCAGATCAAAATGTAGATCCTATAAAAGTAGAAGCAAAATGGCTTAACAAAAGCTAGCACATCAGATCCCATAACATATAAAACTAACATGATGTTGACTGGTTTAAAAAACCCATGCTTTCCCCTAAAATCAGGGGGAAAAAAGTATATTTTCTTTCATCATGTTTATTCAATGTTATATTGAACATTCTAATAAAGACAATAGAGCAAGAAAGGTAAATAAATGGCATTCAGATTGAAACAGAAAAAGTAAAGCTATCTATTTTTCCAAAGGACATGATCTTGCATATAAAACCTACAAAGAACCACTATAATACCATTAGAACTAGTAAACAATTTCAGCAAGGTTATAGCATGTAAGATTGATATATACAAAAATTTCTCTTTTTACACACTAGCAAGGAACAATCTAATATGATATTACAGAAACCACTCAATGTACAATAGCAGCAAATATAATGAAATATTCAGTGATAAAGAATTCAAAAACTAATAATCATAAAATAATAAAATATTGTTGAAAAATTAATGAAAATCTAATACATAAATATAAACACACCCCATGTTCATGGGTTGGATGACTTATTTAGTATCATTATGACAATAGTACCTAGATTCAGTGAAATAATTGTCAAAATCCCAGGTTCATATTTTGTAGATTTAAAAAGAGGATCTTGTAATTTCTGCAGAAATTCAAAGGATTTAGAATTGACAAAATAATACTGAAAAAGAACAAGGCTATAGGATTCATATTTCTTTATTTCAAAACCTAGTACAAAGTTACCCACAACTAATATGTATCAAGACATGAGACACTGTTCAAACAATAGATGTATAGACAAATGGAATAGATTTGAGGGTTCCAAAATAAACCTCTTAATTTATTTTTGACAAGGGTTCTAAACAACTCATATGAATAAAAAATTTTATTCAACAAATAAGGTTAATCTAATTGGTTATCCACATGAAAAAGAATGAAATTGGACTTGTGTTTCACATCATACATGAAGATTAACCAAGTGGCTTAAAATCCAAAATATAAGAGCTAAAAATATAAAACTCAGAAAAAACATAAATATTTGTGGCCTTGGACAAGAAAATGGTTTCTTCATTGTAACACAAAAAGCACAGGCAAAAAATGAAAAATATATAAGTTGGGCTTCTTCAACATTAAAAATAAAAACCATGGCTAAAATACATCTATAATACACATTTTATAATACATAAAATATATATAATACACATTATATATACACATATAGTATGTATACATTAAAAAACACACATAAGAACACTTACAACTCAATAATAAGACCACAATGAACAGCCAAAACAGAAAAATCCTCTCCAACACCACGGAAATTTCTTCAAAGGATAAAAGCAAAAGACAAATAACCAATAATCATATGAAAAGATGCTCAACAACGTTAGCCATTAGGGAAATAGAAATAAAACTCATAAGAGGTGTTATTATAAGATGACTATAATCACAAAGGCAAGTAATGTCAAATATTGATAACTATACAGAGAAATTAGAAATCTCATATTCTGGTAATAAGAATAGTGCAGTCACTATAGTAAACAGTCTGACAATAACTCAAAGGTTTAAATGGAGCTATCTCACTCCCAAGATAAATGGAAACACAGAAACTTTTACATGAATGTTCACAACAGCATTATTCATTAAAGCTAAAATGTAGCAAAAAACTCAAATGTTATTAACTGGTAAATGTATTTTAAAAATGCAGTGTATATATTGTTGTTCAGTCTCTCAGTCCTGTAAAACTCTTTGTGACCCCAAGGACTGCAGCATGCCAGGCTTCTCTGTTCTTCACCATCTCCCAGAACTTGCTCAAATTCATGTCCATGGAGTTGGTGATGGCATCCAACTATCTCATTCTCTGTTGTCCACTTTTCCTCCTGCCTTCAATCTTTCCCAGCATCAGAGTCTTTTCCAATGAGTCACCTCTTTGCATCAGGAGGCCAAAATATTGGAGCTTCAGCTTCAGCGTCGTCTTTCCAATGAATATTCAGGACTGATTTCCTTTATGATTGAATGGTTTGATCTTGCAGTCCAAGGGAATCTCAAGAGTCTTCTCCAACACCACAGTTCAAAAGCATCTCTTCTCCAGTACTCAGCCTTCTTTATGGTCCAAATCTCACATCCATTCATGACTACTGGAAAAACCATAGCTTTGACTCTATAGACCTTCGTGGGCAAAGTAATGTCTCTGTTTCTTAATATGCTGTTTAGGTTTGTCATAGCTTTTCTTCCAAAGAGCAGGTGTTTTTTAATCTCATGGTTGCAGTCAAAGTCTGCAGTGATTTTTGGAGTCCAAGAAAATAAATTCTGTCACTGTTTTTATTGTTTCTCCATCTATTTGCCATGAAGTGATGGGACCAGATGTCATGATCTGTGTTTTTTGAATGTTGAGTTTTAAGCTAGTTTTTTACATTCTCCTCTTTAACTTTCATCAAGAAGCTCTTTAGTTTCTCTTTACTTTCTGTCATAGGGTGGTGTCATCTGAAAATCTGAGGTTATTGATATTTCTCCCAGCAAACTTTATTCCAGCTTGTTCTTCATCCATCCAATCATTTCACATGATGTACACTGCATATAAGTTAAATAAGCAGGATGACAATATGCAATCTCGATGTACTCCTTTCCATTGTTCCATGTCTGGTTCCATTGTTGCTTTTTGACCAGCATACAGATTTCTCAGGAGGCAGGCCAGGTGGTTGTGTATTTCCATCTTTTCAAGAATTTTCACAGTTTGTTGTGATCCACACAGTCAAAGCCTTTAGCATTGTCAATGAGGCAGAAATAGATGTTATTCTGGAATTTTGTTACTTTTTATATGATCTAACAGAAGCTGGCAATTTGATCTTTGGTTCCTTTGCCTTTTCTAAATCAAGCTTGAACATCCAGAAGTTCTCAGTTCAAGTACTGTTGAAGCCTAGCTTGGAGAATTTTGAGCATTACCTTGCTACCCTGTCAAAATGAGTGCAATTGTGCAGTAGTTTGAATATTTTTTGGCATTGCCTTTCTTTGGGACTGAAATGAAAACTGACCTTTTCCAAGCTTGAGGCTACTGCTGAATTTTCCAAATGTGCTGCATGTTGAGGGAAGCACTTTCACGGCATCATCTTTTAGGATTTAAAATAGTTCACCTGGAATTCCGTCACCTCCACTAGTTTTGTGTGTATTGATGCTTCATAAAGTCCACTTGACTTTGGAGTCCAGGATGTCTGGCTCTAGGTGAATGATCACAGCCTTGTGGTTATCTGGGTCATCAAGATATTTTTTATATATTTATTCTATGTATTTTTGCCACTTCTTAAAATCTTCTGTTTCTGTTAGGTTCATATATTTTTTGTCCTTTATTGGCAGAAACAGCATGAATCTTAGAAATAACTCCAGAGGAAATGAATAGGTTGAGCCAAAGTGGAAACAATGTTTTGAAACATCCTACTTTGGTGTGTCTAGTGGTGAAAATAAAATCTGATGCTGTAAAGAAGAATTTGGCATAGGAACTTGGAATATTAGGTCCATAAATCAAGGTAAATTGGAAGTGGTCAACAGGAGATGGCAAGAGTGAACATCAACATGCGAAGAGTTGACTCACTGGAAAAGACTCCTGATGCTGGGAGAGATTGGGGACAGGAGGAAAAGGGGATGACAGAGGATGAGATGGCTGGATGGCATCACCAAGTCAATGGACATGAGTTTGAGTAAACTCTGGGAGTTAGTGATGGACAGGAAGGCCTGGCATGCTGCAATTCATGGGGTCACAAAGAGTCAGACACGACTGAACGACTGAACTGAACTGAACTGAACAAAAATGACTGGAATGGGTGAATTTAGTTCCAATGACCATTATATCTACTACTGTGGGCAAGAATCCCTTAGAAGAAATGAAGTAGTCCTTATAGTCAACAAAGGAGTCCAAAATGCAGTAATTGGGTGCAATTTCAAAAACAACAGAATGAACTCTGTTTCTAAAGCAAACCTTTCAATATCACAGTAATCCAAGTATACACCCCAACCACTAATGCTGAAGAAGCTGACGTTGAATGGTTGTATTTAAACTTACAAGACCTTTTATAACTAATTCCCCAAAAAGATGTCCTTTTCATCATAGGGGATGGGAATGAAAAAGTAGGAAATCAAGAGATTACCAGAGTAACAGAGAAGTTTGACCTTGGAGAACAAAATAAAGCAGGTAAAAGCTAACAGAGTTTTACTAGGGGAACACAGTCGTCATAGAAAACACCCTCTTCCACAACATAAGAGACAACTCTACATCCACGTCACCAGGTAGTCAATACTGAACTCAGATTGATTATATTCTTTGCAGCCGAAGATGGAGAAGCTCTACACAGTCAGCAAAAAGAAGACCGGGAGCTGACTGTGGCTCAGATCATGAACTCCTCATTGCCAAATTCAGACTTAAATTGAAGAAAATAGGGAAAACTACAAGGCCATTCAGATATGAGCTAAATAAAATCCCTTACAACTATATGGTGGACATGACAAATATATTCAAGGGATTAGATTTGATAGAACTATTGTTGGAGGTTCATAACATTGTACAGGATGTGGTGATCAAAATCATATCCATGAAAAAGAAATGAAAAAAGGCAAAATGTTGTCTGAGGAGGTCTTACAAATAGCTGAGAAAAGAAGAGAGGCAAAAGGCAAACATGAAAACTAACAATATACCTATCTGAATGCAGAGTTGCAAAGAATAACAAGGAGAGATAAGAAAGCCTTCCTAAGTGATCAGTGCAAAGAAATAGAGGAAAACAATAGATGGGAAAGACTAGAGATCTCTTCAAGAAAATTAGAGTATATATGTACATATATATATATATATATATATAAAACTTTTGTTAAAAATTCAGCCATAATCATACATATCCCTTCCTCTGGAAGCTCCCTCCCTCCCCTCCTGACATCACGCCCTTTTAAGTCATCACACAGCGCCAAACTGGGCTCTCTGTGTCATACTCAGAAGCTATCATTTTACACATGGTTGTGCATATATGTTGATGCTATTTTATCCATTTGTCACACTCTACCCTTCCCCCAACTGTGTCCACAATTTTGTTCTCTATATTTTTGTCTCCATTCTTTCCCTGCAAATAGGGTTAATCATTATGATTTTTCTAGGTTCCATATATATGTTAATATACATTGATTGTTTTTTCTTTCTGACTTACTTCACTCTGTACATAACAGGCTCTAGGTTCATCCACCTCATTACACACTGACTCAAATTCATGCTTTTATACAGCTAAGTAATATTTCATTATATATGTATGTATATAGATATAGACATATACACATCGTCTTTATCCTTCCATCTGTTGTTGGACATCTAGGTTGCTTCCTTGTCTTGGCTATTGTAAATAGTGCTTCAATAAACGCTGGGGTAAATTGAGCAGGAATTTTGATTAATTTCCTGTCCACACAAGAAATTGGAGAAACCAATCAGTCAAATCTCACATGAGCTCAGAAATAGTAACTAAATTGAGTGTCCCAGAGACTGGAAAGTTTTTCAAAAACGAAGATGCTGTGAGCATCTTCAAAGTTTGTTAAGAATATTAAGTGGTTTGAGAATCCACGTTTATCTTGTCATGACATTTGTGATGGAATTTAGTACTCAGAGTTTTCTTTCTTTCTTTTCCTTCTTTCTTTCTTTTCTTATCTTTCTTTCCTTCTCAGTCCATTTTCTATGTGCCTCTTCTTTGTTTCTTTAATTGTAATTAATTATGTCTCATTCTCTGGATCTCTCTTTCAAATTATAGACAAAATAAATCTGATTGAATTTCAATTTAGTCACAAGCATTTTTGCTGGCCTAATGCTTCAAATGCAATTTTCATGAGTGGACATGAAGCTCTGTAGCTCTGTATTTTATGGGGATGAAACATCCCTTAGTAAAAATGAACACATATGTACCATAATCATATAAAATAGTGTATATCAGTTGAGTCAAAACTGGTTCAACACACCACATAAGAAACAGAAGTTAAGAAAAAATTTTAAATAATATTTCAACAGAACCAGTTTTTTTTTTTTTTTCTTTCCTTATCAGAGGAATTTTACCAACTAGTATTTTAACATTCAAAGAAATATGTCAGTTAAACAAACACTAAGTCTTATTATCAGGATCTGTCTTGATTCTGGAGATAAAGTATGAATAAGATACAGTAACTTTTTCAGAATGTAAAACTAGATAAAGAAGCATCCATTACAAATATGTGTGAGGAATTATCCTTCCAGCTGTCTTATAAAGTCAAACCCTTCCACAGTCTTTGGTCTATCATTAGATTTTTAAAGTAGTAATTCAAGTTAAGGTCAATGCCATCATACCTACTGGTTCAGTTCAGTTCAGTTCAGCCGTAGGACAATATTTTTCTATCATGGCAAATATTTCCAGTGTTATTATTCTAGAAGTATAATTAGAGATTATTTGAAGTCATCAATGTGGCCATTAGTGTTTCTGGCCCTTATTTTCAATGTACTGAAACTCAATTTCTGTTTTGAATACAAGCCTAAAATATCCATATTGTGTCATTGAAACAGCAGATGTCAATTAAAAAAAAAAACAATTTTTAATCCATCAAAGAGCCTAGGGTAACAGTAAAGTCAAACATGACTGCCTTGATTGCTTGGAGATGAGGCTTTCAGGGCCCTTTAAAAATATGATGCCATGTCATAAACTATCATTAAAATGGTCTGCCTCCCAGTTTTCTGACTTCTAAGTGAAATTGCTTAGTACCTTGAGGGGGTAGGTAATAAAATAGACATTCAAAAGATAATTTACTTTTGAAGGGAGGGTATGTGATGACATTACAAGAAGATAAAAAGATCAGTGTTAACTAAAATGATATGGTTTCAGACATATGTTTATTGTGAGCCAGAAGTTCCTTGGAGTCACAGCAATTATAGTAAGAGCTCATCCTTTCGATTTCAAAGCCATAGCTTCAAATCTTATTAATGCTGTCAGCCTCCTCAACATTTAATTCTTTGTATGACAGCACTCCAGCTACTCACGGAAAAAGGAGGCAAATATCAATGATTACTTGGACTTTCATACTGACCAAAACTAACTGAATTTAGTTAGTACTTTAACATTCAGTGCTTGAATTATTTTGCAAATGGACAAATCAAATCATGTTAAATAGCTGGCATGATAAGAGGAAAAAAGTGAATAATTTGTGGTCAATGAAAATACTCATTATTTCTTTACAACAGCACAGTCTAGGAGCAGACTAAGATGCATTTTAACTCTAGAAAATGTTTTTTGAGTACTTGTTTTTGTTGTTATTCAGCCACCAAGTTGTGTTCAACTCTTTGGGACCCCATGAACTGAAGCAAGCCAGGCTTTTCTCTCCTTCACTATTTCCCAGAATTTGCTCAGATGCATGTCCGTTGATTCAGTGATGCTATCTAAGCATCTCATCCTCTGCCCAACTCTTCTGTTTTTGCCTTCACCCTTTCCCATCACTTACTATGTACTCAACATGCAAAAGAGACTTCCCTGGTGGCTCAGATGTAAAAGTGTCTGCCTACAATTCAGGATACCCGGATTCGATCCCTGGGTTGGAAAGATCCCCTGGAGAAGGAAATGGCAACCCACTCCAGTAGTCTTGCCTGGAAAAGCCCACGGACAGAGAAGCCTGGTAGGCTAGAGTCCATGGGGTAGCAAAGAGTCAGACGTGACTGAGTGACTTCACTTTCAACATGCCAAAAAAATTTTTTTTAATAGTAGCTAAAAGAAAACATACTGAAAGAACTGAAAAGTTGGACTGTATATCAATGAGAAAAAAATAAAACACAGAAAGTTACACAAATAAGTAAAAAAAGAGTCCTTTGATACTATTTTGCCTGTAGTATTAGAAAATAGAAAGAACTAGAGGACATCAATTATGTATTAAAATAATTGCATGTCATTAAAATATTTTAAAAGTTCCATTTAGTGTTTTTGAAGATAAATAATAGTGACATAGTTTGAAGAGAGTTTAAAATAATTAAATATTTATATATTAAAAACTTTAATTTCTTTGAAATTTATATATAAACAATGTCTGTAACGCTGCAAAACTAATGAGATGTTACTGTGTATATCTCTGGGTGTGCATGAACACATTACTTATGCAGTAAAGTTTTACTTAAACATGAACAAAGAAAACCATGCTCTATTCTCACAGAATCTTTCAGTGAGTTCTGACATGAAGAGGTGGCTTTCTTGTATGGTCTCTTGAAATAAATGATAGTATGGGCAAAACCAAAAATACTTCTCACATCTTTAGCTGTATTATGACCTTCATGGAAGTAAATACACATCAAAATACCCTGCTTTGCTCAGCCAGTCACGATTTTTACCTTAATGCCTACCCTGTTTTCAAGCTTGTGTATAACTAGAGTCAGCATCACATTATACAAGCAACTATAAAGTAAAACTTAAGGGTAGATGGAGAGTTTAGAAGGCCTTAAAATATCACCCCTATTGCCAATGACAAAGTTAGTTACTTTTCATATTAATTTTTTGGAGGATTAAAATGGCTAGGTCTAAAAAGACACTCCTTGTTAGAAAGAAAATACTCAAGGGATTGAAGCATTTCGTAAGTTGCTATCAGTGTCCTCATTAATGGTGTTTAATTGACAGCTGGTGGAGAAGCCTGAGGGAAGACAGGGTCTTGCAGGCAGGTCTCCACCAATGAGCAAACTTGGAGTCACAGTTTGGGCCCAGTGCTGTCCTTAACAGTTCTATACTTTGAATAATATGAAGACTTCTTCTCTTTATTTTAATTGACTGGTTTAGGTTACCGGTCTCACTTTTTGGTCATTGACTTTTACGTTTCTTAGAGACCAACCATGATATATTTGAGTGTACCAATATAAATTGAAATCAACTGGCTTTTCTTCTAATACTTTATAGTATATTTAGCTCCTGGTAAGTTTGGTTTATATAGAAGCTTAAATCAGGAAAAAAATACTTTAAAATAAACTACTTTATTGTATTCACTTTATTATTATTATTATTATTTTTAGAAGTAATACTCTAAATAGATTTTAAAAACTTACTTAGTACTAGGCATATTATAGAAAACAGTAAATCTCTGGGTTGGGAAGATCCCCTGAATAAGGATTCAGCAACCCACTTCAGTGTTCTTACCTGGTAAATCCCATGGACAGAGGAGCCTGGTGGGCTACAGTCCAAGGGGTCACAGAAGAGTCAGACATGACTTAGCAACTAAATAACAACAACAATACCTTAAAACTACTGTTTCCTCCCTAGCCCGGCTCTGAGAGTAAATCAGCTCAACATTTTAACTCTTTAACTGTTTCTTCTTGTATTTGCCTACAAATTTTTGACCAATACCACCCTTAAAACAGGCAAACAGGGATCTAGTTTCAGGAAAATGACCAAACATCACTCCTGCTGGATAATGCAACTATTTTTTCTTGGGATCTTGTGAGACTGAACTATCAAGATAGTGCTGACTTGCTAATTTGGGGTGAGTCGTTTATGTCAGACCTAGGACAAGTTCAGATCCTGGACTATTAATGATCCCCTGTTGACCCTTGGTCTATGCAATGGATTTCACCCACCCATGTCCCAATCATCCTGTCACTTCAGGCCTACAGCACCCAAATGTGTGCTCCATGGCTGTGGTGGTGCTACAGGAATTCTTTACACTGAATGTTCCTTTGCCAATTGACACTGATCATGGTTAGGCATTTCAAGAAGAGTGGCTGTGCTGTTCCCTCCAAAGGTCTTTAAGACTCTTGCTACAAAATACCAATAGGCTTTTCTTATCTATTTCCTCTAATTGTATTCAATGGATGAGGAGATGTGCTCCCATATCCATCTTCAACTATGCTAGACAAAAGGTAGATAGTCCTGTGACTAGGAATACACTTCTTCCATTCAACTCCCCTATTTAACTTCCACTGGTGAAGGCAGAGGTATAACCAAGATCAAAAGAGACCACATGCTAGAAATGTGGGCATTATAGTTTAAAGCATTCCAGAAAACACATAGTTAGAAGGCGTTGCAAAACTTTTATACTATAAAATTCTAAATTGGAAATTTAACAAAACCAGAAAACTAATGCCGTATACTAATGTGTATTCTCGGTAAGACTTGCATTTGTGTTCACTATCAGTGTAAACACACTAGCAGCTTTTCAGAGTAATTACAAGTTAATATTCACAGAAGTAATGATGTAACCAGCATTAAACAAGTGGGATTAGGGAAATGTACAGTAAGATCTATATTGTCTCAACATAGCTTCTAAGGAAACATTGTATTATGAGTAATAACAATATTACTATCTTTTTTTTTTCTCTTGTAAGAGTGGGGTACCATTAACCATGAATGGTACTTTTTACAATAAATAACACAATACTATGGTTCTCAGACCTGAATAGGAAGAGGTGATACATTGACACTATGACACATAAATATTTAAATACTTCTCTACATCTGCAATAAATCAATTGACTTATCTTACATGAACCCATGAACTTTATCATACATTTTGGTCAACTAGTTGATGTGAAAAAGGACACTCTCAAAGTATTACCCTGTATCACATAAACCCAGGAGAGGGCCTACTTATCTCTTAAAATTTTGATACTTCTTCATTCCATTTCACAATTTAATGCTTTATCTAGTAATCTTCTATTGAAGATCAGAAATGATATTTTTTATTCTCAAATATCATGTTCTGTACCCACATGGAAATACTTTCCTTATTTCCACCCTAAGAATTATATAATTTTTAGCAAAATAAATATTTTATGTGCATTTATTATGATTTTTTAAATATTATTCATGGTTAAACCAAATATTGCTGCAAAATTGCATTTTATTTATTTTACAACATTTGCTTTGCCTAGAAATTGGTCATTCATAAAATGGCAATAATAAAATTGCCAAATTTATAAGGTTGCTATTATGTTTAGCAAATTAATATATATATAATAATTGTTAGCTGGTACAAGTTAGCACTCCACAAATACTAAATACTTCCATCTTTAGATTAATACTTAGCTGTAATTTTTCTTTCTCTAAATTATCTGAAAAACTGAATCTGGTCAGATGATCAAGCAATTATAGATTCCACCCACTTAATTGTAACTCTGTTAAAGCTTTCCATCTTCATGAATTTATCTCTAATGGGGACTTCCTATACTACTACAGTCATCATCTTGTTATTTCCATTTAAGCCCCTTGTGTATTAGAATTTTTTGGTAAAACCAATACAATATTGTAAAGTATATATATATATATATATATATATATATAAAGAATTTTATTTGTTAAATTATATGATTTATATTTCTTAATTTACACTGTAATAGTTGGAAGAACATACCAAAAAATATATATAAAAAATGTGCATCAGTTGAGTACACTTCAATCACTCAGTCATGTCCGACTCTTTGTGACCCCCATGAACTGCAGCACATCAGGCCTCCCTGTCCATCACCAACTGCTGGAATTTACTCAAACTCATGCCCACTGAGTCAGTGATGCCATCCAACCATCTCATCCTCTGTCGTCCCTTTTTCCTCCTGCCCTCAATCTTTCCCAGTATCAGAGTCTTTTTAAGTGAGTTAGCTCTTCACATAAGGTTGACAAAATATTGGAGTTTCAGCTTCAACATCAGTCCTTCCAATGAACGTTCAGGACTGATCTCCTTTAGGATGGACTGGTTGGCTCTCCTTGCAGTCCAAGGGACTCTCAAGAGTCTTCTCCAACACCACAGTTCAAAAGCATCAATTCTTCAGCTCTCAGGTTTCTTTATAGTCCAACTCTCACGTCCAAACATGACTACTGGAAAAAAAAAAAAAAAAAACATAGCCTTGTCTAGATGGACATTTGTAGGCAAAGTAATGTCTCTGCATTTTAATATGCTGTCTAGGTTGGTCATACCATTTCTTCCTGGAGCAAGCATCTTTTAATTTCATGGCTGCAGTCACCATCTGCAGTGATTTTGGAGCCAAGGAAATAAAGTCTGCCACTTTTCCCACTGTTTCTCCATCTATTTGCCATGAATTGATGGGATCAGATGCCATGATATTTGTTTTCTGAACGTTGAGCTATAAGCCAACTTTTTCACTCTCCTCTTTCACTTTCATCAAGAGGCTCTTTAGTTCTTTACTTTCTGCCATAGGGGTGGTATCATCTGCATTTTTGAGGTCACTGATATTTCTCCCAGAAACCTTGATTCCAGCTTGTGTTTCATCCAGTCCTGCGTTTCACATATATACTCTCCATATGAGTTAAATAAGTACTATGACAATATACAGCCTGATGTACTCCAGCCTGTTGTTCCATGTCCAGTTCTAACTGTTGCTTCCTTACCTGCATACAGATTTCTCAGAAGGCAGGGTGGGAGGTGATCTGTTATTCCCATCTCTTTAAGAATTTTCCACAGTTTATTGTGATGCACACAGTGAAAGCATAGTCAGTAAAGTAGTAATAGACTTTTTCCCCCTGGAACTCTCTTGTGTTTTTGACGCTCGAGTGGATGTTGTCAACTTGATCTCTGGTTCCTTTGCCTTTCCTAAAACCAAATGGAACATCTGGAAGTTCCCGGTTCACATATTGCTGAAGCCTGGCATGGAGAATTTTGAACGTTACTTTGCTAGCATGTGAGATGAGTGCAATTGTGCAGTAGTTTGAGCATTCTTTGGCATTGCCTTTCTTTGGGATTGGGATGAAAGCTGACTTTTCCAGTCCTGTGGCCACTGCTGAGTTTTCCAAATTCCCTGGCATATTGAGTCCAGCATTTTCACAGAATCATCTTTTAGGATTTGAAATATCTCAACAGGAATTCCATCACCTCCTCTAGCTTTGTTCGTAGGGATACTTCCTAAGGCCCACTCACTTCACATTCCAGGATGTCTGGCTCTAGGTGAGTGATCACACCATCATGATATCTGAGTTGTGAAGATCTTTTTTGTACAGTTCCTCTGTGTATTCTTGCCACCTCTTCTTATTATCTTCTGCTTTTGTTACATCCATACCAGTGTTGTCCTTTATTGAGTCCATCTTTGCATGAAATGTTCCCTTGGCATCTGATTTTCTTCAAGAGATCTCTAGTCTTTCCCATTATGTTGTTTTCCTCTATTTCTTTGCACTGATCATTGAGGAAGGCTATCTTATTTCTCCTTGCAATTCTTTGGAATTCAGCATTCAATGGGTATATCTTTCCTTTTCTCCTTTGTTTTTCGTTTCTCTTCTTTTCAAAGCTATTTGTAAGGCCTCTTCAGACAGCCATTTAGCTTTTTTTACAGTATTTTTCTTGGAGATGATCTTGATCCCTGTCTCCTGTACAATGTCACGAATCTCTGTCCATAGTTCATCAGGCACTCTATCTATCAGATCTAGTTCTTTAAATCTATTTCTCACTTCCACTGTATAATTGTAAGGGATTTGATTTAGATCATACCTGAAGGGTCTAGTGTTTTTCCCTACTTTCTTCAATTTAACTCTGAATTTTTCAATAAGGAGTTCAAGATCTGAGCTGCAGTCAGCTTCCAGTCTTGTTTTTGCTGACTATATAGAGCTTCTTCACTTTTGGTTGCAAAGAATATAATCAATCTGATTTTGGTGTTGACCATCTGGTGATGTCCACGTATAGAGTCTTCTCTTGCGTTGTTGGAAGAGGGTGTTTTCTATGACCAGTGCATTCTCTTGGCAGAACTCTATTAGCCTTTGCCCTGCTTCATTCTGTACTCCCAGGCCAAATTTGCCTGTTAATCCAGGTGTTTCTTGACTTTCTACTTTTCCATTCCAGTCCCCTATAATGAAAAGGACATCTTTTTGGGGTGTTAATTCTAGAAGGTCTTGTAGGTCTTCATAGAACCTCTCAACTTCAGCTTCTTCAGCACTACTGGTTGTGGCATAGACTTGGATTATCATAATATTGAACTGTTTGCCTTGGAAACGAACAGAGATCATTCTGTCATTTTGAATTTGCATTGCAGTTCTGTATTTCGGACTCTTTTGTTAACTATCATGGCTACTCCATTTCTTCTAAGGGATTCTTGCTCACAGTAGTAGAAACAATGGTCATCTGAGTTAAATTCACCCATTCCAGTCCACATTAGTTTGCTGATTCCTAAAATATTGACGTTCGCTTTTGCCATCTCCTGTTTGACCATTTCCAATTTGCCTTAATTCATGGACCTAACATCCCAGGTTCCTATGCAATATTGCTCTTTACAGCATTGGACCTTGCTTTCATCACCAGTCACATCCACAACTGGGCATTATTTTTTCTTTGGCTCTGTCTCTTCATTCTTTCTGTAGTTATTTCTCCACTGATCTCCAGTAGCATATTGGGTACCTACCAACCTGGTTAGTTCATCTTTCAGTGTCCTATCTTTTTACCTTTTCATACTCTTCATGGGGTTCTCAAGGCAGGAATACTGACGTGGTTTGCCATTCCCTTCTCCAGTGGACCACATTTTGTCAGAACTCTCCACCATGACCCATCTGTCTTGGGTGACCCTACAGAGCATGGCTCATAGTTTCATTGAGTTAGACAAGGCTGTGTCCATGTGATTAGATTGGTTAGTTTTCTATTGTGATTTTCAGTCTCTCTGTCCTCTGATGGAGAAGGATAAGAGGCTTATGAAAGCTTCCTGATGGGATAGACTGACTGAGGGGGATACTGGGTCTTGTTCTGATGTAGGGAGGTGAGTTCATGCTCAGTAAATCTTTAATCCAATTTTCTGTTGATGAGTGGAGCTGTGTTCCCTCCCTGCTGTTTCAGTTCAGTTCAGTTCATTTCAGTCACTCAGTCGTGTCCAACTCTTTGTGACACCATGAATCGCAGCACGCCAGGCCTCCCTGTCCATCACCAACTCCCGGAGTTCACTCAGATTCACATTCATCGAGTCAGTGATGCCATCCAGCCATCTCATCCTCGGTCATCCCCTTCTCCTCCTGCCCCCAATCCCTCCCAGCATCAGAGTCTTTTCCAATGAGTCAACTCTTCGCATGAGGTGGCCAAAGTACTGGAGTTTCAGCTTTAGCATCATTCTTTCCAAAGAAATCCCAGGGCTGATCTCCTTCCATGGGGCCAAATTATGATGGAGGCAATGGAGATAATGATGACCTCCCTCAAATGATCCCATGCATGTACTATACAGTCCTTGCCCCCAACCCTGCAGCAGGCCAGTTCCAACCCACGCCTTCACCAGAAACTCTTCGATCCCCATAGACATGTCTCCTGTGGGGTCACTGTTCCTTTCTCCTGGGTCCTGGTGCGTAAGGTTCTTTTGTGCCCTCCAAAAGTCTGTTTCCCAGTCCTAAGTAAGTTCTGGCAACTCTACAGTGGGGTTAATGGCTACCTCCTCCAAGAGGACTTATGCAATACTCACACCCAGAGCTCCTGTCCCTGTGGCAGACCACTGCCAACCTGTACCTCCACAGGAGACACTCAAACACAGTTCTATTTCAGTCTCTGTGGGGTCCCCGGGTTCTGGTGTGCACAAGGTTTGTTTGAGCCCTCTGAGTGTCTCTGGTGGGAATGGGGTTTGATTCTAAACATGAACTCGCCCTCCTACAATCTTGCTGGGGCTTATCCTTTGCCCTTGAATGTGGGGTATCTCTTCATAGCCCCTCCAGTGCCTACCATCTTACTGGGATTTCTCTGACATTGAACGTGGGGTATCTATTCACAGCTGCTCCATAGGAGGTTAAAAATTACAATTTCATATATCTGAAAATATCTTCATTCTACATTCCACAGGTAGTTTGTCTCAATGTGAAATTTTGTGGGGAAAATGTGGAGGGGAAATAGTGCTGTACCATTCTCATTCCCAAATACTTTGATGTGATTTTGATGACACATTGATAGGTAGCTAGATGATTGAGAGACAAATAATATATACTTGTAGCTATAGATAATCTTCTCAAAACACATCTTGGAGAGTTTAAAAATTACACTTTGTCTTGAATCACTTCTTATTAATTTATTTAGGGCCTCAGTGAGTAGTCTTTTCAATCAAGAATATCATGTCACTGCTATTTAGTGAAAGTCTATTATAAATTTTAATTGAAGTATAATGGATTTACAATGTAAGTTTCAGCAGTACAAAATAAAATTTTAAATTTATATACATACATAATGATCACCATGGTAAGTCTACTTACCATTTGTCACCATACAAATTTATTACAATATTATTGATTATATTCCCTTTGCTATACAACACATCCCAATGACTCATTTATTTCATAACTGGAAGCTTGTACCTCCTATTTTCTCTCATGAATTTCACTTATCTTCCTTTCCCATTCTCTTCTAGGTTTACACTCTATCTATGAGTCTGTTTTGGTGATATTTGTTCAATTGTTTTGTTTTCCAGATACCACATGTAAGTTAATTCAAAAGGTATATATCTTTGTCTAATTTATCTTACTTAGGATAATACTAGGTCCATCCATGTTGTCACAAATGGGAAGATTTTACTCCTTTTTACAGTTGAGTAATAGTCCATTGTGCATGTAGCTATTTCACAACTTCTTTATCCATTTATCCAAGGACAATTAATCTGCTTCCATATCTTGGCTATTGCACATATGCCACAATGAGCATTAGAATGCATGCATCTTTCATCCTTTCAAAATAATGTTTTTGTTTTCTTCAGGTAAATATCCAGAATTGAAATCGCTGGATCATGGAGCAGTTTTATTTTTAATTTTATGAGGAACTTCCATAATGTTTCCTTAATAACTGCATCAATTTACAATCCTACTAACAGTGTATTAGAATTTCCATTTTACCACCTTCTTAAAACACTTGTGACTTGTCTTTCTAGTAATAGCCATTCTGACAAATATGAGATAATATCTCATTGTGGTTTTGATATGCATTTCTTTGATGGTTAACAATGGTGAGCTTTGTTTCATGTGCCTGTTGATCATCTGTACATCTTTGGGAAAGTATATATTAAGGTACTCTGCCAAATTTTTTGTCTTGTTTAATGTTGAAATCTATGACTTCTTTATATATTTAAAAAATATTGACCCTTTATGAGATATATCATTTGTAAATATGAATTTCCATTCCATAGGCAATCTTTTTATTATTTTTTTTATTTCTTTATTATTTTTTTTTAATTTTATTTTTACTTTATTTTACTTTACAATACTGTATTGGTTTTGCCATACATTGACATGAATCCACCACGGGTGTATACAAGCTCCCAATCCTGAATCCCCCTCCCACCTCCCACCCCATATCATCTCTCTGGATCATCCCCATGCACCAGCCCCAAGCATCCTGTATCCTGTATCGAACATAGACTGGCACTTCGTTTCTTACATGATAGTATACATGTTTCAAAGCCATTCTCCCAAATCATCCCACCCTCTCCCTCTCCCTCAGAGTCCAAAAGTCCGTTCTATACATTTGTGTCTCTTTTGCTGTCTTGCATAAAGGGTCATCATTACCATCTTTCTAAATTCCATATATATGTGTCAGTATACTCTATTGGTGTTTTTCTTTCTGGCTTACTTCACTCTGTATAATCGGCTCCAGTTTCATCCATCTCATTAGAACTGATTCAAATGTATTCTTTTTAATGGCTGAGTAATACACCATTGTGTATATGTACCACAGATTTCTTATCCATTCATCTGCTGATGGACATCTAGGTTGCTTCCATGTCCTGGCTATTATAAACAATGCTGCGATCTTTTTAGTTTGTTGAGTTTTCTGTGTCATGGAAAGATTCTTTATTAAATATAGCCCCATTTAAAAAAAAATTTAGTTTGTTTCCATTGCCTGAAGAGACATATTCAAAAAAACTCCAAAAAGAGCTTCACAAAAGGGTGTGCTGCCTATGTTTTCATCTAGTTTTTATGGCTTCAGGTCTTATACTTGTCTTTAATCAATTTTGAGTTTATTTTTTATAGATGGTATGAGAATGAAGTTCAGTGTTGTTGTTTATTTCTTCTTTTTTAAGTAGCTTTCCAATTTTCCTAACATCATTTATTGAAGAGGTTGTCTTCTCCATTGTATATTCTTACCTATTCTGTCATAGATTAATTAACCATGCAAGTTTGAGTTCATTTTTAGGCTCTCTATTCTGTTACATTGATCTTTGATTCTGTTTTTGTGCCAGTGACATACTATTGTGATTATTGAAAATTTATAGGTATAGTCTGAAGACAGGGATCATAATATCTCATTTTGTTCTTTCTCAAAAATCTTTTGATTATTCTAGGTCTTTCATGTTTCCAATCAAACCTTAGAATTATTTGTTCCAGTTCTGTGAAAAGGTGTCACTGGTTTGAGAAGGAATTGCTTTGAATCTGTAGATTGTTTTGTGGAATATTAGTATTTTAACAGCATTAATTCTTCCAATCTGGGAGCATGTTATATCTTTCCATTTGTTTGTGTCATTATGAATTTAATTAATAAGCCTTAGTTTTCTTAGTATAGCTCACTTCCTTCAATTGTCAGATTTATTCCAAGGTATTTTATACTTTTTGATGCAATCTTAAGTGGGAATATTTTAAAATTATTCTTTCTAATAGTTTATTTTTGTATATAGAAGCATAGAAGATCTCTGTATTTTAAATTGTATTCTGCAAAATTATAGAATTCAATAATGAGTTTTAACAATTATGGTGCATTTTTTAGGATTTTCACTATATAGCAACATGCAAACAGTAACAGTTTTACCTCTTCTGTTCCAACTTGGATTCAATTTATTTCTTTATCTTGCCTGATTGCTCTGACTTAGACTTCCAAAACTATGTTGAATAAAATTAGCAAGAGTGGGCAGTCTCGTTTCATTCCTGATATAGAGGAAATACTTTTTTTCTTTTCACCACTGGACGTGATATATCAGCTGTGGGTTTGTCACACAAAACTATTATGTTGAGGTTTGTCCCCTTTAATTGCACTTTACTGAGAGCTTTTATCATAAATATCTGTCAAATGTGTCAAAAGCTTTTCTGCATCTATTGAGATGGCTATATGATTTTTTTTCAATTTGTTAATGTAATGAATCACATCGATTGATATGTGGATATTGAAACATCTTTGCATCCCTGGTATACATTTTACATGATCATGGTGTATGATTATTTTAATGTCTTATTAAATAGTGTTTGTTAATATTTGTTGAGCATTTTTGCATCTGTGTTTGTCACATATATTGGCCTATAATTTTCTTTTTTTGTAGTGTCTCTGGTTTTGATATCAAGATGATGCTAACCTCAGAGTATGAGTTCAGAAGAACCCTTTTCTCTTCCACCTTTGGAATAATTTGAAAAGCCTAAATTTTAACTCTTCTTTTAACTTTTGGAAGTATTCATCTGTGAAGGAATCTAGCTCTAGAATTTTACCTGTGGGAAACCTTTAAACTACTAATTCATTTTAATTACTGGTTATTGGTCTGTTCCTATTTTATCTTTCCTCCTGATTCAATCTCGAGTGATGGTAATCTTCTGGGAACTTACTCATTTTTTCTAGGTTGTCTGTTTTATTGGTGTATAATTGTGTATATTAATCTCTTCTGATCTTTTGTATATTTCTGGTGTCAATCATAACTTTTTCTTTTTTTATAACTTATTTGGACCTCTCTCTTAAGTTCTCAATGAATTTGGCTACAGGTTTCTCAATTATATTCTGATTTTCAAACTGTCAGTGCTTCAGTCAGTTCAGTTGCACAGTCGTGTTGGGACCCCATTGACTGTAGATTGCCAGACTTCAATGTCCAGCACCAACTCCCAGAGCTTGCTCAAACTCATGTCCATCGAGTAAGTGATACCATCCAACCATCTCATCCTCTGTCATCTCTTTTTTCTCCTGCCTTCAATATTTCCCAGCATCAGGGTCTTTTCCAATAAGTCAGTTCTTCTCATCAGGTTGCCTAAGTATTCAAGTTTCAGCTTCAGCATCAGTTCTTCCAATGTCTAGTCAAGACTCATTTCCTTTAGGATTGACTGATTTGACCTCCTTGCAATCCAAGGGATTCTCAAGAGTCTTCTCCAACACCACAGTTCAAAAGCATCAATTTTTTGATGTTCAGCTTTCTTTAAAGTCCAACTCTCACATCCATACATGACTACTGGAAAAAACATAGCTTTGACTAGATGGACCTCTGTCAACAAATGATGTCTCTGCTTTTTAATATGCTATCCAGCTCAGTTATAGCTTTTCTTCCAAGGAGCAAGTGTCTTTTAATTTTATGGCTGCAGTCACCATCTGCAGTGATGTTGGAGCTCCCAGAAATAAAGTCTGACACTGTTTCTATTGTTTCCCCATCTATTTGACATGAAGTGATAGAACCAGAAGCCATGACCTTAGTTTTTTGAATGTTGAGTTTTAAGCCAGCTTTTTACTCTCTTCTTTCATTTTCATCAAGAGGCTCTATAGTTCTTTGCCTTCAGACATGAGTAGTGTCATCCACGTATCTGAGGTTATTGAGATTTCTCCTTGCAACCTTGATTCCAGCTTGTGCTTCATCCAGCCTGGCATTTTGCATGATGTACTCTGAATATAAGTTAACATACAGGGTGACAATATACAACCTTGATGTACACCTTTCCTTATTTGGAACCTGTGTTCCACATCCGGTTTTAACTGTTGCTATTTGACCTGCATACAGATATCTCAGGAGGTAGGTAAGATGGTCTGCTATTCCCATCTCTTTAAGAATTTTTCAGTTTGTTGTGATCCACACAGTCAAAGGCTTTGGCATAGTCAATAAAACAGAAGTAGATGTTTTTCTGGACTTGCTTTTTTGATGATCCAACAGATGTTGGCAATTTTATTTCTGGTTCCTCTGCTTTTTCTTTTTTTTTTTTTTAATTTTTATTTTTACTTTATTTTGCTTTACAATACTATATTGGTTTCATCATACATTGACATGAATCCACCACAGGTGTACATGAGTTCCCAATCCTGAACCCTCCTCCCACCTCCTACCCCATATCATCTCTCTGGATCATCCCTGTGCACCAGCCCCAAGCATCCTGTATCCTGTATCGAACATAGACTGGCAATTCGTATCTTACCTGATAGTAGACATGTTTCAATGCCATTCTCCCAAATCATCCCACCCTCTCCCTCTCCCACAGAGTCCAAAAGTCTGTTCTATACATCTGTGTCTCTTTTGCTGTCTTGCATAGAGGGTCATCATTACCATCTTTCTAAATTCCATATATATGTGTTAGTATACTGTATTGGTGTCTTTCTTTCTGGCTTACTTCACTCTGTATAATAGGCTCCAGTTTCATCCACCTCATTATAACTGATTCAGATGTATTCTTTTTAATGGCTGAGTAATACTCCATTGTGTATATCACTGCTTTCTTTTTTTTTTTAATTAAATTTATTTATTTATTTTTAATTTTTACTTTACAATTCTGTATTGGTTTTGGCATAGATTGACATGAATCCACCACCGGTGTACATGCGTTCCCAAACATGAACCCCCCTCCCACCCCCCTCCCCACAACATCTCTCTGGGTCATCCCCGCGCGTCAGCCCCAAGCGTGTCATATCCTGCATAAGACATAGACTGGCATTTCGATTCTTACATGATATTATACATGTTTCAATGCCATTCTCCCAAATCATCACACCCTCTCCCTCTCCCTCTGAGTCCAAAAGTCCGCTATACACATCTGTGTCTTTTTTGCTGTCCTGCATACAGGGTCATCATTGCCATCTTCCTAAATTACATATATATGTGTTAGTATACTGTATTGGTGTTTTTCTTTCTGGCTCACTTCACTCTGTATAATCGGCTCCAGTTTCATCCATCTCATTAGAACTGATTCAAATGTATTCTTTTTAATGGCTGAGTAATACTCCATTGTGTATATGTACCACAGCTTTCTTATCCATTCATCTACTGATGGACATCTAGGTTGTTTCCATGTCCTGGCTATTATAAACAGTGCTGTGATGAACATTGGGGTACATGTGTCTCTTTCAATTCTGGTTTCCTCTGTGTGTATGCCCAACAGTGGGATTGCTGGGTCACAAGGCATTTCTATTTGCAATTTTTTAAGGAATCTCCACACTGTTCTCCATAGTGGCTGTACTAGTTTGCATTCCCACCAACAGTGTAGGAGGGTTCCCTTCTCTCCACACCCTCTCCAGCATTTATTGCTTGCAGATTTTTGGATCGCAGACATTCTGACTGGTGTGAAGTGGTACCTCATTGTGGTTTTGATTTGCATTTCTCTAATAATGAGTGATGTTGAGCATCTTTTCATGTGTTTGTTAGCCATCCGTATGTCTTCTTTGGAGAAATGTCTATTTAGTTCTTTGGCCCATTTTTTGATTGGGTCATTTATTTTTCTGGAATTGAGCTGAAGGAGTTGCTTGTATATTTTTGAGATTAGTTGTTTGTCAGTTGCTTCATTTGCTATTATTTTCTCCCATTCGGAAGGCTGTCTTTTCACTTTGCTTATGTTTTCCTTTGTTGTGTAGAAGCTTTTAATTTTAATTAGATCCCATTTGTTTATTTTTGCTTTTATTTCCAGAATTCTGGGAGGTGGATCATAGAGGATCCTGCTGTGGTTTACGTCGGAGAGTGTTTTGCCTATGTTCTCCTCTAAGAGTTTTATAGTTTCTGGTCTTACATTTAGATCTTTAATCCATTTTGAGTTTATCTTTGTGTGCGGTGTTAGAAAGTGATCTAGTCTTTTACAAGTGGTTGACCAGTTTTCCCAGCACCACTTGTTAAAGAGATTGTCTTTACTCCATTGTATATTCTTGCCTCCTTTGTCAAAGATAAGGTGTCCATATGTATGTGGATTTATCTCTGGGCTTTCTATTTTGTTCCATTGATCTATATGTCTGTCTTTGTGCCAATACCATACTGTCTTGATGACTGTGGCTTTGTAGTAGAGCCTGAAGTCAGGCAAATTGATTCCTCCAGTTCCATCCTTCTTTCTCAAGATTGCTTTGGCTATTCGTGGTTTTTTGTATTTCCATACAAATCTTGAAATTATTTGTTGTAGTTCTGTGAAAAATATCGCCGGTATCTTGATAGGGATTGCATTGAATTTGTAAATTGCTTTGGGTAATATACTCATTTTCACTATATTGATTCTTCCAATCCATGAGCATGGTATATTTCTCCATCTATTAGTGTCCTCTTTGATTTCTTTCATCAGTGTTTTATAGTTTTCTGTATATAGGTCTTTAGTTTCTTTAGGTAGATATATTCCTAAGTATTTTATTCTTTTTGTTGCAATGGTGAATGGAATTGTTTCCTTAATTTCTTCTTCTACTTTCTCATTATTAGTGTATAGGAATGCAAGGGATTTCTGTGTGTTGATTTTATATCCTGCAACTTTACTATATTCATTAATTAGCTCTAGTAATTTTCTGGTAGAGTCTTTAGTGTTTTCTATGTAGAGGATCATGTCATCTGCAAACAGTGAGAGTTTTACTTCTTCTTTTCCAATTTGGATTCCTTTTATTTCTTTTTCTGCTCTGATTGCTGTGGCTAAAACTTCCAGAACTATGTTGAATAGTAGTGGTGAAAGTGGACACCCTTGTCTTGTTCCTGACTTAAGGGGAAATGCTTTCAATTTTTCACCATTGAGGATAATGTTTGCTGTGGGTTTGTCATATATAGCTTTTATTATATTGAGGTATGTTCCTTCTATTCCTGCTTTCTGGAGAGTTTTTATCATAAATGGATGTTGAATTTTGTCAAAGGCCTTCTCTGCATCTATTGAGATAATCATATGGTTTTTATTTTTCAATTTGTTAATGTGGTGAATTACATTGATTGATTTGCAGATGTTGAAGAATCCTTGCATCCCTGGGATAAAGCCCACTTGGTCATGGTGTACAATCTTTTTAATGTGTTGTTGGATTCTGATTGTTAGAATTTTGTTGAGGATTTTTGCATCTATGTTCATCAGTGATATTGGCCTGTAGTTTTCCTTTTTTGTAGTATCTTTGTCAGGTTTTGGTATTAGGGTGATGGTGGCCTCATAGAATGAGTTTGGAAGTTTCCTTTCCTCTGCAATTTTCTGGAAGAGTTTGAGTAGGATAGGTGTTAACTCTTCTCGAAATTTTTGGTAGAATTCAGCTGTGAAGCCGTCTGGACCTGGGCTTTTGTTTGCTGGAAGATTTCTGATTACAGTTTCAATTTCCGTGCTTGTGATGGGTCTGTTAAGATTGTCTATTTCTTCCTGGTTTAGTTTTGGAAAATTGTATTTTTCTAAGAATTTGTCCATTTCTTCCAGGTTGTCCATTTTATTGGCATATAATTGCTGATAGTAGTCTCTTATGATCCTTTGTATTTCTGTGTTGTCTGTTGTGATTTCTCCATTTTCATTTCTAATTTTATTGATTTGATTTTTCTCTCTTTGCTTCTTGATGAGTCTGGCTAATGGTTTGTCAATTTTATTTATCCTTTCAAAGAACCAGCTTTTGGCTTTGTTGATTTTTGCTATGGTCTCTTTTGTTTCTTTTGCATTTATTTCTGCCCTAATTTTTAAGATTTCTTTCCTTCTGCTAACTCTGGGGTTCTCTAATTCTTCCTTTTCTAGTTGCTTTAGGTGTAGAGTTAGGTTATTTATTTGACTTTTTTCTTGTTTCTTGAGGTATGCCTGTATTGCTATGAACTTTCCTCTTAGCACTGCTTTTATAGTGTCCCACAGGTTTTGGGTTGTTGTGTTTTCATTTTCATTAGTTTCTATGCATATTTTGATTTCTTTTTTGATTTCTTCTGTGATTTGTTGGTTATTCAGAAGCGTGTTGTTCAGCCTCCATATGTTGGAATTTTTAATAGGTTTCCTCCTGTAATTGAGATCTAATCTTAGTGCATTGTGGTCAGAAAAGATGCTTGGAATGATTTCGATTTTTTTGAATTTATCAAGGTTATATTTATGGCCCAGGATGTGCTCTATCCTCGAGAAGGTTCCATGAGCACTTGAGAAAAAGGTGAAATTCATTGTTTTGGGGTGAAATGTCCTATAGATATCAATTAGGTCTAACTGGTCTAATGTATCATTTAAAGTTTGTGTTTCTTTGTTAATTTTCTGTTTAGTTGATCTGTCCATATGTGTGAGTGGGGTATTAAAGTCTCCCACTATTATTGTGTTGTTGTTAATTTCCCCTTTCATACTTGTTAGCATTTGTCCTACATATTGCGGTGCTCCTATATTGGGTGCATATATATTTATAATTGTTATATCTTCTTCTTGGATTGATCCTTTGATCATTATGTAGTGGCCTTCTTTGTCTCTTTTCACAGCCTTTGTTTTAAAGTCTATTTTATCGGATATGAGTATTGCCACTCCTGCTTTCTTTTGGTCTCTATTTGCATGGAATATCTTTTTCCAACCCTTCACTTTCAGTCTGTATGTGTCCCTTGTTTTGAGGTGAGTCTCTTGTAAGCAGCATATAGAGGGATCTTGTTTTTGTATCCAATCGGCCAGTCTTTGCCTTTTGGTTGGGACATTCAATCCATTTACGTTTAAGATAATTATTGATAAGTATGATCCCGTTGCCATTTGTTTTATTATTTTGGGTTAGGGTTTATACTCCCTTTTTGTGTTTCCTGTCTAGAGAATATCCTTTAGAATTTGTTGGAGAGCTGGTTTGGTGGTGCTGAATTCTCTCAGCTTTTGCTTGTCTGTAAAGCTTTTGATTTCTCCTTCGTATTTGAATGAGATCCTTGCTGGGTATAGTAATCTGGGCTGTAGGTTATTTTCTTTCATCACTTTAAGTATGTCTTGCCATTCCCTCCTGGCCTGAAGAGTTTCTATTGAGAGATCAGCTGTTATCCTTATGGGAATCCCCTTGTGTGTCATTTGTTGTTTTTCCCTTGCTGCTTTTAATAGTTGTTCTTTGTGTTTGATCTTTGTTAATTTGATTAATATGTGTCTTGGGGTGTTTCACCTTGGGTTTATCCTATTTGGGACTCTCTGGGTTTCTTGGACTTGGGTGATTATTTCCTTCCCCATTTTAGGGAAGTTTTCAACTATTATCTCCTCAAGGATTTTCTCATGGTCTTTCTTTTTGTCTTCTTCTTCTGGGACTCCTATAATTCGAATGTTGGAGCGTTTCATATTGTCCTGGAGGTCTCTGAGATTGTCCTCATTTCTTTTAATTCGTTTTTCTTTTTTCCTCTCTGATTCATTTATTTCTACCATTCTGTCTTCTATTTCACTAATCCTATATTCTGCCTCCGTTATTCTATTATTTGTTGCCTCCAGAGTGTTTCTGATCTCATTTATTGCATTATTCATTGTATATTGACTCTTTTTTATTTCTTCTAGGTCCTTGTTGAACCTTTCTTGCATCTTCTCAATCCTTGTCTCTAGGGTATTTATCTGTGATTCCATTTTGACTTCAAGATTTTGGATCATTTTCACTATCAATATTCGGAATTCTTTCTCAGGTAGATTCCCTATCTCTTCCTCTTTTGTCTGGTTTGGTGGGCATTTCTCCTGCTCCTTTACCTGTTGGGTATTGCTCTGTCTCTTCATCTTGGTTATATTGCTGTGTTTGGAATGGCCTTTTTATATTCTGGTAATTTGTGGAGTTCTCTTTATTGTGGAGCTTCCTCACTGTGGGTGGGGTTGTATCAGTGGCTTGTCAAGGTTTCCTGGTTAGGGAGGCTTGTGTTGGAGGTCTGGTGTGTGGAGCTGGGTTTCTTCTCTCTGGAGTGCAGTGGAGTGACCAGTAATGGGTTATGAGACGTCTAAAGTTTTGGAGTAACTTTGAACTGCCTGTATATTGAAGCTCAGGGGTGTGTTCCTGTGTTGCTGGAGAATTTGTGTGATATGTCTTGCTCTGGAACTTGTTGGCCCTTGGGTGGAGCTTTGTTTCAGTGTAGGTTTGGAGGCATTTGATGAGGTCCTATTGCTTAATGTTCCCTGAATTCAGGAATTCTCTGATGTTCTCAAGCTTTGGACTTAAGCCTCCTGCTTCTGGTTTTCGGTTTTATTTTTACGGTGGTCTCTAGACTTCTCCATCTATACAGCACCAATGATATAGCATCTAGGCTAAAGATGAAAGGTTTCTCCACATTGAGGGGCACCCAGAGAGGTTCACTGGGTTACATGGAGAAGAGAAGAGGGAGGGGGTAGTTAGAGGTGACTGGAATGAGATGCGGTGAGATCAAAAGAGGAGAGAGTAAGCTAGTCAATAGTCACTTCCTTATGTGCGCTCCATAGTCTGGACCTCTCAGAGGTATTCACGGAGTTATACAGGGAAGAGGAGAGAGAGGAAGTAGAGGTGGCCAGGAGGGTAAGAGAGAGGAATGAAAAGGAGAGAGACAGGTCCAGCCAGTAATCAGTTCCTTAGGTGCTCTCCACCATCTAGAACACACAGAGAATCACAGAGTTGGATATAGAAGAGATGGGGGGAGGGGGGGGGGAGAGACAGAGGCCACCTGGTGGAGAAAAAGGAGAGTCCAAAAGGAGGAGAGAGTGGTCAAGTCAGTAATCTCGCTGTCAGGTAAGATTGGGTTATGAAATGTACAAGATTGACAACAAAAACCGAAAAGCAAAGATTAAAAACCTAGAGTAGAGGTTAGATTTTCAAAAATACAATGTTAAAGAGACGAAGCAGAAGGAAGAAAGAAAAACAGAAAAAAGATAAAAAAAGTAATAATATTAAGAAAAAGAAATAAGGAAAAAAAGTAAGGAAAAAATATATATATAAGAAGAAAAAAAAAACCCAAGATTAAAAAAGAAATACCAACAACAACCACGCGAAGACTATATATGGTGTTTGCTTTAAAAAAGTAGAGTCTTTTTTTTTTTGAAAAGTAATAGTTATAGAAATATAAAGTAGAGAAATAGAAGACTTAACAGTTAAAAAAAAAGTTTGAGAAAAAAAAGCAAAAAAATAAAAGCAAAAAAAAAAAAAAGAAAGGAATGATTGTAAAAATTGTGAAGATATATCTGGCCCTTCTCTGATGTTGTGGGCCGTGTTGGTCACTTCCAAGGCGTTTCCCTCTGTTTAACTTCTGTTTGCTGGTCTCTTCAGGGTCTGAATTCTGTCCTGACACATGTGGGCGGTGGTGGACACTTTTTTTTTTTTTTTTTTTGGCTCACTAGTTCAGTCGCGCTGTGGGGAGGGGGTGATGCTGCAAACAAATAGCACTGTCATGGGCACACAGCGTCTCAACCCCGCTGGACCTGTCTCCCCCCACGACGCACAAACCGCTCCGGCTCCACGGAGCTCAGCCAGGAACCATCCGAGGCCGGCCCCAGGCTTCGCGCACCTCCCAGGTCCAAGCCGCTCAGTTTTGGCGCCCAGGTAACCCTCAGAGGCACAAACTTGTTTGGGACTGCGCTCTGCGCCCCTCCCGGGTCCGAGCAGCTCGGGAGCTTGGCGAGCGCGGTCCCCGGGACTTGTCCCCTTCTCTGTTTCTACTGCTCAGTTTTCTGGGTGTACTGCTGGCGCTCCTTGTGAGGCGGATGGTGACTGTCCTGCATCCCCTGAAGTCTCAGCAAAGAAGCCTGCCTGCCGCTTTTTAGGTAGTCTCTCCGGGGCTGCGATTGCCCCTTTCCAGCCCTTACAGCTCTGGCTGCCTGTCCCCGGCGGGGGATGGTCTGCAGCCGGCTATTTCCGTTCAGTCCTTTGTTCTGTGCGCGGTCCTGGCGGGGTCTTATGTTCCAGCTTTTCGCGTGGTAGCTATCCCCCAGTCTGGTTTGCTAGCCCAAGTTCGATCGCTCTGGTTACGCGTGGGGCGTTTCTGCCTGATTCTTACCGAGCACTGCAGCCCGCGTCTCCCGCGCTTCCCTGCCCTGCCCCCACTTGCTAGCGGCGGTTGCAGGCGTCTGCGAGGCTTTTCCGCTGGGGGAGTTACTGTTGGGCTTGTAATCTGTTGGTTTTAATTATTTATTCATTTTTCCTTCCTGTTATGTTGCCCTCTGTGTTTCCAAGGCTCGCCTTAGACTCGGCAGGTAGAGTGTTTCCTTGTGTTTGGAAACCTCTCTTCTTAGAATTCCCTTCCCGGGACGGGCTTCCCTTCCCGGGACGGAGCTCCCTCCCCACCTCCTTTGTCTCTTTTCTCGTCTTTTATATTTTTTCCTACCTGTTTTTGAAGACAATGATCTGCTTTTCTGGTTGCCTGATGTCCTCTGCCTGCATTCAGAGGTTGTTTTGTGGAGTTTGCTCCGCGTTTAAATGATCTTTTGAGGAATTTGTGAGGGAGAAAGTGGTCTTCCCTTCCTATTCCTCCGCCATCTTAGGACCGCCCCCTATCACTGCTTTCTTATCCATTCATCTGCTGATGGACATTTAGGTTGCTTCCATGTCCTGGCTATTATAAACAGTGCTGTGATGAACATTGGGGTACACGTGTCTCTTTCAATTCTGGTTTCCTCCGTATGTATGCCCAGCAGTTGGATTGCTGGGTAATAAGGCAGTTCTATTTGCAATTTTTTAAGGAATCTCCACACTGTTCTCCATAGTGGCTGTACTAGTTTGCATTCCCACCAACAGTGTAAGAGGGTTCCCTTTTCTCCACACCCTCTCCAGCATTTATTGCTTATAGACTTTTGGATCGCAGCCATTCTGACTGGTGTGAAATGGTACCTCATTGTGGTTTTGATTTGCATGTCTCTGATAATGAGTGATGTTGAGCATCTTTTCATGTGTTTGTTCGCCATCCGTATGTCTTCTTTGGAGAAATGTCTATTTAGTTCTTTGGCCCATTTTTTAATTGGGTCATTTATTTTTCTGGACTTGAGCTGCATAAGTTGCTTGTATACTTTTGAGATTAGTTGTCAGTTGCTTCATTTGCTATTATTTTCTCCCATTCAGAAGGCTGTCTTTTCACCTTGCTTATAGTTTCGTTTGTTGTGCAGACACTTTTAATTTTAATTAGATCCTGTTTGTTTATTTTGCTTTTATTTCCAGTATTCTGGAAGGTGCTCTGCTTTTTCTAAATACAACTTGAACATCTGGAAGTTCATGGTTCACATATTGTTGAAGTCTGGCTTGAAGAATTTTGAGCATTACTTTGTTAGATGAGCAAAATTCTGTAGTAGTTTAAACATTCTTTGGCATTGCCTTTCTTTGGGATTGGAATGAAAACTGACATTTTCCAGTCTTGTGGCCACGGCTGAGTTTTCCAAATTTACTGACATATTAAGTGCAGTGCTTGCACAGCATCATCTTTTAGGATTTGAAATAGTTCAGCTGAAATTCCATCACCTCCACTAGCTTTGTTTGGAGTGATGTTTCCTAAGGCCCCACTTGACTTCACATTCCAGGATGTCTGGCTCTAGGTGAGTGATCACACTATCGTGGTTATCTGGATGGTGAAGGTCCTTTATGTATAGTTCTCTATATTCTTGCCACCTCTTGTTAATATCTTCAACTTCTGTTAGGTCCATACCATTTCTGACCTTTATTGTGCCCATATTTATGTCCATCTTCCATTTTGTGCCCATCACCAGTGCTTAGTGTGTAGTATATTATCTTTCTTATTGCCTTCTATAATCTAAAAGGAAAAAAGAAAGTTTCTTCATTTTTTCCACTCTAATCTTTATTATTTCTTTCTTTTTACTAACTTCGGTTTTGAACTGCTTTCACTGAGTCCTATAGATTTTTTTTATATTTGTGTTAGCATTTTTATTTGTCAAAAAGTATTTTTACCATTTCCTTTTTTATTTTCCCAGTGAATTATTGGTTGTTGAGGAACATATTATTTAGCCTACTTGTGTTTCTGTTTTTGAGTTTTGTTTGTTTGTTTTCTTTTAGTTCATTTCTAGTCTGCTAACATTGTAACTGTAAAAGACACTTAATATGATTTCAGTTTTCTTAAATTTAATGAGGCTTGTTTTGTGGCCTCGCCTGATAGTTCAGATGATAAACACTCTGCCTGTCATGCAGGAGACATAGGTTCAGTCCCTGGCTTGGGAAGATACCCTGGAGAAGGAAACAACAATCTATTCCAGTGCTCTTCGCTGGAGAATTTCATTGATCAAAGAGGCTCACTGGCTACAATCATGGGGTTGCAAAGAGTAGGACACAACTGAACAAAAATATTTTCACTTTCATTTTCATGTGATCTATCCTGAAAAATGTTCCAAGTGTACTTGAAAAGAATGTGCTTTCTGCTGCTTTTAGACGGAATGCCCTATTTATATATATAAAGCTTATTTGGTCTTCCATTCAGTTCAGTCACTCAGTCGTGTCTGACTCTTTGTGACCCCATGAACTGCAACACGCCAGGCCTCCCTGTCCATCACCGACTCCCAGAGTCCACTCAAACCCATGTCCACTGAGGTTATGCCATCCAACCATCTCCCATCTCATCTTCTGTCATCCCCTTCTCCTCCTGCCCTCAATATTTCCCAGCATCAGGGTCTTTTCAAATGAGTCAATTCTTTACATCAGCTGGCCAAAGTATTGGAGTTTCAGCTTCAACATCAGTCCTTCCAATGAACACTCAGGACTGATTTCCTATAGGATTGAGTAGTTGGATCTCCCTGAAGTCCAAGGGACTCTCAAGAGTCTTCTCCAACACCACAGTTCAAAAGCATCAATTCTTCGACGCTCAGTTTTCTTTATAGTCCAGCTCTCATATCCACACATGACTACTGGAAAAACAATAGCCTTGACTAGACGGACCTTTGTTGACAAAGTGATGTCTCTGTCTTTTAATATGCTGTCTAGATTGGTCATAACTTTCCTTCCAAGGAGTAAGCATCTTTTAATTTCATGGCTACAATCACCATCTGCAGTGATTTTGGAGCCCAGAACAATAAAGTCAGCCACTGTTTCTAATATGTCATTTAAGCCAGTATTTTCTCATTGATTTACTCTGTCTTGAAGATGACTCCATTGATGTAAGTGTGACGTAAAATCCTCTAATATTATTGCATTACTGTCAATTTCTCCCTTTAGGTCTAGTAGTATTTACAATATGAATTTAGGTGTTCCTATGTTGGGTCAATACATATTTAAAAGTTTTATATCTTTGATCTCTTCATCATTATATATTTATTTTTTATTGTTGCAATTTTTGTTTTTAAAAGTCTATTTTGTCTTATGTAAGAATTGCAACCCCAGCTTTCTTTTTGTTTCATTTGCATGGAATAACTTTTTCCATCTCCTCACTTTTATTCAGTGTTTGTCTTTAGATCTGAAGTGAGTCTCTTGTAGGCAGTGCATGTTAATATATGGATCTTGTGTCTGTATCCATTCAATCACTCTGTGTCCTTTTATTGGAGTGGTTATTCCATTTACATTTAAAGTGATTATCAATAGGAATGTACTTATTGTCATTTTGTTGTTCTTTTCTGTTCCTTTTATCTTGTTTTGCTGTCCTCTTTTGGATTGATGTCTATTTTTAGTGTTATCCTTGGATTCTTTCTACTTTGTGTGTGTGTGTGTGTGTGTGTATAGGTATTGTAGGTTTTTGCTTTGCTATATATATATATATATACATATATATGTAGCATACATACATATATATATATATATATATATATATATGTAGCAAACCAAAAACCTACAATACCTATACACACACACACACACAAGTCAGGAAGCAACAGTTAGAACTAGACATGGAACAACAGACTGGTTCCAAATAGGAAAAGGAGTACGTCAAGGCTGTATATTGTCAACCTGCTTATTTAACTTATATGCAGAGTACATCATGAGAAATGCTGGGCTGGAAGAAGCACAAGCTGGAATGAAGATTGTCAGGAGAAATATTAATAACCTCAGATATGCAGATGACACCACCCTTATGGCAGAAAGTGAAGAGGAACTAAAAAGCCTCTTGATGAAAGTGAAAGAGGAGAGTGAAAAAGTTGGCTTAAAGCTCAACATTCAGAAAATGAAGATCATGGCATCTGGTCCATCACTTCATGGGAAATAGATGGGTAAAGGGTGGAAACAGTGTCAAACATTTTTTGGGGACTCCAAAAACACTGCAGATGGTGACTGCAGCCATGAAATTAAAAGACACTTACTCCTTGGAAGGAAATTTATGACCAACCTAGACAGTATATTCAAAAGCAGAGACATTACTTTGCCGACTAATTTCTGACTAGTCAAGGCTACGATTTTTCCTGTGGTCATTTACGGATGTGAGAGTTGAACTGTGAAGAAGGCTGAGCAACGAAGACTTGATGCTTTTGAACTGTGGTGTTGGAGAAGACTCTTGAGAGTCTCTTGGGCTGCAAGGAGATCCAACCAGTCCATTCTGAAGGAAATCAGTCCTGGGATTTTGGAAGGAATGATGCTAAAGCTGAAACTCCAGTACTTTGGCCACCTCATGCGAAGAGTTGACTACATTGGAAAAGACTCTGATGCTGGAAGGAAGTGGGGGCAGGAGAAGAAGGGGACGACAGAGGATGAGATGGCTGGATGGCATCAATGACTCGATGGATGTGAGTCTGAGTGAACTCCGGGAGTTGGTGATGGACAGGGAGGCCTGGCGTGCTGCGATTCATGAGGTCGCAAAGAGTCAGACATGACTGAGCGACTGAACTGAACTGATACATATATATGTGTGTATATAAGTTGACAATCTCTTACATTCAAACACTTTCTAATAAGCCTGAACTTTCACTTCTCTATTTGCGTGTTTAAAATTTCAATATCTGCCACAATTTACTGTGGCTTATAGATGATTTTACTACTTTTGCTTTTTAACCTTCCTGCTGCTGCTGCTGCTGCTGCTGCTAAGTTACTTCAGTCGTGTCCGACTCTGTGTGATCCCATAGATGGCAGCCCACCAGGCTCCCTCGTCCCTGGGATTCTCCAGGCAAGAACACTGGAGTGGGTTGCCATTTCCTTCTCCAATGCATGAAAGTGAAAAGTTAAAGTGAAGTTGCTCATTCGTGTCCGACTCTTTGCAACCCCATGGACTGCAGCCCAACAGACTCCTCCATCGATGGGATTTTCCAGGCAAGAGTACTGGAGTGGGGTGCCATGGCCTTCTCCGTTTAACCTTCCTACAAGCTTTATAAGAGGTTGGCCTATTTTTATAGCATGTTTATCTTTACCAATGAGATTTTTCCTTCCGTAATTCTCTTATTTCTAGTGATAGCCATTTTTTTTTCTACTTAAAGAAGTTCCTTTAAAATTTAATAGTGCTGAACTCTTTTAGCTTTTGTTTGTCTGTAAAAATTTTATCTCTCCTTCACATCTAAGTGATAACCTTGCTGGTTAGTGTATACTTCAGTGTAGGGTTTTGTGTGTGTGTGTGTGTGTGTGTTTCCTTTCATCACTTTGAGTATGTCATGCCACTCTCCTGTGGTGTACAAACTTTGAGTTGCAAAGTCCACTGATGGTTTTATGGGAGTTCATTTGTATGGAATTAGTAGCTTTTCTCTTTTTTTTCAAGATGCTTTCTTTATCTTTAATTTCTGCCATTTTAATTATAATTGTTCTTGGTGTGGACCTCTTTGTGGTCACTTCTTTAGGACTGTCTTCACTTACTGGACTTGAATATCTATTTCCTTTTCCAGTTTAAGGAAATTTTCAGCTATAATTTCTTAAACACTTTCACTGCATCTTTCCTTCTCTTCTCCTTCTGGAATCCATATAATTCAGATGTTAATATACTTTATATTGTCCCAGAAATCTCTTAAACTGTCTTCATTTTCCTTTAGTTCCTTTTCCTTTTTCTGTTCACATGGTTAAGTTTCACTATTCTGTCTTCCAATTCACTGATCACCTCTATATCATCTAAATTACTGGTCATTCTATCTAGTGTATATTTTTTAATTAATTTCTTTATTTTAATAGGAGGCTAATTACTTTACAATTTTGTGGTGGTATTGCCATACTTTGACATGGATCAGCCATGGGTGTACCTGTGTCCCACCATCCTGAACACCCCTCTCACCTCCCTCCCCATCCCATCCCTCAGGGTCATCCCAGTGCACTGCTACTGAGCGCCCTGTCTCATGTATCAAACCTGGACTGGTGATCTATTTCACATATAAAAATATACATGTTTTAATTTTAGTTATTGTATTCTTGTAGTCTATTTTGCTCTTCATATTTTATGGCTATTTGTTGAACTTCTTATTGTGTTCATCTATTCTTCTGAGTTCCTTAAGCATCTTTACGATCATTACTTTGAATTCTTTCAGTTCAGTTCTGCTCAGTCACTCAGTCATGTCCGACTCTTTCTGACCCCATGAACCTCCACACGCAGGGCCTCCCTGTCCATCACCAACTCCCAGAGTTTACCCAAACTCATGTACACTAAGTCGGTGATGCCATCTAACCATCTCATCCTCTGCCATCCCCTTCTCCTCCTGCCCCCAGTTGGCCCAAACATCAGGGTCTTTTTAAGCAAGTCAGGTATTTGCTTCAGGTGGCCAAAATATTGGAGTTTCAGCTTCAACATCAGTCCTTCCAATGAACACCCAGGACTGATTTCCTATGGGATGGACTGGTTGGATCTCCTTGCATTCCAAAGGACTCTCAAGAGTCTTCTCCAACACCACAGTTCAAAAGCATCAATTCTTCTGTGCCCAGCTTTCTTTATAGTCCAACTCTCACATCCATACATGACTACTGGAAAAAACATAGCCTTGACTAGACAGAACTATGTTGGCAAAGTAATGTCTCTGCTTTTGAATATGCTACCTAGATTAATCACAACTTTCCTTCCAAGGAGTAAGCGTCTTTTAATTTCATGGTTGCAATCACCATCTGCAGTGGTTTTGGAGCCCCAAGAAATAAAGTCAGCCACTGTTTCCCCATCTATTTACCATGAAGTGATGGGACCAGATGCCATGATCTTCGTTTTCTGAATGTTGAGCTTTAAGCCAACTTTTTCACTCTCCTCTTTCACTTTCATCAAAAGGTCCTTTAGTTCTTCTTTACTTTGTGCCATAAGAGTGGTGTCATTTGCGTATCTGAGGTTATTGATATTTCTCCCACAATCTTGATTCCAACTTGTGCTTCTTCCAGCCCAGTGTTTCTCATGATGTACTCTGCATATAAGTTAAATAAGCAGGGTGACAACATACAGCCTTGACATACTCCTTTTCCTATTTGGAACCAGTCTGTTCCATGTCCAGTTCTAACTGTTGCTTCCTGACCTGCATACAGGTTTCTCAAGAAGCAGGTCAGGTGGTCTTGTATTCCCCTTTCCAGTCTTGTGGCCACTGCAGCACTTTCACAGCATCATCTCTTAGGATTTGAAATAGCTCAACTTTAATTCTTTAGAAAGTATATTTTGTATGTCCTATCTGATTTTCTATTGGTTAGATCTTTTTCTATGGTTTTTGTCTTGTTCCTAATTTGGAACACATTTTTTGTCTCCTCATTTGCCCAGTTTTCTGTTCACTTTTGTGTCTTATAGGTCAGTTATGTTTGGAAGTTGTGGAGAAGTAGCCTTATGCAGGAGGCATACTATTGGCCCCAAGAATATACTCCTCGCTGATCACTATAGCTATGTAGACCATATGGAATTTTTTTGAAGTGGGGCTGACTACTATGGGCACACTGGATGGTGGAAACAACCCCACACCCGTTTGTCTGACAGACTCTGATTCACATGATTGTGCTGGCCCAACAGTGTGCAAGGTTAGGACCCTTCAAGCTGGCTGTGTGGTCTTAGGGCTAGCGTCAACCCACTCTTGTTTAAGGCTGGGTCACAGAATGGGTCATTGTGGGTATCAAGAGAATCCTGCTACTGGTCCAGCTTGTTGGTGGGCAACTAAGCCCCTAGAACTAATAAGCTAAAGGGAAGATACCAAGATGTCACTTGCCAGCACCAGCACCCTGTAGGGGAATGAACTCCCTAAAATGGCTGCCACCAGCATCTGTCCCTGTGGGAATCTCATTTGCCTTCTTCCTCTTTGAGGGGCTCTCCAACATCAGCAAGTAATCTGACTCAGTCTCCATTCAAATCACTGTCTCTGTACTGCAACTCAGTGTGTGATATTCCATGCACCCTTTAAAAGCTAGTTTGTTTTTTATAAGCATCTGACTTTTCTGTACACAAGTGTGACTGGCCTTCAAAGCTATACATTCTGGGTGTTCTTCTTGGTTTATGGTCTCTAGACATGGGAGCCTGAAATGGGTCTCAGTTCCCCCATGCCTTGTGTAGAATCTGTGCTGTTTTAATTATCCTTCAGTTTGTAAGTCAGTACCCAAAGGTGTTGATCTTGATGATACCATGCCTCTGCATCTCTTACCTATACTGTATATTCCTTCTGCTGTCATCAAGTCTTCCTCACCAACATTTACTCATAAGCAGTTATAATTTTGTTGTGCTCATGTGAGGAGGTGAGCTTTTCATCTTCCTACTTCGCTATCTTGTCCACATCTACTTTATTGTATTTTTAAAAATAATATCGTTGATAATATCCCTGACCCATTTTGTCCTTTCTTATATTCTGAAACTGCTAGTTTAAATCTTGAATTTATTCACCAGTGTTTCTTTATTCTGTATTTTTCTACCTTTCAAATCATATATAAATAATTTGTCAAATAAAATTCTACTTTTGCTAAAGTGCACTTTTTCACATTTTCAACACCAACATTTTAATTATCTGAATGGTTCATCTTTTAAAAACATAGCATCCTGAACTTCCCTGGTTGTCCAGTGGTTAAGAACCCAACTGCCAATGCAGGGGACATGGGTTTAACCCCTGGTCTGGGAAGAGTCCACATGCCATGGGGCGACCTAAGCCATGTGCCACAACTACTGATCTCACCCTCTAGAGCCTGTGTTGCAACTACTGAAGACTGAGCACCTTAGAGCCCATGCTCTGCAACAAGAGAGGACACCACAATGAGAAGCCCGTGCATCACAACTAGAGAGTAGCCCCTGATTGTAACAGCTAAAGAAAGACCATGCACAGCACAAAGACCCAGCACAGCCAAAAATAAAATATAAATAAATAAACAAACCCCATAGTATCCTATTCTTACATATCATGATGTTGTATCTTCTCTTGATATTACAGTTCCTATTAATGCCTTCATTTTAAACTTTTTTTTTTTTCTCTAAATGACTCATATTTTCTGGGTGTTTATCTTTTGTTTTGCTTAGGTACGGTTTTCCCTTGAACAATGTGGATTTAAACTGTATGGGTCCACTTACCTACAGATATTTTTCAATAATAAACATTATAGTACTACATGGTCCTTGGCTGATTTACTCTGCAGATGTGGAGTAACTGTGGATGTAAAGTGTTGACTATATGTACAGATTAAACCCTGTATTGTTCAAGGGTTAACTGCATATGCATATTTTTCTTTGTGTCTGTCTTTAAATTTATATAATGTCCTAAAATATGGTAGCTATCTGTTTCTTTTAAGATTTAAGAACTAAAAAGTAATATATTTTGGTATATGTGTTGTGTGAAAGGCTAAAATATGACTAGGTTTTGTTGAAACATTTTTGGTGGATGCTAAGCTGTTTCATTTGATGATACATAATTATCAACCTGCATCATACTTTTTTGCATTGTCCTGGGTCAGATGGTTGCTTCTAATAGGTAGTATAAACCTGGCTTTCTGAATTTTAGAATCTGATAGACAAAGTAGGATGAGGCTTTAGAGTTTTAAAAGGAAACATTTATCTAATCTTCCTGTTTTAATATATTCTCTTATCCTCAACCCCTATTAACTTGGCTCAATATTTTTAAATCTAGAGCTCACTACCTTTAACTTTCCATGGAGTAGACTTCCATTCCCTACTTACCAGCGAAGGAGCAGTCACATCCTTGTGTGGAATAAATAATGGAATGTTGAAAAAAAAAAAGTAAGTGCTTTTAAACTGTTCCAAATATTATTTGTTTTTATTCCCATACCTCATCCATGCTTTCTTTGAGCTTTTGTCACCACTTCCTGGAAGCCTCTGTGGTTTTGTAGCATGAATAAGCCTCCTTAGTGTTGGTTTCTAACTCTGCTTGCCAGATGATAGATTTCAACTTTTTGTCCTGTGCTAAATTAGGCACTACTAGCCATTTTTCAAAATTTGAGTGTCATATCTAACCTGATAGTATCGCCTCGACTTTTCCTTTCAGTTCAGTTCAGTTCAGTCATTCAGTCACGCCCAACTCTTTGCTACCCCATGGAATGCAGCACACCAGACCTCCCTGTACATCAGCAACTCCCTGAGCTTACTCAGTCTCATGTCTATCAAGTCAGTGAAACTATCCAACCAACTCATCCTCTGCTGTCCCCTTCTCCTCCAGCCTTCAGTCTTTCCCAGCACCACAGTCTTTCAAGTGAGTCAGTTCTTTGCATCAGGTGGCCAAAGTATTGGAGTTTCAGCTTCAGCAACAGTCTTTCCAATGAATATTTAGGACTGATTTCCTTTAGGATTGACTAGCTGGATATCCTTGCAGCAACCAACCAATGCAGAAAGGAGATGAAAGGAGTTGAACATTTCCTTTAGGTAGCCATAAATATTTTTAGAATAACAACATTCCATTATATTCCATAGAGACAGAGGTTTTAGATAGAGCATACCAGAAATTAGGACACTTTATCTATCATGTTTAATAAGAAATATTTTTTTTACAGTTGAGTAACTGTTAAAGTTGTTTATATGCTTGACATAATTTGAGTCATGTAGCACATTCTGTTCTACCTGTTATAATTATTATTGTTGTTATTAGGAATTTGTTGTTGTTCTTGAAATTGTTTTTCCAAGTTCACCCAGACAGATAAAGGGAGGACTGGAATTCAAACTCTAGACTTCTAGCTTCCCTCCTTCATCCATTCAGAAAGAGAAAATAATTCAAATTTCTGACATTCTTTTTTATTGAAATTGCCTTCTATATATCTGAATACAGGTCAGGGCATATGGAAACTATGAGTATGTAGAGACATTTTAACCTGAAATCAAGCCAACTTTGAGGTTTTTAATGTGCTTTTGCCTATTGAAGTGTACATCTGTATGAATTCCTGATCCAGACTTGAAATGATTACCCCTTAATTTAAGCACCCACAGGGAGGTAAGGTATTTTTATGTGCCAATGCTATGGATATTAATTTTATTCCAATCTGAAAAACTTCACTACTAGAGCTTAAATAGACTAATAATCATAACATGATCAGATGCCTGAGCCAGTGAAAAAAATGAAGAAATGAAGAGATTAGAGAAGAGAATAGCTTGGGAGATTAAGACATCCCCCAAATGGGGTGGCTTGAGTTCCTATGGAACATGAACAATTGCTCTTGGATACGTATTCTAAGCTAAATAAATTGGGAAAACAAGGCAAAAATTATAAAGGTATGTGATATACTGTGCCCAAAGTATGTTCACTGTCTCTAGAGCAGGGGTATATGCATTTTTACAGTCAAGTTTCCACATATTCTTTGAGTTCTGATATGCCTTTGGTGTTTGACTAAAATTTTTTGTGTTAAAGCCAAATGCTGATTTACACACACTGTATATGCTAAACACGCTATTTGAAATGAAAATAAATGTATGTCTGTCAAAATATTGAAATAATTAGGCCATATCACAGTAGCCATGAAAAACCATAGTTCTAGATGGTAAGATATATGGAAAGAGAAATTTGCAAATGAGATGTGGGAGCCGTGATGGGGTTTGAATTAGATTCCATTAGCAATGAAAAGTGATGAAAAAGTCATATTTAATGCTAATGACTTGACGAATATTAGAGGCATATGTAAATTTGCTTTATAGTGTGTTATGTCCACTGGAAGGACATAAGAAATGAATCAGTTGATTTGAACTATCGAGTATGTTTTATACTCTCAGTATCAATTAACTTCCTGCAGTTTTTAAGTTGTTTGTCCATGTTTTTAACAAGAACTGAAAACTTATTGGCCTTACACCTGATCACCATTCTCTTCAGTTCTGTGTAACGTGATTTATCCCAGAAGACAAAATAGTCTTTGAGTCTCTTTCTGCTTAGACTTCATCCAGACTAATTTCTAGTTCTCTCAGCCCATTTCCCACAAACCATACACTTAAATAGCATCATTCACTTGACCTGTTTGGCAAAAAAAAAAAAAAAAAGTTTAGAAATTGTTAGAAATTGCCATTCTGGAATTTGACATGAAGTAATGAGCACACCAAGCAAACAATTTTCAGAACACACACTCTGCCAGTCCAATCTATTTCAGACAAACAATGGGAGGCTTAAAATAGCTGCAGTGTCATGGTGCCCATTTTGAAATGAATAAAATGTTTTAGGTGACAAAGGGACATGTTTTCTCTCCTTCACAAGGTCACAGGGGAGACTGAACAAGTTTTTGTGATGTGCTATTGCAAAAAGGGGAAAAAATAGCATGACCATGACTTCCTGGATATGAAAACCTATTTCTACTTTCTAGAGGCTTTTGGTTGTTATTTTAACTAATGATACATTTTCTTCACAGCTTAGCAACATAATTATTCCTCCTTTAAAAAAATGTATCTCTTTTTGCAAGGTTATTATTTTGCGTGTCTCACTGTAAAATAAATCTAAATACTATATATGTTTGAAAGTGTACCCTATTTAGCTGTAGCATTATAAAGGATGGCATTTTAAAAACCAATAGTGTGTGGCATAGAATTAATTAAACTGAGCCATATACATTTCTAAAACCTAATTATATTTTATATCCACACTGTATGGAAATTATCTCTTGACTATGGAAACTTAAAATATAAGAGTCAAAAGAAATTTTAAAGACATTTATATTGTCACAGTCTTGGCATAAATCAATGGCACACTTAAAGGATATACATGAACAGAATTTAATAAAGGGACTTTTCATATAGTTTGGGTGAATCAAAAATTCACAGTATATGGTAAAGCTGGCAAGAATTGTTAACAGTGAGATGATATTACAACCATCATCACCACTGGCCTGATGGACAAGAAGTTGAAGCTGGACCTGTGAAAAGTAGGAACCAGAGAAGATGGGATGGCCAACATGAGTCATGTCCATAGAGGCACACAGCCATTTCTTGGACTATGGCCAAAACCTGAGACGCATGAGAGAGCAAAGATAAGGCATGTTATACTTTGATCTATCTCTTATTTTACATATTTTCAATTACATTTAGTCTTTTTCCAGAAATGAAGGGAAAGAGGTGTTCTCATACTGTGGTCTGTAAAGGGCAGTTAACTTCTGTAGTCACAGAGCTAGAGAATATAAAGTATAAAACTTGTGGTACACCACTGCTTTTGCTACTCAACATTCATCTCCCATGCACCACTCTTTATATTAATAAATGATTTAGATGAAGACATTTCCATTTCCCCAAACAAGGAAATATGTAATATTTCATCAATCACCATATAATAGCAGAGTATGGTTAAATCAGTAAAAAGGAGTCACCAGTAGTTCTAGTGTATACATTAGTAAAATAAAAGGAGTGAGAGTAATTAACTACTACAAAGATTGCTGCTACAGTCTCCTTTTTGTAACTGGTTAATAAGTCCTAATTTTGTAACCAATGGATTTCCTTTACATTTTCCATCTTATGCTGCCTATTGTCAACACCTTACTTTTCTTTTCTTATTCTCAGGTTGTGTTTTGTCTCTTTTTTTTTCTTTCTTCATGAAAATACTGTGGTTTCTTATTAGTTGTTAATATTGAATGTGTGAACACTGAGTTGCACTCAAGTGATTCTCTGGATTCCAGATATTATCTCACCTGACACTTTGTGTATCCATATTCAGATTTACCTAGCTTGTGGTAATCAAGTTTCTTGGCCAATGAAGTGATTCAGAAACATGCTGATTCAATAGCATGAGGAGTGTAGGATGGTCTGGAGGCAATTACAACTTCTAATAGAAATTAGTCTTGATTGTGTTTCCTAGAGGAATCACTTTTCTCCTGAGAGATAATATATGAGCTAATGTATCTAAACCCATCAAACCCAAGAATACGGGAACAGGAATAAGAAACTGTTTTAGTGATGATTAGGTATAATTATGAAAGGGATCTACTTTCACCTCTTGGTTTTGGAACCCTTGAAAACTAGGAAATCTGGAAGCAGTCTCCCTATAATGGCCTTTATTTTAAAGCATATATTATAACCAGTGGATGATACACCAACCCACATAGGTGTTGCTTTATAGATGACTCTGTACTTGAATTTTTAACAGGTCTTTGAATAGAGCTATTGCATGATACAACTAGCAAATGTCATCAGCAGAGGACCTTTGCTGCCATTTTTTTATTCACCTTAAAATTTATTCTCTGGACAGAACGTATGTTCTTTAGATATCTCAGAATGAAAAAAAAAAATCTTGGATGATGCTGGCAAAATTAATGAAGGTGGGAAAGGCAAAAATGTGTACAAATTTATACATCAATTTCCATAAGGACTAATTACTATCTGTCCATGATGGAAATAATTCAAAATGATCAAGCCCTTGGTACATGGTGAACATGAGAGTGCCATACCAAGCTGCTTCCTATCAATGGTTACTATAACTAGATCACTTTGGTAAGGAAAACACATGCAGGTAAGTTCTTGCATAGCTTTTTTCCCTACTGCTGTCTCAAGATTAGACATGGACACATTCTTCAAGCACAGAAGCAACTGTGAAAGATGCTCCCTGACAACTATAAAATAGATCATTTTTCAAACCTGATTATTCTTAAGGATCTCTGTCCAGGGACCCTCCACTGAAAATTTATATGAGCACAGATTGTCACACCGCCTATTGACAAAATATTTCCCCTAACTAGTCTGTTAGAATCTCTACATCAAAGCATCTCTTATTCCAGACAAGGTAGAGAAATGGATTTGCTGCCTGGAGTTCTTCCTTTTAGTAAGATTCCTTACACAATACTTATCAGTAGCACTGATTATTTCTATTATTGGCAAAATCTGTTTAGATCCATCTATATGGTAAGCCTAGAGTCATTTAACTGAATCTTTCATTAGTTAGACACAGGAAATGCCACTTGAAGCCATAGTTTTAGATCCAGAGAGAAATAATAAATGTTTAAAGCAGGTACCCTTGGAATATGAGCCGCATTTTCAAGTGACATACTTGTGCCCTCAAGAACTTCTTTTGTGAATTAACAATATACAACTTTCATTTAATAATAAATGCTTGCTCGCATGTCCAACTTTCTGATTGAATGGATCAGATGACAAATTTATAATGGACATCTTAAGTTTCACAGTCCCTTAGTGCCCTATCTACATTCCCTGTCTACAAGTGCCTAATAGCAAAGTCAAAATAGGAGTTATTTTCCTCAAGGTAAAAATTTTTGTCAGCAAAGAATATCATGGCTTTACTACAACATTTGAGGGTCTTCCCTTTGATTCTCTTATTGTGACTTGCTAAAGGCTTCAGACAGTATCTCTTTATATTACAGGTTGCTTAGGTAAAATTTAGTCTGTTGGATCATATGATCCAAGTGACAAGGCTTCTTTCAAAATAGCCTGGATATGATGCACAGCCCTTTCTTGCTCTGAGCACTGCCAATACCACAAGCATTATCAATTATCTAGTAAAAAGATTAAAGAATCATACCCTTTTTAAACTCTAAAATCTAAAGAATGTCATCAAATATTCTTTCAACTTAATAGATGGCTCAAAGAACAGAAAGTTGCTTTTTACTTTCATAATAGTCTCCTGACATACCCATAAAGCTGGATCCCTAGAGTTTCCAGATATGGCAAATCCCTGAACTTATAAATTTTGATACTGGTATGTTTAAAGTATCTGGGGTATTTTCCATTTCATGCTCATGAGGTCCAATTAGCACAGAAGCATCAATGTATTGGACAAAGTGATATTCTGAATGATACAAAAATGACCAACTTTCCTGCAGAATATATTCATGGCAGACAACATGAGAGCATACATAATCGTGAACTAAGATAGTAATGCTATAGCTTTTTTCCTAAAGGTAAGGGCAAACTGTTTCTAATGTCTTTACTGATTGCCTTGAATATAAACAATTTTTTAGCTCAATGGCTGCATGCCAGTATTTTGTTGCTAACAAAATGGAATAGTAGCTATTATTAGCTAGTACCCTTTGAGCAAATTTATAATTATCTAATCGTTTTATAAGATTTGTCTTTGTCACTAACCTCAGAAATGAATTATGTGGAAATGTATAAAGAGACAACCACTAACACAACTTTGACAGTGATGATGAAAGTATTCCCTGCAATTCTTTCAGGAATGCATTTTTGCCTTTGACTTCTATTTTGCTGAGGTGAGAGATGAGATATGGCTGGTAACAATTCTAAGAATCCTTTCTACCATCATATTCCACTGATATGTTCAGGAACCAGTTGAGGATCCTTCATATTAATAAGTATATCTAGTCCCACATTAGTTGCTGGAAAAGGGTGGAAAAGGGCTGAGAACACCACTAGCCCTTAAGGATAGAAATACAGCAAGACATACATTTTACCCCCACTGTAATGAAACTTACTTTCTAATTTAGAAGCAGACATATAAAAATATTTAATTGTCATGTAAAAATAAAGACAAAGTATAGCAGAGATAAATTTTATAAAGATTTTACTTTGAGTATCATCATCAAAGACTTCCTGCAAAGCCTATGTTTGAGCTAAAATCAAAAGAATACATAGGCCTTAACCAAATAAAGGGAAGTGGGAGTGAAGTAGTAGTGAATTCAAAATTCTAAGCAGATGGAAAAGTACAAAGATAGTTTCAAAGAAGGCATATGTGATGGAGCATTCTGATAATTAAACATCAGTGCTCAGACTCACATGTTTCATTTTATCATTGAAGGTTATTTACTTTAAAATGAATATATTGAACAACAAATATATTCTAGATTATAGCAGAAAGTGAAAATCAACACTTGGAGAAGCTCTCTTAATTTTCTCTATGTTGAGACACCCAGATTTCAGCAATTGAAACAGTTAAGATTTCCTGCCATCCAAGGAACTGGATTTATTCAATTCTTCTTTACAAACAAAGTAATACTGGTAATTATTTTAAATCACAATATAATTATGAAACTTAAAAATACATACTTGGAGAAAAGAGCCCTTACCTGGACACATACTTAGAAAAAACAGATTTACATTAATTGAAGGATACATACAGATTCAAGATGAATATCAACATATTGGAGTAGGCTTGTATAAAAATGGAAGAGGGAAAGAAGCAAGCAAAGAAAGGCCTTGAAGAACTAATAAGTTCCGTTCCGTTCAGTTCAGTTCAGTTCAGTTCAGTAGCTCAGTCGTGTCTGACTCTTTGCGACCCCATGAATCGCAGCACACCAGGCCTCTCTATCCATCACTATCTCCCAGAGTTCACTCAGACTCACGTCCATCGAGTCAGTGATGCCATCCAGCCATATCATCCTCTGTCATCCCCTTCTCCTCCTGCCCCCAATCCCTCCCAGCATCAGAGTCTTTTCCAATGAGTCAACTCTTCACATGAGGTGGCCAAAGGACTGGAATTTCAGCTTCAGCATCATTCCTTCCAAAGAACACCCAGGACTGATCTCCTTCAGAATGGACTGGTTGGATCTCCTCGCAGTCCAAGGGACTTTCAAGAGTCTTCTCCAACACCACACTTCAAAAGCATCAATTCTTTGGTGCTTAGCCTTCTTCACAGTCCAACTCTCACATCCATACATGACCACAGGAAAAACCATAGCCTTGACTAGATGGACCTTAGTCAGCAAAGTAATATCTCTGCTTTTGAATATGCTATCTAGGTTGGTCATAACTTTTCTTCCAAGAAGTAAGAGTCTTTTAATTTCATGGCTGCAGTCACCATCTGCAGTGATTTTGGAGCCCCCCAAAATACAGTCTGACACTGTTTCCACTTTTTCTCCATTTATTTCCCATGAAGTGATAGGACCGGATGCCATGATCTTAGTTTTCTGAATGTTGAGCTTTAAGCCAACTTTTTCACTCTCCCCTTTCACTTTCATCAAGAGGCTTTTTAGTTCCTCTTCACTTTCTGCCATAAGGGTGGTGTCATCTGTATATCTGAGGTTATTGATATTTCTCCTGGCAATCGTCATTCCAGCTTGTGTTTCTTCCAGTCCAGCATTTCTCATGATGTACTCAGCATAGAAGTTAAATAAGCAAGGTGACAATAGACAGCCTTGATGTACTCCTTTTCCTATTTGGAACCAGTCTGTTGTTCCATGTCCAGTTCTAACTGTTGCTTCCTGACCTGCATACAGATTGCTCAAGAGGCAGGTCAAGTGGTCTGGTATTCCCATCTCTCTCAGAATTGTCCACAGTTTATTGTGATCTACACAGTCAAAGGCTTTGGCATAGTCAATAAAGCAGAAATAGATGTTTTTCTGGAACTCTCTTGCTTTTTCCATAATCCAGCAGATGTTGGCAATTTGATCTCTGGTTCTTCTGCCTTCTCTAAAACCAGCTTGAACATCAGGAAGTTCACGGTTCACGTATTGCTGAAGCCTGGCTTGGAGAATTTTACTAGAAATTCACTGGCATGTGAATTACTTTACTAGCATGTGAGATGAGTGCAATTGTGTGGTAGTTTGAGCTAATAAAGATGTATATTATAAAATGATGACTAAGATTAATTTAGTCTTTGCACTTTGGTTCTACAAATAAGATGAAATTTAAAATGTTATCCTTGACAGAATACGTAGAATGTGGCATACTTGTGAAACTTGTTTGTAAATTGAATAGTTGCCCTTGAGGTATTTATATTGTCTTGCATGTGAATTTCTACTGTAAAGAGTATCAGTCGCTCAGTCATGTCTGACTCTTTGTGACCCCATGGACTGTAGCCCGCAAGGTTCCCCTGTCCTTGGGATTTTCTTAGCAAGAATATTGGAGTGGGTTGCCATTTCCTTTTCCAGGGGATTTTCCCCACCCGGGGATTGAACCTGGGTCTCCTGCTTTACAGGTGGACTCTACCAACTTAACCAACAGGGAAGTCTGTACTATAGAGAAACCGTAGCACTCAGAGATCTACTTTGCTTAAATATAGGTGGCAATTGTCAAGAGAAAATTACAGATGGAGAAGCAAGTCCAATCATTCTTAAAATTTATGTTAATGATATTGGCCTTTATTCTAAGACTCCTGAAAAGATATTATAGTACTTTAGGGAAGAGTACTGGCATGATCATTTTTACAGTTTAGGGGATGTCAGGAGAAGTGGTAGATGGCAGTTTGTCATCAGAGACAATTGCAGGTTTGAGATGGATAATGACTCTGGATCCAGAGAATTGTCAATGACTTCCAAAAATATTTTCAAAGTTTCTTTCACCCTTCCCTCTGATTGTCAAATTTCTGCAGATAGCATGTTTAGATATTAATGTTAACAAGGAACATAGTGGTAATATATTTAACAGAATATAGCCCAGGAATTATTTCTTCATTCCTGGAACTATGGCTGGAAGCATTTAGAACATCAACTTTTTAATGAAACTTCTAAGCTTCACTAGCATGGTGCAAATTGAACACCTTAGCATTGTAGTGCCACATTTTTAACAGCTAGGTAGAGAAAGAACGGGAGAAGTCACTTTCGAAGTAAATGATTATTACTTCATTTACAAAGAAAGTAGTGCTAAGAAATCTTTAAAAGTTAATAGAATATCACTACTTGGCTAAGTCACACAACATAAAACCTGTAATGCAGAAAGCCATGCATTTTTCATGTAAGTACTTGGTTCACTTTATACTGTGAACAAGAGTGAAGTCAAACCCAGAAACCTTGAAGCAACCACTATATAAGCTTAAAGAACTCCAGTGAATTTCTAAAGCTGGCATTTTTTTTTTCACACACTAAATTATAAGAAGTTATATGAACCAGTGCCATATAATTATCTGGTTCTTGTATCTGAAAAATTGTTCAGAGTTTGCTTTACAAACCTTGGTGGACTTTCTATCTAATCCAGATCTTCTCCTTTACTTTAAAATGTAATCACATGCTCTAGTTCAATTATTACAAACAACAGATGGTTCCATACACCAAACGGGCAAGATAAAGCATAAAATAATATTCTCAATTTTTCATCAATCAAAAACTTTTCAACTACTGTTGGCAATGATAATCTCCACATAAGGAAAATATAAAGTACCAATACTTCTTGCCAAGATTCAAATTGAGGGTTATGTACATAATTATTATTTGCCAATTTAGTTAAGCTGCAATGTCCAGTTATTTGACAAAATGCTAATCTAGGTGTAGCTATGAAAGGTCATTTTGTATATGTGATTGAAGTCCATGATCAATTGACTTTAAATAGGGGGAAATATCCTAAATAGTTTGGGTAGGCCTGATTGAATCAATGGAAAGACCCTAAGAACATGCTACTTAATATTTTGGTTTTACCTTTTTGCCAGAGCACATTTGCCTTAGTAAATGCAAGCAAATTTTAATTCATTCATGTTCAAATTAGGCTAATTAACAAATCCTACACATTCTTTATCCGTATTTCTTATACCTCACTTTTGATAGCAAGTCATTTTTTAGTTGAAAATAATGTTAAACAATTTATATAAATAAGCAGAAAATTAATTAATTGGAAGGATAAAATAGATACCGAGATCTAGATAATCCATACTTGCTAATCAGGCAAGAACAAAAGCAGAGCCAAATCCAAATAAGAGAAATGCTTGTTTACAGCAACTTATCTCTTCCTCTCACCACTACTGTTTTATGGCCTATGACCACTTCTGGAACCAGAGCCCTTGAGACCTGCCATTGGATTCCAACACACTAGGACAATATCCACTTTGCTGCTATTTCTAGATTCCAATCTAGTCTCTTCCAAAATTTCTAACTAATCTTGCATTTTGTGACATTTATTCAAAAGTTAATTTTTCATTGGGAAGGTAAAATTCAGTGAACTTAAGTCATATTTACTTTTCCTTGTTGCTAAGGATATCAGAGAAGGAAAATCTACTCTTCATTTGTCATATATGTATACATGTATCTATATGCATTTTATATACAAATATAATAATTTTATATTATATACTTTTTAGCAGAGTCCTTCTTTTGCCATGAATAATTTGTGTCTCTTTGAATTTAACAAATACAAGTTACTATCTTACCTCTGATACACCCAGTTGAATCATGCAAAATTTACTAACAATGGTTTTACTTTCATGGAGTTTGCCATTTAGTCACTGGAGAAATAATATAAACATTCTAGAGTTCAATTTTATTGTCTGCTAAGTGAGGTAGTTTAATTATTATGCAAATCACTTAGCATCCTTTTTTCCATACTCCTGGGAGTGAAGTTGAAAGAATGGTGTTGAAAAGGAAAGACTATTATTATTTGTTTTATCTTCCATAATAATATAGAAGACATAAAATCAGAAGACTAAGTAATAGTCAAGTCTAGGTGGGAAGGAAAAATTCATTAAATCAAACATAGAGGACTGAAATGGTTGCGAAAGCTGATTTTCACATCCAAGTTGTTGTTCACTCTCTCAGTCATGTCTGACTCTTTGAGACTCCATGGACTACAACAGATTAGGCTTCCCTGTCCTTCGCTGTTTCTTGGAGTTTGTGCAAACACATGTCCATTGAGTCGATGATGGCATCCAACCATCTCATCCTCTGTCATCCCTTTCTCCTCCTCCCTTCAATCTTTCCAAGGATCAGGGCCTTTTCCAATGAGTCAGCTCTTCCCTATCAGGTGGCCAGGTATTGGAGCTTCAGCTTCAGTATCAGTCCTTCTGATGAATATTCAGGACTGGTTCCCTTTAGGATTGACTGGTTTGATCTCCTTGCTGTCCAAGTGACTCTCAAGAGTCTTCTCTAGCATCACAGTTTTAAAGCATCAATTTTTTGTTGTTCAGCCTTCTTTATGGTCCAACTCTCACATCCATACATGACTACTAGAAAAACCAATAGCTTTGACTATATGGACCTTTGTTGGTCTCTGATGTCTCTGCTTTCTAATATGCTGTCTAGGTTTATCATAACTTTTCTTCCAAGGAGCAAGTGTCTTTTTTATTATTTAAATATAAATTTATTTATTTTAATTGGAGGTTAATTACAATATTGTATTGGTTTTGCCATACATCAACATGAATCCACCACAGGTACACACATGTTCCCCATCCTGAACCCCCTCCCCCTTCCCTCCCCATACCAGCCCCAAGCATCCAGTATCATGCATCGAACCTGGACTGGCAATTCAATTTCATGGCTGCAGTCACCGTTTGCAGTGATTTTGGAGCCCAAGAAAATAAAGCCAAGTTGCTGCTGCTGCTGCTAAGTCGCATCAGTAGTACAGTCCATCAGTAGAGTCCGACTCTGTGAGACCCCATAGATGGCACCCCACCAGGCTCCTCTGTCCCCGGGATTCTCCAGGCAAGAGTACTGGAGTGGTTTGCCATTTCCTTCTCCAATGCATGAAAGTGAAAAGTGAAAACAAATTCGCTCATTCGTGTCCAACTCTTCGCGACCTATGGACTGTAGCTTACCAGGCTCCGCCATCCATGGGATTTCCCAGGCAAGAGTACTGGAGTGGGTTGCCATTGCCTTCTCTGAAAGCCAAGTTAAGCATCCAAAATCTAGGAGGGAGTAAGGCCAGTCTCACAGAAGTAGGGTGTGTAAAGTAGAGAGTAGTCAGGGAAATTTCCTAAACAGATGTTATCTGCGTGACATTTATATAGAAGCATGTGTGTGTGTGTACTTAGTTGCTAATGTCGTGTCTGACTCTTTGCAACCCTATAGACTATAGCCCTTTAGGCTCCTCTCTCCCTGGGATTCTCCAGGCAAGAATATTGGAGTGGGTTGCTATCTTCCTGACCCAGAGATCAAACATACATCTCCTGTGCCTCCTGTATTGCAGGCATTTTATTTACCACTGAGCCTCTGGGGAAGCCCATATAGGGGGGATAACTTAGTCAAATTTAAAGAGCTTGAATATAATAAAATGTTCTGCAAAAGAACATAAAAATATGATTTTTTTTTTACTTCTAAAATTTCGTTCACATAGATTTCTTTGAAGCACTATCTGACACAGACAAAGCACTTGGTAAAATAACAATAACAACTATTGTATTGTTGTTATTATTAATACTACTTCCCTTTAGTCTCTAGCAGAGATCTCAGCTTAAATCTCTGCTGTGCTAGCCTGGAAAACTCTGCAAAACTTTATTTTATGCAATATGAATGGACTTCCTGAGAATAAATTTAACCTCAAAGAAGAAGGAACAAATCTCAATAAGCTTGATCAGGGAATAAAGATCTGTCTTCAGGGGTAAAATTTAAAATAGTTTGATGACTCTCAGTAGCATCTGTGTCCTATTCCAATAACTACTGCATTCACGTTTAGTGTTTCAGAGACTATCTTTAAAAAGGCAGGGAGATGGGATTAGATAAACTGAAACAGAGTGAAACAAAAAATCAACATAACATATTTATAGTATGGAAATAGTCATTGTGATGCAAATGGTACTTCTGATTAGTCTTCTAAGAGACTTAACAGAAATTGTGAGAGATATTTTCATCTACCTCTTAATGGAACACAGTTGATGTTTGGCATTGAAAAGTCTATAGCCTAAACTGAAACAGGAAGACATGACAATTTCTAGTGGGTCCCAGAGGAAAATAGTGATGCAGCAGTTGAATCCTTCAAGACATAATGGAATACTGTGTCAGACAAATTCTGAAGTCTTCATAAATACTTGATATTCTGCATGAGCAGATGGGGAAAAGAACCAGAAGGATAGGTATTTGAATTTTTATAGTTATTATAGATTCACTATACCCATAAGTTCAGTTCAGTTCAGTCACTCAATCATGTCTGACTCTTTGTGACCCCATGAATCGCAGCATGCCAGGTCTCCCTGTCCATCACCAACTTTCAGAGTTCATTCAAACTCACGTCCATCAAGTCAGTGATGCCATCCAGCCATCTCACCCTCTGTCGTCCCCTTCTCCTCCTGCCCCCAACCCTCCCAGAATCAGAGTCTTTTACAATGAGTCAACTCTTCGCATGAGGTGGCCAAAGTACTGGAGTTTCAACTTTAGCATCATTCCTTCCAAAGAACACCCAGGACTGATATCTTTTAGAATGGACTGGTTGGATCTCCTTGCAGTCCAAGGGACTCTCAAGAGTCTTTTCCAACACCACAGTTCTAAAGCATCAATTCTTAGTCCTTCAGCTTTCTTCACAGTCCAACTCTCACATCCACACGTAACCAATAGAAAAACCATAGCCTTGACTAGACGGACCTTAGTTGGAAAAGTAAGGTCTCTGCTTTTGAATATGCTGGTCAAAATAGGTCAAAAATAGGTTGGTCATAACTTTTCTTCCAAGGAGTAAGCGTCTTTTAATTTCATAGCTGCAATCACCACCTGCAGTGATTTTAGAGGTCCCCCCCCCAAAAATATATATATATATATAAAGTCTGACACTGTTTCCACTGTTTCCCCATCTATTTCCCATGAAGTGATGGGACCGGATGCCATGATCTTAGTTTTCTGAATGTTGAGCTTTAAGCCAACTTTTTCACTCTCCTCTTTCACTTTCATCGCGAGGCTTTTTAGTTCCTCTTCACTTTCTGCCATAACGGTGGTGTCATCTGCATATCTGAGGTTATTGATATTTCTCCCAGCAATCTTGATTCCAGCTTGTGCTTCTTCCAGCCGTGTTTCTCATGATGTACTCTGCATATAAGTTAAATAAGCAGGTGACAATATACAGCCTTGATGTACTCCTTTTCCTATTTGGAACCAGTCTGTTGTTCTATGTCCAGTTCTAACTGTTGCTTCCATAGGCTGCTTTATATGACTACTAAAATTATTTGAATTAAAAATATTTTAGAAAAGGACATTAACATATTTATCCATAAGTGTATTTGCAAATAAGAATTGGCTTAAGAGGAATTGGAGGCAATGTGTACCATCATTTCCATAGATAAAATTCACAAATCTATTGATTCTATAATCTAAATACACATTGTATTATCATCAAAGTTAAATTCCTTAAAAATTCTAGATTCAAAAGAGATTTTTAAAATGATTCTAAACTAAATATTGAGTGACCTTTATTCAAAAACTTTGTGGCACTTTCATTTAAGGAATTTTCATCTGCTTTTTTTTTTCTTTTCTTTTTATTTTATTTTATTTTTTAATTAATTAATTAATTTATTTTTTATTTTACTTTACAATTCTGTATTGGTTTTGCCATACATTGACATGAATCCACCACTGGTGTACATGCGTTCCCAAACATGAACCCCCCTCCTACCCCCTCACCACAACATCTCTCTGGGTCATCCCCGCGTACCAGCCCCAAACGTGCTGTATCCTGTATCAGATATAGACTGACAATTCGATTCTTACATGATATTATACATGTTTCAATGCCATTCTCCCAAATCATCTCACCCTCTCCCTCTCCCTCTGAGTCCAAAAGTTTCATCTGCTTTTGACAGATTAGTCTTTGCCTTCTTATGCCCTCTCTCATTCCTCTAGTTATTCAAGATTTATTATTTCTTTGATATTAAACTTTCTTTATCTTAGTCTCCTTCACTTATCTTTTTAAACCTTTTCACTCTTCTTTCCTTTTTCCTATCCTATTCTTGCTTACCATTCATGAATATACACTTGCCCTTCCCAAATATCTGTGCCAAAAATATTCACATTTCTAACTACCCACAGGGTTTGCTCATAAAAGTGGATTAAAGTACTTAGTGAGATCCTGTACTGTAGTCTTTTATCATCTATACAGTAAGTGGTAGAAAGCATAGTTAATAAGTAAATATCAGTTTTCCACAATTTTAAAAAATATTATGGTTTTACATGAACATTTCTTAAATGAATAAATTATAAATCTATGAAAATCCTCTAAACTCCTAGTAGATTTATATCTCTGTCCTTTTGTAAACTACATTAAAACCCCTCAAAATTAAATTTCATCCTGACAAGTTTTCCCTTTCTTCAGGAAACAAAAGGCTTTGTTCATACTGTGTATGAACAGATATAACTGGCTTATCCTACCAGCTTGTGGGGCATGCTAAATGAAAACAATGTCAGTACCCACATGAGTGGGATGTAGCAAGCACTGATGATATTACTGTCAAGTCCATATCACAGCCCATGTCACACAGTAAGTTTGAAGGACATGTGATGACTATTCTAACACATGTGAAAACTGAGGCTTAAGTGAGGTTAGAGACTTAGAGAGACTTGCTTATGGTAAATAACTATTAAGGGATTTAAAACCAGATATAGCCAACCCTACAATCAATGTTCTTAACTAAGGCCCATTCAGCATTCCCTTTCCTGGTCTTATTTGCCCTTCAAATGGTTAGACATCTCTCATGTGACGTGGAAGAAAACTGGAAAAAAAAATTAATAATGGTCATACGCCCTACTTTAATTTTATTTATAATTCACTTAACTTCAGTTCAGTTCAGTCACTCAGTCGTGTCTGACTCTTTGTGACCCCATGAATCGCAGCACACCAGGCCTCCCTGTCCATCACCAACTCCCAGAGTTCACTCAGACTCACGTCCATCGAGTCAGTGATGCCATCCAGACATTTCATCCTCTGTCGTCCCCTTCTCCTCCTGCCCCCAATCCCTCCCAGCATCAGAGTCTTTTCCAATGAGTCAACTCTTCACATGAGGTAGCCAAAGTACTGGAGTTTCAGCTTTAGCATCATTCCTTCCAAAGAACACCCAGGACTGATCTCCTTTAGGATGGACTGGTTGGATCTCCTTGCAGTCCAAGGAGCTCTCAAGAGTCTTCTCCAACACCACAGTTCAAAAGCATGAATTCTTCACTTACTGCTTTCCAATTAGATATTCACCCTCACAATGGTAGGCAAATGTGTGCATATAAGAATTTCATTTTTGTGAGTGGAGTTTGAGAGAAAAAGCATAACTAGAGTTCTCCTTAGAAGTTATGGCTTATGAGTAGTGTTTGGCATATGGGAAGTATGCCAACTTATTTTCATTTTAAATGACCAACCACAGCATAGCATGGTATGAATATAATAATATTCAATAATTCTGTTGATAAAACATAATGAGACTTTAATATAAAGTTAAGGATTTGAATTTTATAAGGTAAGCAAAAGCAAATGAATATTATTTTTGGTAGGATAGAAACAAAATTTCTTTTGGCATAAGCAAACTTGTTAAATGAAAATAGAATTGAAATGTTCCTAAACTGTTTTCAATCCATACTCTGCTTATGTGAAATGGCTCTCTGCCAAGAGGTTCAACATTAGTAAATTATATATGAGATTCAAAAAGTCATATTGCCAACTCAATATTTGTATTTGGGAAAACTAAGATGAGAAGTTGTCAAGAGAGTGATCTCAGCATGCTCCATAGTGATTTGACTAGAATATTTTTCTCTTAACATTCTTACATTCTTAGGAAAGTTTTATACACTTAGAAAGACCAAAGAGTATGCTATTTTGGCCTTAAATTCCATACAAATTGACTAATTATAAGCATTTTTCATGAAAATACTTCCTTGTCTAGAATGATAAAACCATTTATAGCAGAGACATTCATTGTGAATTTTATGTATTTTATGCTACTTATTCATTCATAGACCCACTTTCTGAATTTTCACCAGCTGATGATGGTAAGTTGCCAGGATTCTACCTTTGAAGTAATTTTTTCCTCATTATTTTTTAATATATTTAACAAGCAGATCTATGCTGGAATGAAGGGAACAGGATAGAAAGAAAAAAATGTGAATCTGACCTATTATTAATATTCAGTATTGGCAGCTATTAAATTACTCATGATATTCATTTTTTACATACAGATGGGCTGCACATTAAATATAGGGAGGAATAGAGCCCAAGGACTATGAGTGAAACATAAGTTGTCAGTCAATAATACTTCCCAAGTATCCAGTATGCACAAAAGTCTCCCTTATATGCTATGGAAAATTTTAAGTGAGCAAATAAGTTACAAGAAGATGTAGCACAATTGTAGGGGAATGGCAAAGACAAAAATGCTAACTGAAAAATCAGTGCCCCAAAGCTTGAAACACTTGGTCTGTTCCCAGGTTTATTTCTTACTACTTCTCTCTTTTACTCTGCTTTCAATCCACACTATATGTAATACATGAAATTTCCTCAATACATATGCCCTCTCTCTCTTCTAAAGTGCAGCAAGTGCTTGTGACTCTAAATGTTTTGTCTTTTATTCACATCCTGTAAGTGTCAGACTGAATGAGCTTCTCTTCAGGAAATCTCCCTGTATTTTTCTCTTGACTATATTAATTGCCATTGTGTTTTCCCATTGCTTCCACACTTATCTCTAGCAAAATTCTCGACTTATACACTCAAACAGTAACTTTTTCCACTAGATTAAAACCTCAGCTATCATTTCCCACTAGATTATAGGCTTTTTGTCTTGTGGGGAAAAAAACAATTTATATTTTAGTTGCTAGCATACTGTCTGATATGTCATATTAACTTAAAAGCAATTCTGTATGTTGAATTTGGAAGTGGCTGAGCTGACAGTGAAAATGCTCAAGTCTGCGCTCCATTATTAGTTAACTAACAAATAGTAGACAAACCACGTATTCATTTCAAATCTACAACTAGAATTACATCTATTTTACAAATTCATGATAAGCATTATATGAGATAGCAATGAGAAAGTGCCTTGTTCACTGTAAAGTGACATATTTAATTAATATTAATTTAACTTCAAATCAAATGAAGTTATTTATCTGAATCCATATATCTTACTGCTTGTTATCCTCAACAAGAAACTGAAGAAACAACCTGAATTAATTGAGAGCAATATTATTTGAGAATAATCTAAAAATAAGAAAAAGGGAATAGATGTTCATACATGGAATATGAAATTAGAGGAAATAATGACCTCTTGAAATGAAAGTAGAGGGATAAAAATAGAGATCTTGAAGTGATTATCAGAAATGCACATTACAAAAATAGTCTCAGAGGACTCTTAACAAAAACTAAAAAAGTAAATAAAAATAGAGAGCAAATGTTGAGAGAGCTATGTCTATGCTGTTTCAAAGGTTTAAGATAGAAAAGGTTGGCAAATTTGAAAAGGAGAAATTTATAGGATAGTAAATAGCATCTTTGGTAAAATCTATTCAAGAGCTGCCATTTTAAATAGCATTTAATTTACTTCTGTTACCAAGCAATTTGGCAGTCTTTCACTAGGTTGATTTGAACTAAAGTCCCTAACAAACAAAAATCATTAAATAATACCTTGTAAATATGACAGTTACTGATAGTATAGTATGATATTCATGCCTCTTGACCTTTGCCATTTTCCATCTAATTTAAGTTTAGTAACAAGATGATTGTATTTTAAGCTCAGCTACTAATTTGTATACATTTTTCAGTTCTGTTCTCAGCCTGTTTTGACCACATAAGGAAAAAGTTACAGCTATCCTATTAATTCCCCTAATTAATAAACTTGATTTTCTCTTCAGCCTCTTATGGCATGCTCCATGCTGTTCATTTTTCTCAACCCTTCCTTCCAACCTACTTGCACAGAGCCTTGGTGGTTTGGGCAGCATGCCAAGATTCCCACAGCTTTAAAACCACATTAAAAGCACATTACAACACCTTCTGCAAATCTCTGCATGTACACCACTCTGTCACAGTTGCATCTCTGCCTAACTTCTCCATACCTTTATTATATTTCAATTTAGCTACAGAGTTCACTTCAGCAGTAGCATCTCCTGGTCCATATTTTCAAAATCTGTGATGTACCATGTGAAGTTGATCACAGAGGCTCAGCAACACCCCCGTCTGTATACATAGCCACATTCCCTCGTTCCTTAACAATTCCATTGACTATCTTTTCACTGCATTTGTTCCAAATATTTATTTTCTTGTTTCAAAATTTGCAATGGTCTTCTTATAGTTTTCCGCATGAAAATGTTGTAGTCTGTAATTTCCTCCCACCCATCCCCAGCCTTCCACTGCAATTCACATATTGGTAAATGCAATTTCTCCCCTGTACCTTCTGTTGCCATCACCAGTCTTCTTATTACTCTCTATCTCATTAGCTCTCCATGTTCAAGCTTGGCTGAAAGCAGAATGTTATTCTTGCCTGACTTTTATTTCTTCATTCTCTCCTTCCTCTCCTTCCCTTTAATTCAATTACTGAGGAAAATATCATTGATCCTCTCTGTCTTACAATGTGACTCTCAAAGGACTAACTCATGCATCATAGATCAAAGTCATAAATGCTGTCTCTCTTGGTGTTAGACCCACTCCAAGAGATCACTGTTTCCAAATGGAGTTGTTATCACTGGTACAGCAATATCTGATGTGCACAAATTTGGGGGAAAATTTTTACCTAAAAGATTTCTATCTCTATCTTTATATATAATTTTTATATCTATAAGGTATGGTTAGCACAGCTGAAGTTCACACGAGACTGCCGTAAACCTTGAACTTTCCAGACGATTCAGCAGGTAAAGACTCTGCCAGCAATTCAGAAGACACAGGGGAGACATAGGTTTGATCTCTGGGTGAGAAAGATTCTCTGGAGAAGGAAATGGCAAAACACTTCACTATTTCTTGCCTGAAAAGTCCCATGGAAAAAGGAGCCCAGTGGGTACAGTCCATGGGGTCGCAAAGAGTCTAACACAACTGAGTGACAAAGCACACAATAATACAAATCTTGAAACAATAGCATTTATTGATATCATCAGAGTTTATCATATGGTAAGTGCAAGCTAAACTATATTTTGCTTGGGTTTTATTACTGTGTTGGTCCTTCCATCTTTTCATTTATAGAAGGACAGAAGACAGTTATATTTTATATGTATGGACATACAAACACTTATATGCTATAACTGAACAGTGGTGAATTACAGAGGAAAGTAAATTGAAATTATTATATTCAGTTCAGTTCAGTTCAGTTGATATGGCTCAGGCCCTGAAAATGGAAATTGGTGGGACAAATAGATTTTGAGTAAGTCTAATTGTACCAATGATACTTTTCTAATTTTGATATTTTTTTGTGTGTTTATGCAAAATGTAATTATTTAGAGGAACCAAGTAAAGGATACATGGGAAGTAAATACTTTACACTTGCTTCAGTTCAGTTCAGTTGCTTACTTGTGTCCGACTCTTTGCGATCCTATGAATCGCAGCACACCAGGTCACCCTGTCCATCACCAACTCCCGGAGTTCACTCAAACTCACGTCCATCGAGTCAGTGATGCCATCCAGCCATCTCATCCTCTGTCGTCCCCTTCTCCTCCTGCCCCCAATCCCTGCCAGCATCAGAGTCTTTTCCAATGAGTCAACTCTTCGCAGAGGTGGCCAAAGTACTGAAGTTTCAGCTTTAGCATCATTCCTTCCAAAGAACACCCAGGACTGATCTCCTTTAGGATGGACTGGTTGGATCTCCTTGCAGTCCAAGGGATTCTAAAGAGTCTTTTCCAACACCACAGTTCAAAAGCATCAATTCTTAGTCCCTCAGCTTTCTTCACAGTCCAGATCTCACATCCACACATGACTTCTGGAAAAACCATAGCCTTGACTAGACAGACCTTTGTTGGCAAAGTAATGTCTCTGCTTTTCAATATGCTATCTAGGTTTGTCATAACTTTCCTTCCAAGGAATTAAGCGTCTTTTAATTTCATGGCTGCAATTACCATCTGCAGTAATTTTGGAGTCCAGAAAAATAAATAAGTAAAAGTCTGACACTGTTACCTCTGTTTCCCCATCTATTTCCAATAAAGTGATGGGACCAGATGCCATAATCTTAGTTTTCTGAATGTTGAGCTTTAAGACAACTTTTTCTCTTTCATCAAGAGGCTTTTTAGTTCCTCTTCACTTTCTGCCATAAGGGTGGTGTCATCTGCATATCTGAGGTTACTGACATTTCTCCTGACGATCTTGATTCCAACTTGTGCTTCTTCCAGCCCAGCGTTCCTCATGATGTACTCTGCATATAAATTAAATAAGCAGGGTAATGATATATACCCATGACGTACTCCTTTTCCTATTTGGAACCAGTCTTCGTTCCATGTCCAGTTCTAACTGTTGCTTCCTGACCTGCATATAGATTTCTCAAGAGGCAGAACAGGTGGTCTGGTATTCCCATCTCTTTCAGAATTTTCCAGTTTATTGTGATCCGTAGTCAAAGGCTTTGCCATAGTCAATAAAGCAGAAATAGATGTTTTTCTGAAGTCTCTTGCTTTTTCGATGATCCAGCGGATGTTGGCAATTTGATCTCTGGTTCCTTTGCCTTTTCTAGAACCAGCTTGAATATTTGGAAGTTCACGGCTCATATATTGCTGAAGCCTGGCTTGGAGAATTTTGAGCATTACTTTACTAGCGTGTGAGATGAGTGCAATGTGTGGTAGTTTGAGCATTCTTTGGCATTGCCTTTCTTTGGGATTGGAATGAAAACTGACCTTTTCCAGTCCTGTGGCCACAGCTGAGTTTTCCAAATTTGCTGGCATATTGAGTACAGCACTTTCACAGCATCATCTTTCAGGATTTGAAATAGCTCAACTGGAATTCCATCACCTCCACTAGCTTTGTTCATTGTGATGTTTTCTAAGGCCCACTTGACTTCACATTCCGGGTTGTCTGGCTTTAGGTGAGTGATCACATCATCGTGATTATCTTGGTTGTGAAGATCTTTTTTATACAGTTCTTCTGTGTATTCTTGCCACCTCTTCTTAAAATCTTGGCATTTATTAGATAGCATGTCCTGTGCACAGAACTTTAAAATTTATCATTCCTTGTAGTGTCATAAGAGAGGCAGCCTACCAGGCTCCTCTGTCCAAGGGATTTTCCAGGCAAGAGTACTGGATTGGGTTGCCATTTCCTTTCCAGGGGATCTTTCCAACCCAACGATTGAACCCAGGTCTCCTGCATTGCAGGCAGATGCTTTATGGTCTAAGCCACCAGGGAAACTCAAGAGAGGTATTACTGTCACCCTAATTTACCTAAAGAGAAATGTTAATATTGAGAATCTAAACATTTTGTCCAAATTTGCACTGCTAGTAGGAGACCCAAATATGAATGCAACTCACATCTCCTGACTGCAGAATGGTAACAGAGAAGAACAAACCTGACTCTATGCTTGAGCTATTTCTTTAGCTCTAACTTATGCACTCTCATGTGCTCTGCCATGCTGGCTCTGAACCTTTGTAAAAGAATGCTGCCTTTAGTCTGAAATATACATGTGATCCCATTCTCAAGGTTCTGCCTCCCAGGTTTGACTTCTAAAGTTACAACACTTTTTACCCATATAGATTGTAAATGTGACAGAACAAAGAATAGTATTCGTCTTGTTGAAGGTTTATAGGAACATTGTCAGTGGATGGACCTACCTAGACAGCTGCAAGAATCTAGGATTCAGGCACCAAGAGGTTTTCAACAACCAGGCATGCCCCTTCCTTTTTAGTATAAAGTGAAAGTAAAAGTTGCTCAGTGGTGTCTGACTCTTTGCGACCCCATGGACTAAAGAGTCCATGGAATTCTCCAAGCCAGAATACTGGAGTGAATGGCCTTTCCCTTCTCCAGGGTATCTTACCCACCCAGGGATCTAACCCAGGTCTCCAGCATCACAGGCAGATTCTTTATCAGCTGAGGCACAAAGGAAGCCCAAGAATACTGGAGTGGGTAGCCTATCCCCTCTCCAGCGGATCTTCCTGACCCAGGAATCGAATTAGGGTCTCCTGAATTTCAGGTGGATTCTTTACCACTGAGCTATGAGGGAAGACCTTTAGTATAAAAGAAACTTGAATTCTATCTTGCGTAAGATTGTGTGTGTGTGTGATGTTGGTTCTCCATCTTTTCCATCTGCTGGCTTTCCAAATAAAGTCACTATTCCTTACCTCAACATCTCATTCTTCAATGTATTGGCCTGTTGTGAAGCAAGCAGTACAAGCTGTGACCCAGTAACAGATTCTAAGCCCTTATCTAAAGTCAACTAATAAAACTTCAGAATTAAATTATCTTTTATTAGGTCTTAAAGGATAAATAGAATTGTGACATATAGAGATGGTCAAAAGTCCTATTAAAATTAAGGAGCAAAATGAGTGTCTTTTAAAGGAGGAGTCTCATTCCCAACATATGCATCATAAAAGTTAAAGAGAAGCTCCACTTCATTTTTCAGATTTAGAATAATTAGATAAAAACTAAAATTGGGAATATAAAAATGATAAACGTTCCTACACAAGAGAAGTATATAACCCATTGCTTTTATTGAGAATATGGAACCTAGGGACCTTGTAAACTGAGTTAAATGTAGTGTACTTAAGCACAGTTGTGAGCACAACATAAGAGCAAAGCAAGCAGCATGTGTTTGATTCATGGGCACATTCACAGACTGGCAACTAGGAAGGAAACCAGGTAGCTTTTTTGCTAGCAAAATATATTGGAAATATGCTGGAACATACAACTCACAATAATCTCAAATATAATAATTTTAAACAGGGCATTTAATGGTTTATACATTTCTTAAATGGTGAGAAATACAGAACAGTTGTTGTCTTTATCCCCATTTTTGGAGGGGAACGTAAAACTGAGAAATGACTTGTCACAGTGAATCAGGGACAGGCTGGAATGTGAGTTCTGGTAGAGGAAAATCACAACAGCAGGAGCACCGTGGGTGTCTGGGTGCTCAGTTGCTGAATTGTGTCTGATTCTTTGTGACCCCATGAAGTGTGTGGAAATGCCTCTCTCATTTTCAGATATGCATTCAACATTTGAGTTCAACCAGCCCATACTCCATAGGGGTCTACATTGATCTGACCCCAATATAATACTCTCTACTGTGAACTTATCTTTCAGAACAGAAATATTCTGATGGTGCCCTTTTTTGCCCTTTTCTTTTTCTGACAAGTTAGGAACCAGTCATCTCACTGAGGATGGGTGTTTTGGTATCACCTGGCCATGTGTGCTCTCTGCCTCACATTTTCACACAGCTTGAAGTACAAAACATATTCATAGTGAAGGGAGAATTGAGAACTTCAGTAAGGAAAGACTTCCCACTGTTTTCTCCTCTTAACATATGTCTTTAAAATTTCAAGGATAGAATGTAGCTTGCCAGATGCTGTAGTTTGTAAGATTAAAAGCCATGAAAGAAAGGTTAGAAAAATGAGACTTAATATAAAAACAAATCTTTGAAAAAGCAAACTGACACTTGAGTCAGATCTCAGAGTCCTGAATGTCACAGTGGCTCATCTCATTGTACTTTGCCCTTTGCGTTTCACTTCCAACACTGTTCTCAGGATACTCTGCATTCAATCAGGACATAGCAATTAGCCTTTATGAGACATTCAGTTATTCAACTCTTAATGCCCAGAACACCTTTAAGAAATCTTTTCATTACAGGCACACAATTCCCAAGCAAGAGAGTAACTCATTTCCTCCATCTAAAACACTGTGTTAAAGGTCTCAGCTTCAGAGATTTGCAAACGGTGGTTTAAATAACACCACAGGTAAGTTCTTGTAAGTGTCTGAAGCTCCATGTCTATCTAGAGGATGGGTTTCTTTGTGTGTAACTTCTGAGTTATTCATTCCATTTATACTCAGCCCTTTTTATTAAATCAATGCCTTTTACTATGACTTTGATACAGAGGATTCCTCTTTTGCTATTTAGACCTGGAGGCTTCAAGTCTATTCATCATTTTAATTTGTTAACTAGGATAGAGTACAAGATGAGTGGCTGAGAGCTTCTGATATGTGATGACTGTGTACTGTAGGCTGAGGGAAATCATTTTAGTCTCCCTTTTTTTCCCAAAACATTGTTATTCCATTGTCCTATAGACTAGGCTCTAGGGAACAGTCCTCAGCTGACAGGGAATGAATGAGATGACCTTAATGGAGTTCTTTCATATCCAACTCCTATGACCCTTTAATTCCATTATCCTCCAGGCATGGAAGAGCTTTCCATCATTATTGCTAAACTAACTACCACTGTGACTTCAAAAAAGTCTCTCAAGATGTGCTCCACTTTTCTGTCTTGCTTGAACTTCTGCTTCCTGTCACTGGCTGCCACTGATGATACAGCTTTTCATCCCTGCCAAAATCACTTACTGGTGTTCTTCCAGATTGGTATTGAGAAACTTGATAAAATGCCTCTATCCATGACAGATGTGAAAACATTTGTCCCCCATTTTATGACAGGTACATTTCTAGCACCACTCATTACTGCATATTTATTTAGGTTAATATTCCAGAGATAGAAGCCAAGTAGTTTATATGTATAATTTATATGTAATCTTCTGCTTCTCCTGTTATTTGAATTTCAAGTTTACTGCCTTATGAATGTTTATAATCTTGAATAAGCAGGCTCTAGGCAAAACACACTCTGATGCTGTCTTCTCTGAACCAACAGTAAAGATTTGCCAATGAAGCAACTTTAGATAAAATAGGAAAGATTTAAAGAAACAAGGAAAGGATAAATACACTCATTTGTCATACCTCTTACTCATGGAGTTCAGGTGGTGTTAAATATCTAAGATTTTATGTATAGAGTTTGTAAACTGTACACATGCAGTTATATACTTGGCTGAGTCAAAACACACACACACACACACACACACAGACAAATTAGCAACCCTTCCCATGACAAGCAGTTCTGTTGCCAAAACTCTGCCTCTGTTTATTGGTGCTGAAAAGAAACATGGAGACAGATTTTTGAATGAAGTAGAAAAGAATAGTAGGCAAAGGGGACCACAGAGGACTAATGCCCTAAAGACTGTGTCACTACTCCTGGAGTGGGTAGTGAGGAGTTTTATAGTGTTAAAGGAGCAGGGCGTGATCAACTTATGGACAATTCTAGGATTGGTTGGCATCAAAGTGAAGTCTTAAGCATCATTGAATTTCTGATTTCAATCTGTCCAGTATCTACATTCTTGTGGTCGGCAGTTTTATCTGAAGAGGTGTCTGCTTCCTGTAAAAACAACTTAAGAATATGTGTCAGGCCTTTATCTATATCCTTCATGGAACTTTGAGTTTGGTGATTCTGCTATGTGGCAGAACTACAGTCTAAATTGTTACCATCCCTGCTATGATTTTTCCTGTGGTCATGTATGGATGTGAGAGTTGGACTGTGAAGAAGGCTGAGCACTGAAGAATTGATGCTTTCAAACTGTGGTGTTGGAGAAGACTCTTGAGAGTCCCTTGAACTGCAAGGAGATCCAACCAATCCATTCTGAAGGAGATCAGCCCTGGGTGTTCTTTGGAAGGAATGATGCTAAAGCTGAAACTCCAGTACTTTGGCCACCTCATGTGAAGAGCTGACTCATTGGAAAAGACTCTGCTGCTGGGAGGGATTGGGGGCAGGAGGAAAAGGGGATGACAGAGGATGAGATGGCTGGATGGCATCACTGACTCAATGAATGTGAGTCTGAGTGAACTTCGGGAGTTGGTGATGGACAGGGAGTTGGTGTGCTGCGATTCATGGGGCTGCAGAGTCAGACTTGACTGAGTGACTGAACTGAACTGAACTGAACTGACCCAACAGCTGTTCTTTGTTTCTGTATCTTCACATTTCCCAATCATTAGTTCTTGAGTCCGCATTTTACTTCAGAAGACAAGGAAACAAGGGCTTGTACACAGTTTCAGGTAGAAATCTACATGGGTGTGAACTTTAAATAAAATTGTTTGCAAGTAGAGAGGGAGTTAATTTATTACTAGATTAAAAAAAAAAAAAAAAACAATTTGCAGTTAGAGTAGATTGATATAGGCCAGATTACTGAACCATTCTTTTTTAAAAAATTTGAACACTTTTTTATGTCTTTGTTGAATATGTTACAATATTGCTTCTGTTTTGTGTTTTTCATTGCAAGGTGTGAGGCATGTGGGATACTAGATCCCTGACTCAGGATCAAACCCACAGCCCTGCATTGGAAGGTGGATTTTTTTTTCTTTTTAATTTATGTATTCTAATTGGAGGCTAATTGCTTTACAATATTGTGGTGTTTTTTGTCATACATGGACATGAACCTGCCATGGGTGTACATGTGTCTCACCATCCTGAACCCACCTCCCAATTCCTTCCTCACCCCATCCCTCTGGGTTGTCCTACAGCACCAACTTTGAGTGTGCTTCGTCATGCTAGAAGGTGGATTCTCAGCCACTTGTTCTTGTTCAGTCACTAAGTTATGTCTGACCCTTGCAACCTCATGAACTGCAGCATTCCAAGATTCTCTGTCTTTCACCATCTCCCCGAGTTTGCTCAAACTCATGTCCATTGAGCCAGTGATGCCATCCAACCTTCTCATCCTCTATTGGCCCTTTTATTCCTGCCCTCAATCTTTCCCAGCATCAGGGTCTTTTCCAATGAGTTGGTTCTTCTCATCAGGTGGCCAAAGTGTTGAAGCTTCAGTTTCATCATCAGTCCTTCAATGAATATTCAGAGTTGATTTCCTTTAGGATTGATTTGCTGTCAAGTCAGTATCCTTGCTGTCCAAGGGAATCTCAAGAGTCTTCTCCAGCACCACAATGCAAAACCAATCATTCTTCCACACTGAGCTTTCCTTATTGTCTAACTCTCACATCTATACATGACGACTGGAAAAACCATAGCTCTGACTATACAGACCTTTGTTGGCAAAGTGATATCTCTGCTTTTTAATTCACTGTCCAGGTCTGTCATAGCTTCTCTTCCAAGCAGCAAGTGTCTTCTAATTTTATGGTTGTAGTCACTGAAGTGTTTTGGGAGCCCAAGAAGATAAAATTAGTCACTGCTTCCACTCTTTCCCCATATATTTGCCATGAAGTGATGGGACTGGATGTCATGATCTTGGTGAAGTGGTATCATCTGTATATGTGAAGTTGTTGATATTTCTCCCAGCAATCTTATTCCATTGACTACCAGAGAAATCCCTTGAACCATTCTTGAGAATAATTGTCTTTCAAGGACTTGTAATCAGCAGGTGGTAAATTTCTTTCCAATCCTTCATCTTATCAATGTGCTGTATGAACAGAAGGTATGGCTAATAACTCAGTAGAAAATATGTGCCTGGGTTCCATCAACAATTGCGGTATCTAGAACTGAATGTTTCCATTAATTATCTGCTTTAGTTAGTCTCCACCCAATTACTCAAGATTACTCTAGTCATCAATGTGCCTCAAACAGAAATTTCCGTTTTCTCAAATAACATATTATGAAAATAATACAATATTGTATGAAGTTTTATAGTATAAATTGTAAGAATGCAAATATAGACATTTATATAGTTTCACATGTAAATGTAGGCATGAGGAGAGAGGGCTGTAAATTAGATAGATTGGTTCCTTCTTCTTCTTACAAATTCTGTGACTCTGGTCAATTAATCTTGATAAGTTTCAGTTTCTTCTGAGTGAAATGGGAATTACCTCATAGGGTTCTCTCTAGTAATAGGATCATGGATGTGAAATTTTTGGCAGAGTGAAATACATGATGAATGTTAAGTTTTATAACATAACACACACAGTTGAAGAGTTTACCTTTGGAATTAAATGTTAAATGGTTAAATGTCTCCTGTTCTAGAAACCTTAACCCAGATACATATTCCCCTCCTTATGACATCTCCCACGGTAAACACTTGAACACAAAAACACAACCCTCCAATCTGCTTGACTGCTTGTAATTTCTCTCTCTCATTTCTCTCTTTTTCTTTTAGATAGAGTGTCTTTGCTTGTTTGTCAGCCTGATACGTTCTCCTTTCCCTCCCTATATTTGACTGGCCAACTCCTATTATGCTTCAAGATTCATTTTAGGTATAACTTCTACTTGAAAGCCTTAATGAGCATCATCTCTTCCCTTGCGTAGAATGTGCTAGAATTTCTTTCTCCTGATATTCTAAAACTATACAGTTGAATTCCACTTATCTATTAATGTATTTATTTCCAAGTGATCTCTCAACTATTTGAATGGAAGAAAAAATAAGTGTTAGCATATACTTACTTTTATAAGTGTTTCCATAATATTCCATTATTATTTTCTGAATAAAAGGTTGAAAGAATGATTAAACTGGTAAAAGTCTATGATTTTACCAATAAACAAATTTATTTTTAGTTTTTTATACATTAAAAATGTTATGCTCTTTTCCATATGATTTATCACAGTATACTGAATATAATTCCCTGTGGTATACCTTAGGGCTTTGTTGTTTATTTATTCTAATTGTAATAGTCTGCATCTACCATCCGAAAATCTCCCAACCTTGGCAACCACAAGTATGCTCTGTATGAGTCTGTTTCTGTTTTGTAGATAGGTTCATTTGTGCCATAGTTTAGATTTCACATATAAGTGATATCATATGGTATGTGTTTCTTTTTCTAACTTACTTCACTTGCTGTGTCCAGCACACCAGGTGAGAAAGACCTGAAGTGGGGGTGAGTGCAAAATGAAAAGACAGACACATATAATTTTGCAAGCAGGGAGTCAGGGTGCCCTCCTGCTCTCCATGGCTGGAAGACAAAATGGCTCATTTTTAGCCCACAATTTTATTGGCAGAAGTCACATGAGATCATTAGGAAATAGTTATACTGGGGAGTTTGATCAGTGCACCATAAGCAAGGAGTAAATTTAAGGCTCTGCTGTTGATCAGGAACATCTTGTTTTGTTTCCATGGAGATGGACACAGGGGCAGGCAGTGAAGCTGAGCAGAGAGCACTTCTCACCCCAAGACTGTCTGTTTCACATGCTTATTAGGACAATCACAAGGGTGAATTTGCCACACCCTTGAATCATGGGTCAGGTTCTGGTCTCTATTCCACCAGCAACATCACGTAGTATGATAATCTCAACTTGCATCCAGGTTGTTGCAAATGAAATTATTTTGTCATTTTGTATGGCCAAGTTGTAGCCCATTTTATATAGGTACCACATTTTATTTATCCATTCATCTGTCAATGGACATTTGTTTCCATGTCTTGGGAACTGTGAATTGTGCTTCTATGAACATTCCTAGGAATGGGATTGCTAGGCTATGTGGTAATTTTATTTTTAGTTTTCTGAGGAACCTGCATACTGTTTTCTATATTGGCTGTACCAACTACATTTCCACCAACAGGGTAGAAGGGCTCCCTTGTCTCCATACCCTCTCCAGCATTTGGTATTTGTAGATTGTTTAATGATGACCATTCTGACCAATGTAAGGTAGTACCACATTGTAGTTTTGATTTGCATTTCTCTAATAATCAGAAATGTTGAGCATCTTTACATGTGCCTCTTGGCCATCTATATCTCCTTGTTGAGAAATAAATGTCTATTAAATCCTGCTCAGTTTTGATTGGGTTGATTTTTTGTTGTTATTGAGTTATTGACCTATTTGTATATTTTGGAGATTAAACCAAATATTATTGTATACCAAGAATATGTAATGCCTAGAATTAATGAGCAAATAAGAAATCTACCAAAAGATAGTCCATAATTTTTAATTTAATAAGGGTTTGAATAAATGGGCTGCTATTTTAAAAGATTACTATCTTTTAAGATAATCCCTTTGGTTTTATACTCTCTATCTTGGCATTTATTTGCACTGAAAAACATTGATATAAGATTTATACCTAAAATGCAGTGCCTATTTTTTAAATTCAATAAAATCCATGATAACAAATAAAGCCTGAAAAAACCATAAATAGATACTATATTTTAAATCACTTTACAAATTAATCCATGGTGATGATATGAAGAAAAACTTTGACAGTGTTTACAATATAAACCATTTACTTTCTAGTTATTATCAGAAATAGATTGATATATAATGAAAAAATGAAAAAGACAAAGTATCATAAGAATGATCAATAATCATAAGAAACATATTGAGGTAGATGATAATTAGGAACATTAAAAACAAAAATGAAAAGATAAACACAAACACCCACACAAACACACACACACATCCAAAGAGAAATCCACATGAGTGAAATGTATTGATAAATATATTGAAGGCATGAGGAGAAGAGGGCAACAGAGGATAAGATAGTTGAGTGGCATTACCGACTCACTGGACTTGAGTTTGAACAAGCTCTGGGAGCTGGTGATGGACAGGGAAGCCTGGCGTGCTGTAGTCCATGGGGTCACAAAGAGTCAAACACAACTGAGCAGCTGAACTGATGGAAGAAAAAATATATAATGAAATCTGGAAAATAGCAGATTGAAAAAATATATATATATTAATAAAGAAAGCATGGTAGAATCCCAAAGTGGGAACTCAGTGAGAACTCTGAGTTCTCACTGTGGAAAAGTTATATACAGCATTTCACACAAGGATGATTTCAGATAGCATGTCTCAATTACCTCAATTTTTAAATCTATTAGCTTTTAAATGATGCAACTTTACCATTTGATCATAATTTAAGACCATGAAACTAAGATGACTTTTTGTTTTCAACTTAATGGGTTATTTATTAATGATTTCTGCCCTTTTTGGATGATGTTAACATTGTAGATCTTGATCAACTGACAAGATCGTTCTATATTTATACTTTTTTTAGATTAAAAATTTAAAGTTTCCTTATGGTTTTCAAAAAACCCTGATTGAGAAAACAAGCATATATTCTTTGGTGTTATTAATATTTCACCTGTTTATTTACTTTCTAAGATCTTTTTAAACTGAACCAGTATGAACACTAATTAATCACTACACCCCAAACACCATGATCCCTGCACATAAACATTTCCTGCCTTGCTTCTTTGAATATAGCAAAAGATTTGATAATCAACTTTAGGATAATAATTATGAAAGCTTCTAAACCCTAATAACTTCCATTATATGTAATAAAAAGAAGTAGTGAAAGGTTGTTGCTGAACCATGAAAGATGCCAGGATTCTTGGCCTCTGGAAGAGAGGAATTCAATCTGGGGCCAGTGACAAGGCTTGATCACTTAGAGCTTTGTGTAATAAAATTTTATTAAAGCATAAAAGAGATAGAGAGAGCTTCTGACATAGGCATCCAAAGGATGTCATATAGCTACTAGTACTTAGTAGTAGTAGTTTGTCACTCAGTCGTGTCCGACTCTTTGCGACCCCATGGACTGTAGCCTACCAGGCTTCTCCCTCCATGGGATTCTCCAGGCAAGAGTTCTGGAGTGGGTTGCCATTTCCTTCTCCTAGCAGGCTGCTAATGAGAGAAAGGAAATGTCTCAAAACTCAGAGAGTGGCACCAGACCCCTCACCCACAACATATATTTTGAGATAACATTAGGACAAGGTGAGTTCTCCCAGGCCGTAAAATAATTGATGTGATTATTTAAGAAAGGCAGGTTTCCAAACAAAGACATAATATCATTAACATAGCTTAAGAGAACATTTGCCTTAGTAAAACATACTGGTTTGTCAAGTGGTTCTGAGTCTTTGGCTGAACTGACTTGAAGACAGAGCCTAGGGTAAATACATAGTTTATCAACATAGTTTAAGGAAAATATTTTCATATGAAAAACACATTGGTTAGCTGAAGGTTTGAGAAAAGTTCAGGTGAGACCAGCAGTCATCCTGGCAACACAGAATTTTTTAAAAATCTCCTTTTATATAATTTGTATAGAGAAGTGGAAAAAAAAAAAAAAACCTGACACTCATAGTTTGTTTCCTCCTGCCTCTTAAGAGAGAGATTTTAAAATGTCTGACACTTTCAGCCTATTTCCTCCATTTGGAGAGCCCTGGCCTTCCTGCCTGTTACCCTCTCAATTGGTTCATTATATCAGGGATGGAACATCAGACCTCCATACAGTGCTCTTCTCTGTCCTCAGGTGACTGAAGGAGCAATCAGCAATGTATTTGAAAACCATTTATTTCCTGGAGCCCTAGAATTTTTTTCAATGTTTAGTTCCAGGCAGACTCTACTAATTACATAGATAGCATATGAGTGAAAGTTAATGTGACATCTCTAATTAGAATACAAGGTGCTGTATCATAACTGAATTTTATATCAAGAAACATTGACATCTGGGTAAGAAACATCATTTGGCTAAAAATATTAATATAGTGGGCTAAAGAAAAATCAGGAAAATGTTAGATCATTTCTCCAAGAATAAGCAATGATGTAACTCCAATGTAGCCTGAACAGACAGTAAAATCTAAAGAACACGTATCACATTACATAGCTGGAACAAGATGCCCCAGATCACTGCAACTATCCTCCTAGGTATTAAATCATTTTATATGTGCAGAAACTTTTATGTTGAATACTATTATCACCTATCTTTAGTGGATGAAAAAATTGAGGCTCAGAGAGGGTAAGTAACTCATTCAAGTTAAACTGGATAATAAAATGCAGAAACTGGGATTTGAACCAGATAATCTGCTTCAAAGCCAGTATCCCTAACCATTAGTTCTATACCTCCCGCCTCCTGTACAAGTCTGTTAGAGGAATCAAATAAGGATGGGTGAATGAAAGTGACTTTTAAAGCACCAGCATGTGTAAAGACTTAATAATAGACCCCAGAAATATGTGGAGTGATTGATGATCGGGCTTGCCAATAAGAACACTAGCAAGGAAATGTTGTGACCAGTCTATTAGTAAGTGCTACAAGTATTTGAATAATTTATTTCACTTGAGTATTATTTGAATTTTAACTTTGTATTATATTAGCCTCAATAAACAGAACAGAGGAGTTCATGCAAAATCCCAGTGACTTTATCATATTTATAATTTACTACAAATATTCTGCTAGTTCCAGAAATTCCCTGAAGAAAGAAACTACCTTTACAACATGCTATGTCCTACAGTGCTATCTCAGGGCTTTGAAGATAGAGTAAGTATTCTAGAAATATTTCTTAAATAAATATATGAGTTAACTATAATTCTATTTACATTAAGCTTTTATTCAAAGAAAATGTCAGCTTCATTTTTGGATGGCCTAGGTTTAGAATTATTTGGCACCCCACTCCAGTACCTTGCCTGGAAAATCTCATGGACGGAGGAGCCTGGTGGGCCACAGTCCATGGGGTCGCTAAGAGTCGGACACGACTGAGCGACTTCCCTTTCACTTTTCACTTTCATGCATTGGAGAAGGAAATGGCAACCCACTCCAGTGTTCTTGCCTGGAGAATCCCAGGGACGGGGGAGCCTGGTGGGCTGCCGTCTATGGGATCGCAAAGAGTCAGACACGACTGAAGCGACTTAGCAGCAGCAGCAGAGTCTCTGAGTCTGTGCCAGAGCCATTTTTATAAACAGAAGTCCCCTGAGGTTCCCTCATCCCCTACTTCCCATCAAGCTTATGTATCCTTCTCCTATAGTAACTGCCATCACAATCCTGATGGTGGAGAAAGCAGGCCTTAACTCAAATGTTCTTTAACATCAGCATCTCTACTAAGTGGAAGGGAAATTGATTATGACAGTTGCTCAATGCAAGAAAACAATTTAAAAGCTAAAAATGGGCTAAATGACATCTCTGCTTTTAAAAAATCAAGTTCCATTTATTCAGTAACTTAAGAACATTGAAAAATGAACAGAACAGTGAGATAAAGAATGCAGAACTGCAAGGCCCATTTTGAGAAAATAAAAACTCCTTTATTTTTCTTTTTCTTTGTGCTGAAAAATGTTCAAAACATCCCTTTATCTGAGTTTACAATAACATAAAACTAAATGTTTTTCAATGCAAATTTAAAATCCTGATCATGTATAAACAAAGGCAGAGTATTCATTTTTGGCAAGTTTGCCATTACTGGCTACCTTACAACTCATTCAATGTCAATGCCAGTTGATTTGGAACCATCATTTTAAAAACTCCACTTACCTGAATGTGAGCTATTTAGTGGGGCAACAGGTGGTGAAACATTTACTAAAACAAGCTCAGCTTGAAATTGAAACACAAAAGGATACTATTATTATTAATAAATTATAAGCAGAATCATAATGAAAAGTAACTATTGAGATAAAGTCTTGTAAAGTAAGCAAGCAAAATCTGTTTGTGAGTCAGCATATCCTAATGCTTAACAGCAACTCCTGATATACTCCTGAAAAAGTTCTAATCTAAAGTGGAGGCTGTATCTTTCCTTAGTATTTTTACTGTTTTGTTCTAAAAATGCATAGCTACAGAGCTTAAACTAGTACTGTATTTGAGATGTTGCTCTAACATAAATCTCTGTTGACATGGATTTATAGGTTGGCCTGCAGTATATTTCAACCTCATGGTTTGGTTATTTTTATGCTATTTTAGATGTTTCTAAAAATTTTAAGTGTCAAACCATATAAATTTCATATGTCCTTTAAAGCCATTTAGACATTTTTCTCATTACTGATGATGAGTAAAAATCATTTTTTGGAGGCAGCAGTGTATGGGTCTCACTATCTCCTTTACCATAGATATGTTTGTTTCATTCCCATTTTTTATAAGCAATAATGCAGCTGTGCAAGGCATTTGCCAATTGTTAGCTCTCTTTGTGTGTGCGTACACAGGAAATGATTGTTATTTAACACTCCAACATTCAGGCAAACCATTCTCTTATCCACAAATTCCCAAAGAAAACAGACACCAGATCTAATGCCAGTATTCTCCAGGATTTTCCTACTTGCCCAACTATTTTCTGAGTCCATGGTAACAAAAAAAGAAACTGGGACAGAGACCTTCACTCTCCCTGCCCCATCCTCCAAAACAGCATGTTATTCACATGTTCAGCACACTAAGAATATAAAATCGTCTCAGTGTTATTTCTCTAACTTACCCTCCTTTTCACTCAATGGAAAATTAACAAATGCGAACAAAAAGAAGTACAGTTATTACAAAGTATCTCAAATACACTCCAGCTTCTTTTTCAAGTAAACTATAAGATGTATTATGTTTTGGCAATGTTTTGCTTGGAGACTTTACAATTTCACTGAGAGCTAATATGAGGAACAGGCAGAGTTGGGTATAGAGGCCAAGAGTCACACTTAGCATCAGGGGCCATAAAGAGGCCTCATGCATGAAAACAGAGGCCAGAAAAGCTTCAGAGAACTTTGGTTCCCACCAAGATGGGGAACTAGCCAGTCTGCAAACTACCAACTTCCCCCAAAATGCAGAGACAATACAAAAAAAAAGCGTAAGATAAATTCCAATAAATAAGTTTTAAAATAAATTATTTATTTGTAAAAGCCTATTTTATTTACTTATATTTAATTAAAATAAATTTATTTTTCAAAATTAAAAAACAAAACAAGCAAAAATACTTGACAAGTATTAGGGAGACTGAGGGCTATGATGAACTCACCATTGTGGATATGAAAGAGGTATGGTAGGAAAGCGGCTGTAGGTAGGGCAGGAAGTGGATGATGTAGTATTAAAGGGTTGGTTGGGGGAAAGCTTCTAAAACTCTTCATCTTGCACTGCACCAGGCCACCCCCAGTGTACTCTGAGACAGTCTTATTTCCTTCATTGGAGGAATCAGTTATGCCAGGCTGTGTGTTCCAGCACATGGTCTTCAAGATAAAAACAGAGCAAAACCTTTCAGAGATGAAGAGCAAGTGGTGGCATATGTGAATGATCGGCTGTCCCTCGCTGTTCACTCCTGGATACTCCATCTTCTCCTTATGCATTTAAGGCTTACAGATCTACACTGACAGATTATTTTTCTCATGGGATGATGGGCAAATGGAAATAATCAAAATTTATTTTTGATTATTTTTTATTTATTAAATCACTCTCTACCCTTAAACTTACCAGGACTGACAGAATTGGGCCTGGCCTTGGGTGTTTCCTCAGTACACATAACCATTCACATACAGCAGCTGGTGAGCCTAGAGGAATAGGAATTTACAAGCTCAAGTAGCAACACTTTAGAATTCTGAGTGGAGTCGCTCAGTCGTGTCCGACTCTTTGTGACCCCATGGACTGTAGCCTTTTGGGCTTCTCCATCCAAGGGATTTTCTGGGCAATAGTACTGGAATGGGTTGCCATTTCCTTTTCCAGGGTATCTTCCTGACCCAGGGATTGAACCCAGGTCTCCCACATTGTAGACAGATGCTTTACCATCTGAGCCACCAGAGTGTGTGTATGTGTTAGTCGCTCAGTCATGCCCGACTCTTTGCAACCCCATGGACTGCAGTCCACCAGGTTCCTCTGTCCATGAGATTTTCCAGGCAAGGATACTGGAGTGGGTTGTCATTTCCTTCTCCAGGGGATCTTCCCAACCCAAGGATTGAACCCAGGTCTCCTGCACTGCAGGAAAATTCTTTAACAACTGAGCTACAAGGGAAGCCCACCAGAGTACCTTGCTTCAAAAGAAACCAGATAACATATATTGTTTAAAACAGAATTGGAACAAAGGACCAAAAATTTAGAATATGTATCATAGATATTTAAAAGGAGATGAGGGATGATATTGGCATTAAAGAACAAGAAAAATAAATCATAAATGAAATAAATTATAGTATAAAATATACTAATCGAAAAGAAGAATGAACACATTAATTGATATCAAGAATATACAACATAAGCAGTAGGAGAGATCCACCTTGGGAGCAAAGAACAATTATTGAAAGACTAGATAGAAACTCCAGACCAAAAGGTACCAAAAAAAGGATGGAGATATAAAAGATATATATAAAACAAAGCTGACAGATATGAAAGACAAAAGTTAAACTTTCAGAATACATACTAGGCTCAGCACAAGGAAACTAAATTTAAAATGCTCATGAGAAAATAGATTAAAGAATAAAAGCCAGTATTAAAGATTAAAAAAAAAAAAAACCCTAAGTTTAAAATGTCAGACAGGAGAAAAATGACATATTTAAACATGTTTATAGAACTTTGGGCTCCTATGGTAACTCAGCTGGTAAAGAATCTACCTGCAATTCAAGAGACCCCAATTCAATTCCTGGATAGGGAAGATACACTGGAAAAGAGATAGGTTACCTACTCCAGTGTTCTTGGGCTTCCCTAGTGGCTCAGATGGTAAAGAATCCACCTGAAGTGTGGAATACCCGGGTTCAATTCCTGGGTTGGGAAGATCCCCTGAAGGAGGGCATGGCAACCCACTCCAGTATTGCTGCTTGTAGAATCAAGCCCATGGACAGAGGAGCCTGACAGGCTACAATCCATGGAGTCACAAAGAGTCAGACATGAATGAGTGACTAAGCATAGCACAGACAAGTTTGAACATATTATGTAACATTTTTTAAATATTAAAGAAAAAGGAAAAATTTCTAGATGCTTCAAAAGAAAAAGCAGGCTACCTCTTGAACATATAATTAGGCAGGCATCAGAATTGTTCTTAGTGACTTAAGATGTAAGAGGAAATGGAGATCTTTTGAATTGAAGAGAAATAATTTTAAACAAATTTTCTATTATGTGTAGAATGGCAATAAAAGTAGTTTCAATTATAAAATATCTTAAATCATTTGGACATGAAATGTCACATGGAATAAAATATTTTTAAGAGGAAATACTGAGAGATACAGGAAATACTACTAGAGGTATGTGAATTAAGGTTACTCAATTATTTTAATGAAGTTTATTGATGCTTATAATAAAAGTAAAAGCAAAAAATAAAATTATATATATAATATATGAAATATAATTAAAGACTAAGAGCTTTTGGTGATTGGGAATGAGTGGGGGAGAGACATAAGACTAAACTACCTGAATTAAAAGAAAGAAGACTGAGAAAATGATGTGTTTAATACGGTAGTGGTAGTAAATAAACATGGAACTTCAATCAATAGCTACTACTTAAGAAATAAAAGCAAAGTCACAGAGGATGAGATGGCTGGATGGCATCACTGACTTGATGGACACAAGTTTGGGTAAATTCTGGGAGTTGGTGATGGACAGGGAGGCCTGGCGTGCTGCGATTCATGGGGTCACAAAGCGTCAGACACGACTAAGCGACTGAACTGAACTGAACTGAGCGACTAAACACACACACATTACACTGACCATATATCAATCCTGCCTGTCTTCTGCCATGCCAGTCTCACCAGAAAAATACAAAGGCATCCAATACGCCCATGTGTTTCCAGTCCATGTGGGGAAGAATTCAGTTATTCTCAAGGAGAAAGAGTCTCACAGACTTAACACAGTAGACAGTTCAGTTCAAACTCACATCCATCAAGTTGGTGATGCCATCCAGCCATCTCATCCTGTCGTCCCCTTCCCCTCCTGTCCCCACTCCTTCCCAGCATCAGGGTCTTTTCCAATGAGTCAACTCTTCGCATGAGGTGGCCAAAGTACTGGAGTTTCAGCTTTAGCATCATTCCTTCCAAAGATCACCCAGGGCTGACTTCCTTTAGAATGGACTGGTTGAAAACAAAACAAACAAAAAAAAAGAATGGACTGGTTGGATCAAGCCAAGGCTAAAAAGTTGGGTTACAGTTTCCTTAAACTGAGGCTTCAAAGCCTTGCTTTATAAGCTTTGTGACTTTAGGTGAATTATTTACCCCCTAAGCCTAAATTCCTTCAGTTACAAGGAAAATTTAATTTTTTTAGAAATAAACTCCATAGTATTGTTTTGAAGTTTGAATGAAATAATATATATTAAGTCCAGTGCCCTATTCAAATAGTTACCAAATAAATAAAAGCAAAAAGAAAATGTATATAATTATTACTTTGCAATAGCTATTACTAGAATTGGCAAAGGCTTAAGCAGAATACATCAGATAGTTGATCTCTATTCTAACAAAATAATTTCTGGAAAAGCCTGGACATGTTCAGTTTCTTTCAAGTTGGCTTAGCAGTTAATGAGGAAATATCCTGACTCTCTTCAGAAATTAGATTGCAAGTCTGAGTTATACTATTTGAGATCTTTGTGGAGAAATGGTAAGACCGATTGTAGTGATCCAATGATCCTATTCTATCCAGACAAGGGAATACTGTTGGTGTGGAAATCCACTGAACATGCAACTTGATATTGTAAGAAATTTCTTGTGGTCATTGTCTCATAGTGCATGTATCCAGTAAAAAGAACAGTGAATGCATCTTTTGAGAATCTGAAAGTTTACATATCTCAGTAAAATAGTCAACTGCTGAATTCCAGTAGTGCTGAGAGAAACTAGGAGTTGTAAAGCAATATCTGCAATGTTGAAGAGATTACCCTTGCTTCTCAGTGTGTGATCTGTGTATCAGTAGCATCAGCATTATATGGAGTTATTAGAAATGCAGAACATTAGACCAGACCAGACCTACAGTTTTAGAATCTGTGTTTATCAAGATTAACAGATGATCCATATACATTTTAAAGTTTGAAAAATAACTGGAATATACTGAGTGCTGATAAATGATCGTAGGAAGCAGATGATCAAGGCTGTGGGAGTAATCCAAGTGAGGAATGATTGTGGTATGAAATAGAGAAACGATGGGAAGAGGGGATGGATTTGAAGGTATCTTGGACTTATACTTGATGGGCCCAGTAACTGGTTAGGAGAAATATGAAATTAAAAACTATAATAGTAAAAATATAATTAAAGGCAGTTTTTCTTATAATATTTCATGGTTTTCTTCTCCCTTTCCTCCAAAAGGACAACTATAAAGTTCAAAGTAGAGTGAATTTTAAGGCCATATTCCAGAAAATAAAACTTTCACTGTGATAAGCAAGCAGGTGACAAGTTCAGCTTCCATGAAACATCATCATTTTTCTTGTCTTTACTCTGTTTACTCTTTTTGAAACCATTTACTTTCATGTGCTTGGGAAAATAAAATGTGCCTGAGGTTTCCTATCCCTTAGAAGCTAGCTCTCTTCCATATTCATTGGAAAGACAGACTGATGCTGAAGCTCCAATATATTATCCAACTGATGCAAACAGCAGACTAATTGGAAAAATCCGTGATGCTGTGAAAGACTGAAGGCAAAAACAGATGGGGTGGCAGAGAATGAGATGGTTAGATAGCATCAGCAAACTCAATGGACAAGAATTTGAGCAAATTCTGAGAGAAAATGAAAGAAAAGCCTGGTGTGATGCAATCCATGGGGTCTCAAAAGAGACCCAACTGAGCAACTGAACAACACCTCTACCTTAGAAAGGCCTAATGTGGGAATTATAACTACTTTACTCTCGCCACTAGAATAAAAAACTTTGTCCCATCCCATTGCATTTATCCTCATTTGCCTCCTCTTATGACAGAGATGGCAAAATATCAAAGATTGAGATGATGTAGGACTAGGTGAAAAAAAATGTCATCACTTAATCCTGCACATGCCTCCAGACAGCAAAATATGAATATTTCTAGACAAAAAGACTTCTCAGGTGCCAAGAAATTCACAAAATGATTTGTTTCAGAATGCTCCATTAATAATACCTGATTTTTATTTTCAGATCATCTCCTCTATGCATCTCCCTCTGTAATCTGTGTAGAGGGGCTTCCACTTCTGGCCTTGACTGAATACTGGGACTAGACCAGCTCTCCCACTGTAAACATAAATACTGACATGACATAAGGAACAAGAGCTTTCAGACACTGGACAATAGGAAGGGCTCACTGTAAGCTCTGAGTGGAAAATAAATAAATAAATAACAAGATAAGCACTATGACCATGAAGTAGGTATTATGTGTGGAAGCATTTTCCATTCTAGAAGCAAGGGGAGAGGATCCAAGAAGATCACAGTAGTTTCATAACAGATGTCATACTTTATCAAGTTTGTTAGAAAAAAGACTGAATGCTTTCCCCCTAAGATCTGGATTTAGATTAGAATGTTCACCTTTTTGACTTCAGTTCAGTATTACCTGGGGATCCTAGGCTCCTGGGGATCCTAGCAATCATACATACCAATTGGAAAGGAAAAAGTAAAGCCATTTTTATTTGCCAATAATAATAATAAATGATAACTAATAATTTATGTAAAAATGCTAAAGAGTCTGCAAAAATTTTGCTGAAATTATAAATAAATTTAGCATGATCACAGGATACGAGGTCAATATAAACCATCAATTATGTTTCAATATGCCACCTACAAACTATTGGAGTTTCACATCAAATATGCAATTAAAACAGTATTAAAAGTCATGATTTACCTAGGTATATATTTCACAAATTGTCACGCTAAAAGCTATGAAACACTGTTGAGGAAAGTTAAAGAAAATAAATGGAGAAAAGTATCATACATGGAAAAACGAGCTCTCATGCACTGCTTTTGACATGCAAGTTAGTGCAACCACTTTGGGAAACAGTTTAATCAATTTCTTAAAGAAATTGCTGTATACTTTTCATATGCAGCAAACATGTATCTTTCACTCAGATTTCCCTCCAAGAAAGGACACATTACTGGGTTGTAAGGAGCATATTTAGCTATTTTTAGTACTTAGCTCTGTAATAGCCTACCTTAGCATTTAGTCTGAGATCATGCTATTTTCAATGTGACCTGCAACTGATGACTAAGCAGAGAGGTAACAAAAGGGCCTAGCCATTTCTGTACAATGTGAGATTTCCTTCACTGGTGATCTTTAATCTTGAACTCCCTGTTGGGCTTTCAGAGACATTTTCTGGTGTGTATTGTCTGAAATATTTCACTACTAAATCCTGCTCATACTCCCCCCTCTCCATCACAGGTACGGACAGGTGAATAAGACATATGGCTCTCCTGGCACAGTGTTCTTGCCAAGCACCTGGTCTCATGAGCTGCTTGGTCCTGGGGAGGGCATGAAACATACAGCCCATCCAGATCTGTCGCCTTACGGAGCACCCGAGAACCTGAGTGGCTTAGACCTGGGAAGTACACAAAATGCAGGTTCCACTTGGGACAGTACCCTTGCAGAGCACCCTGGAGAATGAGCAGTGTAGACCCAGGAAGCACACACCACCTTAGGCTGTGGCAAACCCAGTGTAGTCCATCCACTGTGAGCACTCCCCACATATGCCAGTAGTATTTGTTTGCAGTGTTCCTCCCCACCAACAAGACAACTGAACAAGTGAGCCTAAATAAGTGGCCACCTTTGCCCTTCTTGTGTCAAGGTGGAAATTAGACACTGAAGAGACTTGCAAACAAAGGAAGCCAAAATAAACAAAGAAGGAATGACTGCTCTGGAAGTAACAGGTATAACAGATTAAAATCCTGCATTTAATACTGGAGACATTTGAGAGGCAAGTATAGGCTTCGAGAACAAGTACAGTCAGAACAAGGGATTTTCTAACATTGAAATGACCCCTCACTGCCCACAACAGCTGCAGAGAAATTCTTAGATATATTTTTACTATTATTACTTTTTAATTTAAAAAAATGGTTCTTTATTACTTCTTTAACTTTCATTTTTATATTCTACTATTACTATTCCAAAAAAAAACCCCTATTTAAAAACAAAAAAAATTCCATTTTTAATTATTATGATTGATTATGCTTTGTATTCTTTATATTGCATTTGTGAAAATTTAACCTCTATTCAAATGCAAATAAATTCTCTATTCTGATGTGAAAAACTGACTCTTTGGAAAAGACCCCGATGCTGGGAAAGATTGAAGGCAGGAGGAGACGGGGATGACTGAGGATGAGGTGGTTGGATAGCATCACCGACTCGATGGACATGAGTTTGAGCAAGCTCCTGGAGGTGGTGATGGACAGGGAAGCATGGCATGCTGTAGTCCATGGGGTCATAAAGAGTCAGGCATGACTAAGCAACTGAACTGAACTGAACCTTTATTCCAGGTTTATAATCTTTGCTTTTTGATATTTGCTATCAATTTTGTACCTCTAAGAATCTAATCCTCACATTCCATTTTTACTTAAGGATTTGATTACTGGCTTGATTGTTCTCTCCCTTTTGACTTTCCCTTTTCTCCTCCCCTTGTGGCTCAGCTGGTAAAGAATTTGCCTGCAATGTGGGTGACCTGGGATTGATCTTTGGGTTGGAAAGATCCCCTGAAGAAGGGAAAAGCTACCCACTCCAGTATTATGGCCTGGAGAATTCCATGGACTACATAGCCCATGGGGTCACAAAGAATCGGACATGACTGAGGGATTTTTGCTATCACTTTACTTTTCTCCTCCAGGTCACCTCTATTCCGCTCCTCCCTCTTCACTTCTCTACATAAGTGCAAGAGAAGAACTGAAATCCAGAGGCAGGAGGCTTAACACCAAAACTTGAGAGCATCAGAGAACTCCTGACTCCAGGGAACATTAATAGACAAGAGCTCACCCAAATGTCTTCACACCTACATTGAAACCAACTCCATCCAAGAGCCAACAAGTTCCAGAGCAAGACACACCATGATAATTCTCCAGCAAAACAGGAACACAATCTTGAATATTAAGAGACTGGCTTCCTAAAGCCATGTTAAACCCATAGACACCCCAATACCCACTACTACACACTTGATTGCACTCCAGAGAGAAGAGCGCCAGTTCCACCTACTAGAACACAGATATAAGGGCCACCAACCAGGGAACCTTGACAAGCCACTAGTCCAACACCAACCACAGAGAGCAGACTCCACAATTAAGGTAAACCAAGACCTTTCAGCCTGGTCATGAATGAATGAAATGAAGCAGAGAGGAAAAAAATAAAATGAATTAAAAGAAATGAAAACAACCTCAGAGACCTCTGGGACAATCTTAAATGCCCCATCATTCAAATCATAGGTGTCCCAGAAGAAGAAGACAAAAATAAAAGGGCATGAGGAAATACTTGAGGAGATAATCATCAAAAACTTCCTTAATATGGGAAGGAAATAGCCACCCAAGTCCAAGAAATCCAGAGTGCCCCAAACAGGATAAACCCAAGGTAAAACATCCCAAGGCACATATTAATCAAACTAACAAAGATCAAATACGAAAAGAGAAAATTAAAAGCAGCAAGGGAAAAGCAACAAATAACACACAATAGGATCCCCATAAGGACAACAGGTGATCTTTCAATAAAAACTCTCCAAGTCAGAAGGGAAAGACAGGGCATACCTAAAATGATGAAAGAGTGAAACCTACACAAAGATCACTCTACACAAAAAGGACCTCATTCAGATATGAAGAAGAAATAGAAAGCTTTACTGACAAGCAAAAGCTGAGAGAATTCAGCACCACCAAATCAGCTCTTCAACAAATGCTAAAGGATCTTCCCTAGACAGGAATCACTGTAAAGGTTTATAAAAATGAACCCAAAGCAACAAGGTAATGGTAACAGGATCACATTTATCAATAATCACCTGAAATGTAAGTGAGTTATGTACTCTGATCAAAACACAAAGACTGGCTTAATGGATACAAAAACAAGACCCTTATATATGCTCTCTACAAGAGACCCACGTCAAACCTAGGGACACATACAACTGAAAGTAAATGGCTGGAAAAAGATATTTCATGCAAATGGTGCCCGAAAGAAAACAGGAGTAGTAATGCAATACTCATAACAAACAGAATAGACTTTGAAATAAAAGACCATGATAAGAGACAAAGAAGGACACTACATAATGATCAAAGGGTCAATCCAAGAAGAAGATATAACAATTATAACTATATATGCATCCAACATAGGAGCATCTCAATATGTAAGGCAAATGCTAACAAGTATGAAAGGGGAAATTAGCAGTAACACAATAAGAGTAGGGGGCTTTAATACCCCACTCACACCTATGGATAGGTCAACCAAACAGAAACTTAGCAAGGAAATATTAGCTGTAAATGATACAATGGACCAGTTAGACCTAATTGATATCTTTAGGGCATTTCACCCAAAAAACAAAACAAAACAAAACAAAACACACAGAATTCACCATTTTCTCAAGTGCACATGGAACATTCTCCGGGATAAATCACATCCTGGGTCATAAATCTAGCCTTGATAAATTCAAAAAATTACAATAACTTCAGGCATCTTTTCTGATCACAATGCAGTAAAATTAGATGTCAACAAGAAAAAAGGAAAAAAAAAACTGTTAAAAATACAAACATATGGAGGCTAAACAGCACACTTCTGAATAACCAACAAATCATAAAAGAAAAAAAAAAGGTAATAAAAATTTGCATAGAAACAAATTAAAATAAAAACATGACAACCCAAATCCTATGGGATTTAGTAAAAGCAGTGCTAAGATGGAGATTCATAGCAATTCAGGCCTACCTCCAGAAACATCAAATATAACCTAACCTTACATCTAAAGCAAGAAGGAAAAGAAGAACCACAAAGTTAGTAGAAGGAACAACAACAACAACAAAAAGAATTATAAAAATCAGAGCAGAAATAAATGAAAAAAAGAAAAGGAGACTACAACAAAAATCAACAAAACTAAAAGCTGGTTCTTTGAGATAATAAATAAAATAGACAAATAATTAGCCAGACTCTTCAAGGAAAAATGGAGAAGAATCAAGTCAATAAAATTAGAAAAGAAAATGGAGAAATCACAACAGACAACAGAGAAATACAAAAGATCATAAGAGACTACGATGAGCAATTAAATGCCAATAAAATGGGCAACTTGGAAGACATGGACAAATTCTTAGAAAAGCATAACCTTACAAAGCTGAACCAGGAAGAAATAGAAAATCTTAACAGACCTATTACAAGCACAGAAATCGAAGCTGTAATCAAAAATCTTCCAAGAAGAAAAAGCCCAGGACCAGAAGTCTTCACTGGTGAATTCTACCAAAAATTTAGAGACGAGCTAACACCTATCCTACTCAAACTCTTCCAGAAAATTGCAGAGTAAGGTAAACTCCCAAACTCATTCTACAAGACCACCATCACTCTAATATCAAAACCAGACAAAGATGCCACAGAAAAAGAAAACTACAGGCCAATATCACTGATGAACATAGACGCAAAAATCCTCAACAAATTCTAGCAAACAGAATCTAACAACATATTAAGAAGATCATACATAATGACCAAGTGGGCTTTATTCTAGGGATGCAAGGGTTCTTCAATATCCACAAATCAATCAATGTAATTCACCACATTAACAAATTGAAAGATAAAAATTATATGACAATCTCAATATATGCAGAGAAAGCCTTTGACAAAATTCAATATTCATTTATAATAAAAATTCTACAGAAAGCAGGCATAGAAGGAACATAACTCAATGTGATAAAATCCATATATGACAAAAACACAGCAAGAATTATCCTCAATGGTTAAATACAGAAAACATTCTGAGAGAGTCAATTCTTAGGTGGGCTGATAAGAATTACAGGTTCCCTGAGGAGGAGAAAGAAGTCTGGGGCTCTCAAGGAGGAGGAAAGGACAAATATTTTTTTGTTTGTTTGTTTTTCCCACTCTACATTCCTTAGTCACATAAAACCTTTTTTTTCTTTAAGCCTCAAACTGATTGATTACACAACAAACAACTCAGTTTAAACTCTATACTAAGAATTATATAACAGCAATGTGTCCTGCTTGAGGACAGTTTCTCCTTCCTAAAAACCTTCTGACTAATCCTGATATTTTAGAATGTATATACTGGAGCGGATCTGGTAGAATCTTTCTATTATTAAGTTCTAATCCTGTTATCCTAAAATGCAAATTATGGAGTGGGTCTAATAAGATCTTTATAACCTTGAGACATTCTTTTGATTTATTGTAATAATTAATTTAAAAGTATATAACTCCCTTACTAACACTAGCAAGGGGGGCATTATCCCTCCCCCTTCTGATGCCTATATTAAAAGCTTACTCCATCCCTTTTCTTACTTTAATAAAATTCTGCTACACAAAAGCTCTTTAGTGATCAAGCCTGACCCCTGGTCCTGAAGCTAAATCCTCTTCAGAGATCATGAATTCAACATCGTTCACTATAAGCTATCAATTTCCTGTAAAATCAGGAACAAGGGTGCCTACTCCCACCACTACTATTCAACATAGTTTTGAAAGTCTTAGCCAAACAATAAGAGAAGAAAAATAAATAAAAGGAATCCAGATTGGAAAAGAAGAAGCAAAATTCTCACTGTTTGCAGATGACATGATTCTCTACATGAAAACGCTAAAGATACCACCAGAAAATTACTATACTTAATCAGTGAAAATAGTAAAGTTGCAGGATATAAAATTAATACACAGGAATTATTTGCATTCCTATACACTAACGATGAAAAAAACAGAGAAATTAAGGAAACAATCCCATTCACCATTGCAATGAAAAAAATAAAATACTTAGGAATAAATTTACCTAAAGAAACAAAAGACCTATCTATGGAAAACTATAAAACACTGATGAACGAAATCAGAGATGACATAAAGAGATGAAAAAATATACCAGGCTCACGGATTGGAAGAATCATTATAGTGACAATCAGCATACTACCCAAAACCGTCTATAGATTCAGCACAATCCCCATCAAGTTACCAATGATATTTTACACAGAATTAGAACAAATAATTTCACAGTTTGTATGGAAACACAAAAAACCTTGACTAGCCAAAGCAATCTTGAGAAAGAAGAATGGAACTGCCTGACTTCAGACTATATAGCAAAGCTACAGTCATCAAGACAGTATGTATTGACACAAAGACAGAAATATAGATCAATGGAATAAAATAGAAAGCCCAGAGATAAATCCACACACCTCCTTTGTCAAAGACACCTTATCGTTAACAAAGGAGGCAAAAATATACAATGGAGAAAAGACAATCTCTTAAACAAGGAGTCAACCACCACTTTTGTGCTTGGAAAACTGGTTAACCACCTATAAAAGAATGAACTTATAACTCTTTAACACCACACACAAAAACAAACTCAAAATGGCTTAAAGATCTAATTGTAAGACCAGAAACTATAAAACTGTCATATGAAAACATAGGCAGAACACTCTGACATAAATCACAGCAAGATCCTCTATGATTGACCTCCCAGAGTAACGGAAATGAAAACCAAAATAAACAAATGGGACTTAAACATAAAGCTTTTGCACAGTATTGTAAAGTAAAATAAAGTAAAAATAAAATTAAAAAAAAAAAAAAGCTTTTGCACAATGAAGGAAACTATAAGAAAAGTGAATGGGAAAAAATAATAGCAAATGAAGCAACTGACAAAGAATTAATGTAAAAAATATACAAGAAGCTCATGCAGTTCAATGCCAGAAAAATTAATGACTCAATCAAAAATGGGCCAAAGAACTAAACAGACATTTCTCCACAGAGACATACAGATGGTTAACAAACATATGAAAAGATGCTCAACATCACTCATTATCAGAGAAATGCAAATCAAAACCACAATGAGGTACCATCTCATAGCTGTCTGAATGACTGCCATGAAAATGTCTACAGAAAATAAATCCTGGAGAGGATATGGAGAAAAAGGAACCCTTTTACTCTGTTGGTAGGAATGTCAACTAGTACAGCCACCATGGAGAACAGTGTGGAGACTCTTTAAAAAGCTGGAAACAGAACTGCCATATGACCCATCAAACCCACAACTAGGCATACACACCAAAGAAACCAAAATTGAAAGAGACATGTACCCCAATGTTCATTGCAGTACAGTTTACAATAGCTAGGACATGGAGCAACCTAGATGTCCATCAGCAGATGAATGGATAAGGAAGCTGTGGTACACATACACAATGGAATATTACTCAGCTATAAAAAGAATATTTTTGAGTCAGTTCTAATGAAGCAGATGAAACCGGAGCCTATTCTACAGAGTGAAATAAGCCAGAAAGAGAAACACCAATACAATATATCAATGCACTCAGAGTGAGAGGGAGAGGGTGTGATGATTTGGGAGAATGGCATTGAAACATGTATAATATCATGTAAGAATCGAAATGCCAGTCTGTCTGATGCAGGATATGACACGCTTGGGGCTGATGCGCGGGGATGACCCAGAGAGATGTTGTGGGGAGGGTGGTGGGAGGGGGGTTCATGTTTGGGAACGCATGTACACCTGTGGTGGATTCATGTCAATCTATGCCAAAACCAATACAGAATTGTAAAGTAAAAATTAAAAATAAATAAATTAAAAAAAAAAAAGAAAAAAAAATAGAAAGAAGGTAGCAATGACCCTATATGCAAGACATCAAAAGAGACACAGATATAAAGAACAGACTTTTGGACAAAGTGGGAAAAGGCAAAGGTCAGACAATATGAAAGAACAGCATTGAAACATATATATTACTATATGTAAAACAGATGACCAGTGCAAGTTTGATGCATAAAACAGGGCACTCAAAACTGGTACTCTGGGACAACCCAGAGGGATGGGGTGGGGAGGAGGTAGGCCAGAGTTCAGGATGGTGGGACACATGTACACCCATGGCTGTTTCAAGTTGATGTATGGCAGAAGTCACCACAATATTGTAAAGTAATTAGCCTTAAATTAAAATGAATACATTAATTTTTTAAAAAGACTTCAACCCTGGTGGTAGGTGGTGGAGACAGCTTCTAGCACAATATGACAGTCCTGTTGATAAAATTTTCATCTGTTTTGAGTTGGTGTGATGTTTGTGAAAGAGAATGTCTGTGTGCACAAGATGATACATACAAAGATGATGAAATTACATATTTACTGCTAAGTTTCATTGCTGCCTTATAGGAAGATAATTAAAAACTTAAGACAAGTAACAAGTAATTGATAACTGAATATGAAAGTCATACAGTTTCTTTAGTAGTTTACAAAGAAGGCTTCATTTTTATGCAGTGAATGAGCATGAAGATAGTTGAATACTCAGCCTCAGCAAATGTGTTATTCCAAAATCATGGCCCTAATTTGGAAAACTGGGAATCCTGCTACATGGGATGGGAATATTTTGGTGGATGATCCCAACATGTTTATTTCTCAGATTTCTCTAAGCATTCTGGGCCTATAAATGTGGTATATCCCTGCCTATTAAAGCTGGTATCCCACCTGTACAGAAAAAAATTGCATAATTATTTCACTCAAAAGGCAAAGGTGACCACCCCAAAAGCTGTCTCCACCTCCTCTCATGTTTGCCATCTCTGTAACTCTACAATCCAGGTTAAGTCACAGTATAATCCATCTAGGGGCAAGATAAATCCACCTGATGCCAGATAAAAGAGAGAGAGGAAAAAAAGGACTTTACATCAAAGAAGCTGTCTATCTCAGAAAATCCAACCTGTGATATCACATAATGGAGTAATTCCCATGTGTTTACCAAAGAAGATTAATCACTGATCTGTCCGAGAAGAAAAAATTAATATGTGGTTATATGTATGTGTGTGCATGCTCAGTCACTTCAATTATGTCTGACTGTTTGCAGTCCTATGGACTGTAGCCACCAGTCTCCTCTGTCCATGATATTTTCCCAGCAAGAATAATGGAGTGGGTTGCCATGCCCTCCTCAGGGGATCTTTCCAACTCAGGGATTGAACGCACCTCTCCTTCATCTCCTGCATTACAGGTGGATTCTTTACCTGCTGAGCTATTGGGGAAGTCCAATTATATGTACAAGAAATTAATTTTAAGGAACAAGTGCAAAAATTAAGAGGGGAGTTTTGTGGTAGAGTCTTCAGAGCATATTACAGGCCTGACCACTGTGAAAGCATAGGATGAAGGACGGATTAAATAGGAATCATCTCATACTGCAGCTTTGAGACTCTCTACCTGACTGATGGGACACAGCAAGGAAATATGGCCTGTTAGAGGGGTCCTGCACTGGGTAAAAATAGCTCAGATCAGGGTTAGTCATTGGCTAGGAACAGCCTGGGGCAAGCATGATACTGACGACACTGCCATCTCAGCAGATCCAAAGATGTGACAGCTGGAGACTGTTAGTCACCTGTGCTCCCTGGAGCAAGCTACCTTGAAAGAATATCTGAGCAGTTCAACTGCATGGCCATAAAAATCACATATGACTACAAAAAGAAATGTACACAAAAGTTCATAGGATCTTTATTCATAATAGTCCAGGTCAGAAAACAACCCAAATGCTCATCAATAGCTAAGCATATAGCATATCCTTACAATAAAATGTTACCCAGAAAAAATGTGACAAGCTACTTATGTGCAACAGCATGGAAGGATCTCAAAACTTGTGTGCTGAGTACATGAAGCCAGAGAGCAGAAGATGTAGAGTCAAACAGTTATATTTACATACAAACAAAACCCATGTATATCAATAGAAATTTGATCAGTGGTTACCTGGAGCAGGGATTGCAAGGTACTTAATTATGAAAGGTCAGGAGAGAACTTTAGGTGATGATGAGTATCACAATTGAAACCATGAGTTCATATTTGGTACATTTATCAAATTGTACTCTGAAAATGGTGATTTATTATTTTTTGTAAATTATGTATCTACAAAGTTGCTTTTTAAAAAAATAAATGACCACTCAAATAATCCTATTTTAGGAATATTTCTTATTTTTCTATATCAACTAACTAATAAAATTGAATTCAATTTAATAAATAAACAGGAGGGACTGTGAGGTCATATTGCCCATATGCAACACTTAAAAAAATGATTTTAATATATATATCATTATTCTTATCTTGCAAAGGAAGCAGCAGAGGCTCAACAATATTAGTTAACTCATTTGAAACCATACAACTCCTGTGGGAAGAGGCAAATCCATGTGACGCCAAATTCTATACTTTTTGATAACATAATAAAAAACTAAGAAATCCTACCCATCATCAATTTACATACTGAAATTGAGTATGATTCAAAAAGGAAATTAAATCTGATAATATCCTAAAACACTTATAATTATTTTGTTTCTCAATCTCAAAATTTAAGTGATCCACTATAAATGATACTAATAATAATAATGCTCTACATATATTGATAGAACTCTATAATCTTCTGGGTTGTTCATTATAAAATGCATAACGTAGCTTTTCTGAAATTATGTTTAATCAGCTATTTCCAAGATTATTTAACACACTAAACTGAGTACAAAGTTGATGAAATAAAATGGAGTTTCAAGGGAGATATGAAAATAGTTAAAATCACTGATTTAGAAAAACAGTTGTGTGTTAAAATGCTCCAAAGAAGGTTAGGAATAACTGCCTTTGTATATATATGTCAAGAAGGCAAGGAACCAGAAGATAAATGATACTAATAGGAAATTCAAATCAATAAACCTGGAATTAAAAAAAAAAATTAAGAAGCCAATTTAAGAATGGATTTCAGAGTAAATTGGAATCAAATGATTTATACAAACTAGGTTAATGTGTATGTATTTGTTCTTAATTCCAGTGAAGAAGAAAGCGAGGAACAGCACAAATAGAGCTCACATATAAAATAAAATAAACAAACAAAAAGACAGAAGGAGAGTCCTGTTTAAGTACAAACAGCTATAGTAAGTAAAGGTGTCAAAATGTTAATTTTTACTTGTTCCTTGAGCACAGGTGTTCCAAGTCCAAGCTCATACTGCCACATGACAGGTCAATAGCTGGAGAGACAAGGTGTTGGGGCAAAGAATAGTGACTTTATTCAGAAAGCCAGGAGATCAAGTGCTCGTGTCCCAAAGAACCATTTTACCAAGTTAGAATTCAGGTTTCTTTTATACTAAAAGGGAAGAGAGGTGTGTCTGATTGTTGCAGACTTTTTGATGCAGGAATCCTTTTTCAGCTGTCCATGTAAGTCTTTATTCAGTTGTTCATGGAGAAGGAAATGGCAACTCACTCAGGTATTCTTGCCTGGAGAATCCCATGGACAGAGGATCCTGACAGGCTACAGTCCATGGAGTCGCAAAAAGTCAGACATGACTGAGTGACTTCACTTTCACTTTCATGTAAGTCTGGTACCAATGTTCCTATAACCCTCCAACAAGTCCATGGTTATTTTCTGAAACTTTTTATTGCTGTATGAATGGAAAAATACTATTCTTTTAAAAGTCAGAGCCTTGAGAATGGACTATCATGTATATTTTAGGCTACAGGCAACATTCTTTTACAATAGTGCAAAGCTAATATGACTAAACACAGGCAACAGAGCTTAAAGGCTACAGTAAAGGAAGAGATCCAATATGGAGTCAGGTTTGCTCTTCTCTGTTACACAAGTACATCTTTATTTCAGTTATAATACCATTAAATGGCCTAGCCTCTATTACTTATTAGAAATTGTGGGTTCCTTGTTTTGTATGGAATTTTAAGCTAATCTAAGACTTTCCATTACAGTGAGGCTGATACTGAATTTGCACTTAATTACGTCTGTATTTGAGTTTCCCAGGTGGCTCAGTGGTAAAAAACCTGCCTCCCAATGCACGAAATGTGAGTTTGATTCCTAAGTTGGGAAGATCCTCTGGAGAAGGAAATGGAAATCCACTCCTATACTCTTGCCTGGAAAATCCCATGGACAGAGGAGCCTGATGGGCTACAGTCCATGGGGTCGCAAAGAGTCAGACAAAACTAAGCAACTGGCACAGGCACAAGCTTCTGTATATATGCTATGGTCTGAATGTGCATGCCTCAAGTCACGTGTTGAAGCCTGACCTCCAGTATGATGGCATTTGAAGGAGAGGCCCTTGGGGGTGATTAAGTAATGAGAATGAGGCCTTTATAAAAGAGACCCTAGAGAGATCTCTCACACCTGCTGCTATGTGAAGTTATAGCAAAAGATTGGTGGTTATGAGCCAGGAGGTGGGTCCTCAGCAGACACTGAACATACCTGCATCTTGACCTTAGATGTCACAGCCTCTGGAATTGTGAGAAATAAATTTCTGTTGCTTATAAATCATGCAGCCTATAGCATTTTGTTATAACAGCTTGAAGAGACTAAAACAATGTATTTCTTGACATGGAACATTCTATAATTTTAAAAATAAGTATTAATTTATTATATTTTCTTAGATAACCCCTATTTAATTGATCTCTTTTCTTGTACTCAGAAATGATTTATTTAGTGTATGTTGAAGTAATATTTACTTTGGTTGTCTTCTAATGACATATATTTGATAAATATACTCTTACCAATATGGAAAAATATCTCAAATGACATGATCGCTTCACTGTTAAAGAAAATACTATACCAATTATAACAGATGTTCCTTGACATCTGAAGAAAATAAAGTCCTTTTGCTTTCCTCCATCCCTTGCTAATATTATTGTTGAGTTTCTAAAATATGCTTCACACATTTTTTTTTTAGTTATGAAACCTCATGGAAATAATTTGGTCTAACTACTTGTTTCCATCCTCCAGCACCATTTCAATTCATCCTGGGAAGTTTGACCTCCCCTTTAACAAGTACAGTAAAGTCAGAGACTCATGTTTGAATATTGGGTTAATTTTTTCTTATTTCCCTGGTATGAGAATTCTGTACTTTGATTTGTGACCACAACCTTCAAAATTTTAATGCCATTATTATTTAACTTTCTTATCAGTGACTTTGTTGGGAGAGAAGTATTGAAGATGAAGTAAGTGTCAGGTATTTCTGAATTTCATGGCCCAGTGCTATGAAAAAATGACATTTTAATTCAGCATCATCGTTATTCTCAACTTTTAGCATTCTCAAAGAAGTACTAAATGATAGAACTAAAGTCAAAGGAGGGTTTCCCTGGTGGCCTGCAATGCAGGGGACCTGGGTTCCATCCCTGAGTCGGAAAGAACCCCTGGAGAAGGGCATGGCAACCCACTCCACTACTCTTGCCTAGAGAATCCCATGGACAGAGGAGCCTAAAATGCTGCAGTCCCTGGAGTCGCACACAGCTGGACATGACTGAAGCAGCTAAGCAGCAGCAGCAGCAATGCCAAAAGAAAATATGACAGAATCAGGATTTTAATATAGAGAAGAAGTAACATCCTCAATGGTTTATAAGAAAGATCTTAGAAGAGTTCTTTCAGTCTAAATTTCTACCCAGGAGCCAAAACAAAATAGATATCAGGATACCTAAGCAAGTATAAATCAGAAATGCCAACATAGGCAAAATTTCCACAAGTTGGAAGAGAATAGAACTTTTTCTTTAATTTTTAAATTTCTTCTTAATCCTAAGAATATAAAAGATTTGAAAGATCAGAGCAAGGGATGATTTATAAAGAGAATTTTTTGGACAAAGATGTTGTATAGTTCAAGACCCACACTATATTCCAGTCAATCTCACTGTAACTTTGGAGAAAAAATGTTATCTTCTAACTTTAGTCATTAATGAAGCTCAAGGTAGACTCCTAGAGACCAATTATTTAACCAGTAGTTGGGATAAACAGAGGACTGCTGTCTGCCTCACAGAAGCTGTGGAGCTAACGTTTGAACAGATTATGATTCTCAGAAAGTGGAACAGAGAAAGGTAGACAGGAGATTTCAGCAATGTGATAGGCTTACTTTTTCTGGGTTCATTGGGGTAAAGGATGCCTCAGTGTTCCATGGCAACATGAGAGTCAAAGTTAATGTGAGATCATCAAGGAGGTGGTCTGAAGGGTCTGTCAGTTTCAGCCCAAGGACTCTGGGATTTTATCATTGGTTGCCCATATGTGGAGGTAGGCATCAGGCAACCACCCAGGATAGAGATGTATCACTCTGGCCTAATTAACTTCTTCTGGAGGTGAGGTTTCATCAGGAAATTTCTTTAGAGCCCAAAGAACATCAAATTAGGTTACAGAGTTACCAGTTCAAATAAAAATGCTGCAATGCCTTAGCTCTCCTGTCTCTCCTCTGCTTTAACATGGAGCAGGTTTAAAATAATATTTATAAATAATGGAGGTAAGAGTTTGGGAATCAATTCCTATCCTCAGTTTAGGCTTATAGGCTGGGGAAAGATTCAATGATAAATCAAGTTGAGATTTAGACTCTACACTATAATTTTATAATATACAGATTCATGTTGATGTGTGGCAAAACCAATACAATATTGTAAAGTAATTAGCCTCCAATTAAAATAAATAAACCCCCCAAATAAAAAATATATATGATACATAATTTTTTAATAAATCTATTAAAGATATATTTGTGACTGAAAGTATATCAAGGCCTTTCTGTTTCCTAATAATAAACATCAAAGAGTCTGGCAAAGGACACGGAATACACCACTGAATTAAATTTAAAGCAATACTAGAATAAACAGATACAATTGCATTTTTTTAACAAGATTTACAGCCTGGTTATTTAACAAACCTATTATATTTATGTACTAGCAAACACAGAGAGCATTATTTCATTTTTGTTTCACACTAATCCTATGTGGCAAATATTATAATTCACATTTTACAAAGGAGAAACTAAAATCAAACATGATAATCTGGTTGTCCTAGGACACTAAATAGTTGAACCAGAATCAGAGGTCAGGTAAATTTTAACATAAACTCTGTATTTTGTACTATAGAGAATTGTAACTTTCTAACAACTCCAACCTGCCTCTCGAGATATCTGTATGCAGGTCAGGAAGCAACAGTTAGAACCATACATGAAACAACAGACTGGTTCCAAATTGGGGAAGGAGTACGTCAAGACTGTATATTGTCACCCTGCTTATTTAACTTATATGCAGAGTATATCATGAGAAATGCTGGCCTGGCTGAAGCACAAGCTGGAATCAAGATTGCTGGGAGAAATATCAATAACCTCAGATATGCAGATGACATCACCCTTATGGCAGAAAGTGAAGAACTAGAGCCTCTTGATGAAAGTGAAAGAGGAGAGTGAAAAGGTTAGCTTAAAGCACAACATTTAGAAAACAAAGATCATGGCATCCGGTCCCATTACTCCATGGCAGATAGATGGAGAAACAGTGGAAGCAGACTTTATTTTATTTATTTCTTTATTTCTTTTTGGCTCCCAAATTACTGCAGATGCTGACTGCAGCCATGCAATAAAAAGACATTTACTCCTTGGAAGAAAAGTTATGACCAACCTAGACAGCATGTTAAAAAGCAGAGACATTACTTTGCTAACAAATGTCTGTCTAGTCAAGGCTATCATTTTTCCAGTGGTCATGTATGGATGTGAGAGTTGAACTATACAGAAAGCTGAGAGCTCAAGAACTGACGCTTTTGAACTATGGTGTTTGAGAAGATGAGATCCTGTTGGATCACAAGGAGATCCAACCAGTCCATCCTAAACGAAATCAGTCCTGAATATTCAGTGGAAGGATTAATGTTGAAGCTGAAACTCCAACACTTTGGCCACCTATGGGAAAAGCTGACTCATTTGAAAAGGACCCTGATGCTGGGAAAGATTGAAGGCAGGAGAAAAAGGGGATGACAGAGAATGAAATGGTTGGATGGCATCACCAACTCAATGGACATGAGTTTGAGTAAACTCCAGGAGCTGGTGATGGACAGGGAGACCTGGCGTGGTGCAGTCCATGGAGTCACAAAGAGTCGGACACGACTGAGTGACTGAACTGAACTGAACTGAACAACTCCAAAGCTGGAATGGTTATCCAGTGAAGCAGAGTTTGCTATAACTAGGGAAAAGTCATAGAAATATCAATGATAATGCAGATAGTTTCTTATATGTTAAGCTATAACAGAAATTTTCTTCATTTTCACAATTCAGTCAAATTTAAAGGAAATACTTTGTAAGTAAGACAGTATTTCATAGCACAAACTGTCTTTGACTATGTATATAATTATCACAAAATAAAATACTAAGGGGAAACTGTATAAGATAAATATATTTCACAAATATTATAGGCTCAACTTATTATCGTTTTCAAGTAGTAACTAACGAAAAATTTAGAAATGAATAATTAGCCCCAGTTCCCCCTGGCACTGTCCACAAGTGGGCCATCACCTAAGGGTTATGGGACCCTCTAGGGACCGCAGCTAGCCATACCAGAATTCAGCACTGTCTACTTGCAGCTGGTTGCTTAAGCACAAGGCAAAGCTTGGCAGCTAACCAGTGTGCCCTTAGTAGTTTGACCCGCCACAATAGAGAAGCCTATGAAGATCAAGTAGGGGGCAACCTTAAATTATGGAGCTCTGGAGACCAGAAAAGAGTGTACTGCTGGACCTAATTGGAGCAAGATAAAACCCCAGAAGCACTAAGAAAAGCAGAGAAAAGCAATCTACTTAATAAAGAGTTTAAGGTAGTGATCATAAAGATGCTCAACAAACTCAGAATAAAAATGTTAGATAATATAAAGAAGAACCAAAGAGAGCTGAAGAATACAATAACTGAAACAAACAAACAAAAATTACACAAGAGTAAACATGAGTAGATTAAATGATACAGAAGAATGAATCATTGAACCAAAAGACAGAGTAATAGAAACCCCTCAAGCTCAACAGATAAAAGAATTTTTCAAAAAATAAGCATAACTTAAGAAACATCTGCCAAAGAAGACATACAGATGGCCAGTCAATACATGAAAAGATGCTCAACATCACTCATTATCAGAGAAATGCAAATCAAAATTACGAGTTATCACTTCACACCAATCAAAATGGCCATCATCAAAAAAATTATAAACAATAAAATTCTGGATAAGATATGGAAAAAAGGGAACCCTGTTGAACTGTTGGTGAGAATGCAAATTGATACAGCCTAATTCAAAAAGACACATGTACCCCAGTGTTCATCGCAGCACTGTTTACAATCACCAGGACATGAAAACAATGTACATATCCATCAACAGATGAATGGATAAAGAAGATGTAGTAATATATACAATGGAATATTACTTACTCATGAAAAGGAATGGATTTGAGTCAGTTGTAGTAAAGTGAATGAACCTAGAACCTCTTATACAGAGTGAAGTTATATAATTATGACTATTTGCATTGTTGTATGACAGAAACCAAGACAACATTGCAAAACACTTATCCTCTGATTAAAAATTAAATTAAAAAAAAAAAAAGAGAGAGACCTCTTGGAAAGCATCAAGCACACTGTCATTCACATGATAGAGGTGAGGGAAAGAGAAGACCAATAGAAAGGTCAGAAAACTCATATAAAGCTATAATAGCTGAAAACTTTCCTAATTTGAGGAAGAATAAAGACTTCCAGCTCCAGCAAATACATAATCTCAAATAAGATCAACACACCATGGTATACCTTAATTAAAAATGGCAAAAATTAAAAATAAAAGGAGGATACAAAAAGTAGTAAGTGAAAAACAACTAGTTAGCATTAACTGCAAAACATACATAGACATGTGTAAGCTAAAGAATATACTACTAAACAACTACTGGGTCACTGAAGAAATCAAAGAGGAAATCAAAAGATACTTGGATGTATTTGAAAACAAAACCACAAACATCCAAAATGTATTGTACACAGATCTAAGAGATAAGTTTATAAAATACAAGCCTACCACAGAAAATAACAAAAATTCTCAAATGAACAGCCAAATCTTACACCTGAAAAAATTAGAATAACAAACAAAACCCAAAGTTAGAGGGAAATGAAAAGATAGGATTAGAAATTAATGAGAGACTCAAAAAATAAATATAAAAGTCCAATGAAAATAGGAGCCGATTATTGAAAAGGTAAACAAAATTGATAAATTGATAGGTAGACTAATCCAGAAGGAAAAAAGATAGGGATCATTACACTTTATGCCTTTTTAGTCAAGGTGATTCTCAAAAGGTGGTATAGATGCCATATTAGCAGCCAACATACATACCTGGAGGATACATTTATCAACAGTAAAGGGAACTTGGAGGGTCCTGGACAACTTCAATATTTCATTGTTTTTAATCAGTGAAAAGGTCTTAACTAAAGTTGTAGTAGGCGCCTACTTTTCTATTTAAACAATAGAATCTCTGCGCTGAATTTCTAAGCACTACAGAGCAAGACTGTTGCACAGATCTCATTGGAGAAAGGATATGTTTCTTTTTTTAATATTTAAAGGACATTTTAAGAATCATCTTCTTAACTTGTGATTTTTCTTGAAACTCAACTTCATTTCCAAATAAAAATATAAAGATAAGATTCAAAGCATAGCTAATTAAATATGTTTGCTGCAATCAAGTAAAATTATCTTTATTATTTAGTTTCTGGGAAATATTTGGGGAGTATTTTCAGAATATGTTCAGAAAACTGCATTTATAATCAACGTTTCAAAATAAAGAAAAATTTTAAAAATGTATGAACTCAATTATTTAATAAGTATTATTTGGAAAACACAAATATTCATTTTCAGAACAAATCAAGAAGTGATATTAAGAAATGCATTATTGTTCTATTTTACTATGAAACTAAAAATAAAATAAATGGGAATAAATAAGTGTTTTCATGAAATTATTATTAAGTATATCAACAACCTACCAAATTCATATCTTACTTTATATATTCCTTAATTGAATTCAAAGATCATAAACAAAGGGCCTCATATCCAGTTTTTGCTTTTAAAAATCTGGAAATCAAACGCAGTATGAGCTGGACTTTAAAAATTCCAAAAATAAATTCTGATTTTTTTCTAAAAGAAGGGGGAAATTTTTTCTACTTAAAGAGATGGGAATAATTTTAGAGATAAAGAAAATTGAAGATTGCTGAGAATCTTTCATTATTCATGAACTCATTCAACTAATAATCATTGGCAATATGCAGTATGCCAGGCATTTTGCTAAGCTTAGGCATTTGCAAATGATAGCATAAGCAAAAACCTCTGCCCTTGAAGAACTTACATTTTCTGTGTGGAAAAAAAGAAACTATATATTAAGTAAATAAAATATGCTAGATGGTGAGAAAAGCTCAAAGAAAAATAAAACAAAAGAGAAGTATGAAGAATGGAGGGAAGAAAGACACGTTTTCATAGTGTGGACAGGGAGGACTTTACTGAAAAGGTGATAGAAATAAACACTTGAAGAAGTTGAGACAAGTCATGAATTTCTGTGGAGGGAGAGCTTTCCGAGCACAGGGCAGATTTGAAGGTAGCAATTTGCCTACCACCTTCTCAGATCAGAAAGAAGCTGGTGTGTCTGAGTCGAATGGACAGAGGAGGGGTAGGATGCTTGCCTACAGAGAGTGAAGAGAGTGCACTGAAGGACATTGTAAGGACTATAATTAGCAACAGGAGCTATTTGATGGTTTTAAACAGGAGATTAATAAGATAAGACATATGTTTTCACATGATTACTGTGGCCATTAAGTGGAGAAAAGCAGTAAAATTGTAAGATCAACCAGTTAGAAACTTCCAGCAATAATCTAAGAAAGTGGGTTTGAGCAGTAGAGATGGTAAACAGTGCTTTGATTCTGGATACAGTTTTAAACAAGTATCAAGAGAATTTACTCATCTTAATGGGTGTGATAAAAAGAGGGGAATCAAGAAAGACACCCGGATTTGGACTTGAGTAGCCAGAAGATTGGAATTGCCTTATACTGACATAGAAACAATAGGATGAGCAGTCTTGGTGAGAGGGGAGAATAAAACATCCATTTTGGACTTAGTAGGTGTGAGATACATATAAGAATTTCAGACAGAGTTGTCAAAAAGTTAGTTAGATATTTAAATCTGGAAATCAGAGCTCTGGAAACATTCTTTCTTTTAAATCCCATTCAACAATAGTTTTCACTTTTGGATATCTATAAACACCAATATAATATCGAAGTTTAATTCTGTAAAACCATTTCTTCAAGAATCCATAACATTATGATCTAGGAGTATTGCTTTTGGCAATACAACTGGTTGAAAATAAACAAAGATACAGCTTTGGCAGGATGAATTTGTATCAAAGATCTTACATACTTTCTAACCATTTAATTGTGAGTTAAAACAGAGTAGCACCAACAGTAAAATAGCATGAATTCGAAGGACTTTATGCTTTTACAGTATCTTAAACTGAGAATTCTTCTTCTCAAATATGTGAGAATAATGTTTTCTTTCTATATGAATAGATGTGCACAGTACATTTCTGATTAAAACAGGCTATACAATATTGTTTTGAACATGATATATTTTGTTAAAATACATATTATGAATGTGTGTGTTCACTAGGAAGATGAATTAATATTTCCCTATTATCTTAGAGTTGCAAAATAAATAAATTTATATTTTTAAAAATCGCAGCACTGTTTATAATAGCCAGGACATTGAAACAACCTAGATGTCCATCAGCAGATAAATGGATAAGAAAGCTGTGGTACATATACACAATGGAGTATTACTCAGCCGTTAAAAAGAATACATTTGAATCAGTTCTGATGAGATGGATGAAAGTGGAGCCGATTATACAGAGTGAAGTAAGCCAGAAAGAAAAACACCAATACAGTATACTAACACCTATATATGGAATTTAGAAAGATGGCAATGATGACCGTGTATGCAGGACAGCAAAAAAGACACAGATGTGTATAGCAAACTTTTGGACTCAGAGGGAGAGGGAGAGGGTGAGATGATTTGGGAGAATGGCATTGAAACACGTATAATATCATGTAAGAATCGAATTGCCAGTCTATGTCCGATTCAGGATATGGCACGCTTGGGGCTGGTACACGGGGATGACCCAGAGAGATGTTGTGGGGAGGGGGGTGGGAGGGGGGTTCATGTTTGGGAACGCATGTACACCCATGGTGGATTCATGTCAATGTATGGCAAAACCAATACAGAATTGTAAATTAAAATAAAAAATAAATTAATTAATTAATTAAAAAAATTTAAAAATGTGAAAAAAGAAAAAAAGAAAAAGAACGAGATACATGCACCCCCCAAAAAATAATTTTCCCAAGGCCAGGAGAGTGAAAGTTATTTAAGTGCCTTTTCAAGGAGAACAACGTCATCAGATACATCTCTACAGTACTTGCTATAAGGCTGCTATCTGCAATCACCTCACTACCCCAACTTGCTATAAAAACAAAAAGTTAGAAATTTGAGAGTCACCATGACCTTATAATGAGCTGTGAGGAGGTCTCCGAGAGATTATTCATGGGTACACAAAATCCTGCCAGGAAAAGTGACTGGCGGGTCATTACCAGGGTGAAGCTCTTTTGACTTTGAACTTGCTTCTCTATCCTCTGAAAAGAGAAAAACAGCAAGCAATCACCAGCCTGGTAGATCAATCTAGCTGTGATGCTGCTAGAGCCAGCCTGACATTCACAGCTGGACGTTGGTGTTCTCTGCTGAACTTTAATAATATCACAGAACATCAGTATCACACAGGACTACTCTGTAATGGTAATGGAACAAGAGTAAGACAACTAGAGTCATATCTGAATGCAGAGAAAACTTCAACATTGTTCAGGCTACAAAAATAACTGAACATCACCTTACCATGCTAATATGAAAAAGAATTTATTCTTTGCCAATTATAGCATTGGCATCTAGTTTTCCCTACTTCTTGATAAGATTTCTTAAGATATCTAATCTTAGATTTACCTCTTTTTTTCTGACAGCATATAATGCAGAGTAAATCTCAACTTTTAAAATCCTTCACAAAATCACTTAACAGTGGCCCAAGTAAAATAGCCCTGTGTAATACATTCTCACCTAGACTGCCACAATTTCCCATGATGTACATTTTCCCTTGCTATAATGAACAATAGACCAACTTTTTCAATTACAGGTGTATCCCTGGTGGTCTTTGACGTCAGAGCATGTATAACTCTGAGTATATGTGAATTAACAAAAGAAGAAAACTGGAGACTGATCGTAAAGAAAGGGGAAACAATGGGGCATTCTTCACTGCTCTGATTTAGCAATGATGCTTTAGTTCCCAACAGCAAATGGAAAGGTATCTTGGCTCCATCTACACTGAAAATATCTGACACAAGTGAGCTTATTATGGAGACAAAGAAGCCAAGAAGTTTAGAGAGAGTAATCTGTGACAACAAAAGAGGTTTGGAGGAATTCAATACAATGTACCTATCAAGTCAAGGGAATTGGGTAGTGGGAAGGGCCCTAAAAAATTGACAGAAGAACCCCATGAGAGAGCCAAAAACTGAATGCCTAGATACATAGAGGGAATCTAAAATAAAGGCAGAATGTGATAGAAAGAATAAATAGAATACTTTCCCTATACTTTTACATGCTTTTTTTCTGCAGTCCATGCCACTCTAGAGGAATAACAGGAGTGAAAGAATTCAAAAAAGTAAGTAAAATTAAAAGCTAGACCTACCCTCTGTCCAAATATAGGATTCTTGTTTCTTTTGCTGTCTCACATACAAGGTTATCGTTACCATCTTTCTAAATTCCATATATATGCATTAGTGTACTCTATTGGTGTTTTTCGTTCTGGGTTACTTCACTCTGTATAATAAGCTTGCAGCACGGTAAAAGAATTCAAATAGTTAAGAGACTGAAAGCTTGCCAATTGACTAGACTGCAGTGGAGTTCACTTAAGTAACTAGAAAACATAGGCCTGTCCAAAATGTCATTAAACATTGGAAAGAAATATTCAATAGAAAATAAGTGAAAAATAGAGGCAAGGATAGAAGAAAAACAGCTATGTTTCTACCTCACTCAGTTGAGACTGTTTGATAAATTAATCCTACAAAACAAAAAATAGATCTGGCTCAGAGGTTAAAGCATCTGCCTGCGATGTGGGAGACCTGGGTTCGATCCCTGGGTCAGGAAGATCCCCTGGAGAAGGAAATGGCAACTCACTCCAGTATTCTTGCCTGGAGAATCCCATGGATGGAGGAGCCTGGTGGACTACAGTAGACGGGATTACAACAAGTCAGACACAACTGAGCAAATTCACTTTCAAGGATTCAGTTGAGCGCTGAAGAATTGATGCTTTTGAACTGTGGTTTTGGAGAAGATTCTTGAGAGTCCCATGGACTGCAAGGAGATCCAACCAGTCCATCCTAAAGGAGATCAGTCCTGGGTGTTCATTGGAAGGACTGATGGTAAACCTGAAATTCCAATACTTTGGCCACCGCATGCGAAGAGTTGACCCATTGGAAAAGACCCTGATGCTGGGAGGGATTGGGAGTGGGAGAAGGGGACGACACAGAATGAGATGGCTGGATGGCATCACCGACTCAATGGACATGAGTCTGAGTGAACTGCAGGAGTTGGTGATGGACAGGGAGGCCTGGTGTGCTGCGATTCATGGGGTCGTAAAGAGTCAGATGTGACAGAGTGACTGAACTGAACTGAACTGAAGAGTTCAATTGTTTTGCATTCCATTTCCTTTTAGTCTCTCTGTAACTTGCAACATTTTTCTAGAATAAATACATATTTGTATTTTAATGAATAATAAAACTAAGTAATTTTTAAAAGTAAAAATTTCTAGCAAAATAATGAAAGTATAATATTGCAGTAGATAGTTCAGTTCAGTTCAGTCGCTCAGTCATGTCAGAATCTTTGTGACGCCATGAACCACAACACGCCAGGCCTCCCTGTCCATCAACAATTCCCAGAGTTCACCCAAACCCATGTCCACTGAGTCGGTGATACCATCCAACCATCTCATCCTCTGTCATCCCCTTCTCCTCCTGCCTTCAATCTTTCCCAGCATTGGGGTCTTCTCAAATTGGTCAGCTCTTTGCATGGGTGGACAAAGTATTGGAGTTTCAGCTTCAACATCAGTCCTACCAATAAACACCCAGGATTGATCTCTTTAGGATAGACTGGTTGGATCTCCTTGCACTCCAAGGGACTCTCAAGTCTTCTCCAACACCACAGTTCAAAAGCATCAGTTCTTCGGTGCTCAGCTTTCTTTATACTCCAAATCTCTCATCCATACATGACCACTGGAAAAACCATAGCTTTGACTAGACAGACTTCTGTTGACAAAGTAATGTCTCTGTTTTTTTTTTTTTTAATTTTTATTTTTACTTTATTTTGCTTTACATTACCACATTGTTTTCTTTTTGTTTTTTTTTTTTGTTGTTGTTGTTGTTTTTGTTTTTTACTTTCTTTTGCTTTAAAATACTGTATTGGTTTTGCCATACATTGACATGAATCCACCACAGTGTACATGAGTTCCCAATCCTGAATCCCCCTCCCACCTCCCACCCCATATTATCTCTCTGGATCTTCCCCGTGTACCAGTCCCAAGCATCCTGTATCCTGTATCAAACATAGACTGGCGATTCGTTTCTTACATGATAGTATACATGTTTCAATGCCATTCTCCCAAATCATCCCACCCTCTCCCTCTCCCACAGAGTCCAAAAGTCTGTTCTATACTTCTGTGTCTCTTTTGCTGTCTTGCATACAGGGTTATCATTACCATCTTTCTAAATTCCATATATATATGTATTAGTATACTGTATTAGTGTTTTTCTTTCTGGCTTACTTCACTCTGTATAATAGGCTCCAGTTTCATCCACCTCATTAGAACTGATTCAAATGTATTCTTTTTAGTGGCTGAGTAATACTCCATTGTGTATATGTACCACTGCTTTCTTATCCATTCATCTGCTGATGGACATCTAGGTTGTTTCCATGTCCTGGCTATTATAAACAGTGCTGTGATGAATATTGGGGTACACGTGTCTCTTTCAATTCTGGTTTCCTCAGTGTGTATACCCAGCAGTGGGATTACTGGGTCATAAGGCAGTTCTATTTCCAGTTTTTTAAGGAATCTCCACACTGTTCTCCATAGTGGCTGTACTAGTTTGCATTCCCACCAACAGTGTAAGAGCGTTCCCTTTTCTCCACACCCTTTCCAGCATTTATTGCTTGTAGACTTTTGGATCGCAGCCATTCTGACTGGTGTGAAATGGTACCTCATTGTGGTTTTGATTTGCATTTCTCTGATAATGAGTGATGTTGAGAATCTTTTCATGTGTTTGTTAGCCATCCGTATGTCTTCTTTGGAGAAATGTCTTTTTAGTTCTTTGGCCCACTTTTTGATTGGGTCATTTATTTTTCTGGAATTGAGCTGCAGCAGTTGCTTACATATTTTTGAGATTAGTTGTCAGTTGCTTCATTTGCTATTATTTTCTCCCATTCAGAAGGCTGTCTTTTCAACTTGCTTATAGTTTCCTTTGTTGTGCAGAAGCTTTTAATTTTAATTAGATCCCATTTGTTTATTTTTGCTTTTATTTCCAGTATTCTGGGAGGTGGATCATAGAGGATCCTGCTGTGATTTATGTTGGAGAGTGTTTTGCCTATATTCTCCTCCAGGAGTTTTATAGTTTCTGGTCTTACGTTTAGATGTTTAATCCATTTTGAGTTTATTTTTGTGTATGGTGTTAGAAAGTGATCTATTTTCATTCTTTTACAAGTGGTTGACCAGTTTTCCCAGCACCACTTATTAAAGAGATTCTCTTTAATCCATTGTATATTCTTGCCTCCTTTGTTAAAGATAAAGTGTCCATAGGTGTGTGGATTTATCTCTGGGCTTTCTATTTTGTTCCCTTGATCTATATTTTTGTCTTTGTGCCAGTACCATATTGTCTTGATGACTGGGGCTTTGAGGTAGAGCGTGAAGTCAGGCCGATTGATTCCTCCAGTTCCATTCTTCTTTCTCAAGATTGCTTTGGCTATTCGAGGTTTTTTTGTATTTCCATACAAATTGTGAAATTAGTTGTTCTAGCTCTGTGAAAAATACTGCTGATAGCTTGATAGGGATTGCATTGAATCTGTAGATTGCTTTGGGTAGTATACTCATTCTCACTATATTGATTCTTCTGATCCATGAACATGGTATATCTCTCCATCTATTAGTGTCCTCTTTGATTTCTTTCATGAGTGTTTTATAGTTTTCTATGTATAGGTCTTTATTTTCTTTAGGTAGATATATTCCTAAGTATTTTAAGAATAAAATTCCATTCATTGCAATGGTGAATGGAATTGTTTCCTTAACTTCTTTTTCTGCTTTCTCATTATTAGTGTATAGGAATGCAAGGGATTTCTGTGTGTTGATTTTACATCCTGCAACTTTGCTATATTCATTGATTAGCTCTAGTAATTTTCTGTTGGAGTCTTTAAGGTTTTCTGTGTAGAGGATCATGTCATCTGCAAACAGTGAGAGTTTTACTGCTTTTCCAATTTGGATTCCTTTTATTTCTTTTTCTGATCTGATTGCTATGGCCAAAACTTCCAGAACTATGTTGAATAGTAGTGGTGAAAGTGGGCACCCTTGACGTGTTCCTGACTTTAGGGGAAATGCTATCATTTTTTCACCATTGAGGATAATGTTTCTTGTGGGTTTGTCATATATAGCTGTTATTATGTTGAGGTATGTTCCTTCTATTCCTGCTTTCTGGAGAGTTTTTATCATAAATGGATATTGAATTTTGTCAAAGGTCTTCTCTGCATCTATTGAGATAATCATATGGCTTTTATTTTTTCAATTTGTTAATGTGGTGAATTACATTGATTGATTTGCAGATATTGAAGAATCCTTGCATCCCTGGGATAAAGCCCACTTGGTCATGGTGTATGATCTTTTGGTGTATGATCTTTTTAATGTATTGGATTCTGATTGCAAGAATTTTGTTAAGGATTTTTGCATCTATGTCCATCAGTGATATTGGCCTGTAGTTTTCTTTTTTTGTGGCATCTTTGTCAGGTTTTGGTATTAGGGTGATGGTGGCCTCATAGAATGAGTTTGGAAGTTTACCTTCCTCTGCAATTTTCTGGAAGAGTTTGAGTAGCATAGCTGTTAGCTCTTCTCTAAATTTTGGTAGAATTCAGCTGTGAAGCCGTCTGGACCTGGGCTTTTGTTTGCTGGAAGATTTCTGATTCCAGTTTCAATTTCCATGCTTGTAATGGGTCTGTTAAGATTTTCTATTTCTTCCTGGTTCAGTTTTGGAAAGTTGTACTTTTCTAAGAATTTGTCCATTTCTTCCACGTTGTCCATTTTATTGGCATATAATTGCTGATAGTAGTCTCTAGTGATCCTTTGTATTTCTGTGTTGTCTGTTGTGATCTCTCCATTTTCATTTCTAATTTTATTGATTTGATTTTTCTCCCTTTGTTTCTTGATGAGTCTGGCTAATGGTTTGTCAATTTTATTTATCCTTTCAAAGAACCAGCTTTTGGCTTTGTTGATTTTTGTTATGGTCTCTTGTTTCTTTTGCATTTATTTCTGCCCTAATTTTTAAGATTTCTTTCCTTCTATTAACTCTGAGGTTCTCCATTTCTTCCTTTTCTAGTTGCTTTAGGTGTAAAGTTAGGTTACTTATTTGACTTGTTTCTTGTTTCTTGAGGTATGCCTGTATTCTGTGAACTTTCCTCTTAGCACTGCTTTTATAGTGTCCCACAGATTTTGGGTTGTTGTGTTTTCATTTTCATTCATTTCTATGCATATTTTGATTTCTTTTTGATTTATTCTGTGATTTGTTGATTATTCAGAAGCATGTTGTTCAGCCTCCATATGTTGGAATTTTTAGTAGTTTTTCTCCTGTAATGAAGATCTAATCTTAATGCATTATGGTCAGAAAAAATGCTTGGAATGATTTCGATTTTTTTGAATTTATCAAGGTTAGATTTATGGCCCAGGATGTGATCTATCCTGGAGAAGGTTCCGTGAGCACTTGAGAAAAAGGTGGAATTCACTGTTTTGGGGTGAAATGTCCTATAGATATCAATTGGGTCTAACTGGTCTATTGTATCATTTAAAGTTTGCATTTCTTTGTTAATTTTCTGTTTAGTTGATCTGTCCATAGGTGTGAGTGGGATATTAAAGTCTCCCACTATTATTGTGTTATTGTTAATTTCCCCTTTCATACTTCTTAGCATTTGTCTTACATATTGCAGTGTTCCTATGTTGGGTGGATATATATTTATAATTGTTATATCTTCTTCTTGGAGTGATCTTTTGATCATTATGTAGTGTCCTTCTTTGTCTCTTTTCACAGCCTTTGTTTTAAAGTCTATTTTATCAGATATGAGTATTGCTACTCCTGCTTTCTTTTGGTCTCTATTTGCATGTAATATTTTTTTCCAGCCCTTCACTTTCAGTCTGTATGTGTCCCTTGTTTTGAGGTGGGTCTCTTGTAGGCAGCATATATAGAGGTCTTGTTTTTGTATCCATTCAGCCAGTCTTTGTCTTTTGGTTGGGGCATTCAACCCATTTACGTTTAAGGTAATTATTGATAAGTATGATCCCATTGCCATTTACTTTATTGTTTTGGGTTTGGGTTTACACACCCTTTTTGTGTTTCCTGTCTAGAGAATATCCTTTAGCATTTGTTGGAGAGCTGGTTTGTTGGTGCTGAATTCTCTCAGCTTGTGCTTGTCTGCAAAGCTTTTGATTTCTCCTTCATATTTGAATGAAATCCTTGCTTGGTACAGTAATCTGGGCTGTAGGTTATTTTCTTTCATCACTTTAAGTATGTCTTGCCATTCCCTCTTCAGGCCTCCTGGCCTGAAGAGTTTCTATTGAAAGATCTGCAGTTATCCTTATGGGAATCCCCTTGTGTGTTATTTGTTGTTTTTCCCTTGCTGCTTTTAATATTTGTTCTTTGTGTTTTATCTTTGTTAACTTGATTAATATGTGTCTTGGGGTGTTTCGTCTTGGGTTTATCCTGTTTGGAACTCTCTGGGTTTCTTGGATTTGGGTGATTATTTCCTTCCCCATTTTAGGGACGTTTTCAACTATTATCTCCTCAAGTATTTTCTCATGGTCTTTCTTTTTGTCTTCTTCTTCTGGGATTCCTATAATTCGAATGTTGGAGCATTCATATTGTCCTGGAGGTCTCTGAGATTGTCCTCATTTCTTTTAATTAATTTTTTTCCTCTCTGATTCATTTATTTCTACCATTCTATCTTCTATTTCACTAATCCTATCTTCTGCCTCCGTTATTCTACTATTTGTTGCCTCCAGATTTTTTCTGACCTCATTCACTGCATTATTCATTACATATTGACTCTTTTTTATTTCTTCTAGGTCCTTGTTAAACCTTTCTTGCATCTTCCCAATCATTGTCTCCAGGCTATTTATCTGTGGTTCCATTTTGATTTCAAGATTTTGGATCATTTTCACTATCAATATTCGGAATTCTTTCTCAGGTAGATTCCCTATCTCTCCTCTTTTGTTTGGTTTGGTGGACATTTATCCTGTTCCTTTACCTGATGGGTATTCATCTCTCTCTTCATCTTGGTTATATTGCTGCATTTAGGGTGGCCTTTCTGTATTCTGGAGTTCTCTTTATTATGGAGTTTCCTCGCTGTGGGTGGGGTTGTATCAGTGGCTTGTCAAGGTTTCTTGGTTAGAGAAACTTGTGTCGGAGTTCCGGTGGGTGGAGCTGGATTTCTTCTCTCTGGAGTGCAATGGAGTGACCAGTAATGGGTTATGAGATGTCAATGGTTTTGGAGTAACTTTGAGCTGCCTGTATATTGAAGCTCAGGGGTGTGTTCCTGTGTTGCTGGAGAATTTGCATGGTATGTCTTGCTCTAGAACTTGTTGTCCCTTGGGTGGTGCTTGGTTTCAGTGTAGGTATGGAGGCGTTTGATGAGCTCCTGTAAATTAATGTTCCCTGGATTCAGGAGTTCTCTGATGTTCTCAGGATTTGGACTTAAGACTCCTGCTTCTGGTTTACAGTTTTATTTTTACAGTAGCTTCAAGACTTCTCCATCTATACAGCACTGATGATAAAACATCTAGGTTAAAGATGAAAAGTTTCTCCACACTGAGGGACCCCCAGAGAGGTTCACTGAGTTACATGGAGAAGAGAAGAGGGAGGGGGTAGTTAGAGGTGACTGGAATGAGATGAAGTGGGGTCAAAAGAGGAGAGAGAAAGCTAACCAGTAATCACTTCCTTATGTGTGCTCCACAGTCTGGACCACTCAGAGATATTCACAGAGTTATACAGGGAAAAGGAGAGGGGGGAAGTAGACAGAAGTGGCCAGGAGGATAAAAAAGGGAAATGAAAAGAGAGAGACAGATCCAGCCAGTAACCAGTTCCCTAAGTGTTCTCCATCATCTGAAACACACAGAGATTCACAGAGTTGGGTAGAGAAGAGAAGGGGGAGGGAGGAGACAGACACAACCTGGTAGAGAAAAAGGAGAGTCCAAAGGAGGAGAGAGTGGTCAAGCCAGTAATCTCGTGCTCAGATAAAATTGGGTACTGAAGATTGGGTTTATAAATGTACAAAATCAACAACAAATACCAAAAAGCAAAGATTAAAGATCTAGAGTTTGGATTTTCAAAAATACAATATTAAAGAAAAGAAGAAGAGAGGAAAAAAAAGTTACAAGAATTATTAAAAAACAACAACCAAAACCACACACACACAACTATATATGTATTTGGCATTTGCTTTAAAAATAGGTTTGTTTGTTTTTTTTGAAAAGTAATAGTAGGTTATAAAAATAAAAATTAAAGGAGAAATAGAGGACTTAAAAATTTTTTAAAGTTAAAAAGAAGAAGAAAAAGAAAAGAAGAAAAAATCAAACAACAACATCAACAAAACAAAACAAAACAAAAGAGAATGATCAAAAAAATAGTAAAGATATATCTGGGACTTTCTCTGGTGTTGTGGGCAGTGTGGGGTCACTTCCAAGGCGGTTCCCTCTGTTTAGCTTCTTCTGTTTGATGGTCTCTTCAGTGTCTGATTTCTGCCCTGACACAAGGGGGGCGGTGGTGGACACTTTTTTTTTTTTTTTTTTAGGCTCACTTGTCCAGTCGCGCTGTGGGGAGGGAGGGATGCTGCAGACAAACAACACTGGCATGTGCTCTCAGTGTCTCAGCCATGCTGGGCCTGCTCCTTGCTCACGGTGCACACCATTCAGGCTCTACAGCCGGCTCTTTCTGTTTCATCCTTTGTTCTGTGTACGGTCCTGGTGGTGTCTTATGTTAGAGCTTTTCACGTGGTAGCTATCCCACAGTCTGATATGCTAGCCCAAGTTAGTTCACTCTTGTTACACTCAGCGAATTCCGGCCCAATTCTTAAAAAGCACTGCAGCCCACGCCTCCCTGCCCAGCTCCCGCTTGCTAGTGGCGGATGCAGGTATCTGCGCCGCTTCTCTGCTAGGGAATTACCGCTGGGCTCGTAATCTGTTAGTTTCAATTATTTGTTTATTTTTCCCCCCTGTTATGTTGCCCTCTGTGCTTCCCTTGCTCACCACAGACTTGGCAGTGAGAGTGTTTCCTGGTGTTTGGAAACTTTTCTCTTTTTAAGACTCCCTTCCTGGGATGGGACACCCTTCCTGAGACGGAGCTCCCTCCCTACCTCTTTTGTCTCTTTTTTCATCTTTTATATTTTTTCCTACTTGTTTTTGAAGACAATGATCTGCTTTTCTGGATGTCTGATGTTCTCTGCCAGCATTCAGAAGTTGTTTTGTGGAATTTACTCAGCGTTGAAATGTTTTCATGAATTTGTGAGAGAGAAAGTGGTCTCCCCATCCTATTCCTCTGCCATTTTAGGACCCCCTCTGTCTCTGCTTTTTAATATGCTGTCTAGTTTTGCCATAGCTTTTCTTCCAGGAGCAAGTGTCTTTTTTTCTTTTTTTTACTAGATTTCTTTTTTTTATTTTATTATTTTTTATTATTTTTTACTTTACAATACTGTATTGGTTTTGTCATACATCAAGATGAATCTGCCACGGGTGTATATAATTTCCCACTCCTGAACCCCCCCTCCCACCTCCCTCCCCATACCATCCTTCTGGGTTATCCCAGGGCGCCAGCCCCAAGCATCCTGTATCCTGCATCGAATCTAGACTGGCAATTCGTTTCTTATATAATATTATGCATGTTTCAATGCCATTCTCCCAAATCATCCCACCCTCTCCCTCTCCCACAGAGTCAAAAATTCTGTTCTGTACATCTGCATCTCTTTTGCTGTCTTGCATACAGGGTTATCATTACCATCTTTCTAAATTCCATATATATATATGTGTTAGTATACTGTATTAGTGTTTTTCTTTCTGGCTTACTTCACTCTGTATAATCAGCTCCAGTTTCATCCATCTCATTAGAACTGATTCAAATGTATTCTTTTTAGTGGCTGAGTAATACTCCATTGTGTATATGTACCACTGCTTTCTTATCCATTCATCTGCTGATGGACATCTAGGTTGCTTCCATGTCCTGGCTATTATAAACAGTGCTGCCATGAATATTGGGGTACATGTGTCTCTTTAATTCTAGTTTCTTTGGTGTGTATACCCAGCAGTGGGATTACTGGGTCATAAGGCAGTTCTATTTCCAGTTTTTTAAGGAATCTCCACACTGTTCTCCATAGTGGCTTTACTAGTTTGCATTCCCACCAACAGTGTAAGACGGTTCCCTTTTCTCCACACCCTTTCCAGCATTTATTGCTTGTAGACTTTTGGATCGCAGCCATTCTGACTGGTGTGAAATAGTACCTCATTGTGGTCTTGATTTGCATTTCTCTGATAATGAGTGATGTTGAGCATTTTTTCATGTGTTTGTTAGCCATCTGTATGTCTTTTAACTTCAAGGCTGCAGTTGCTGTCCACAGTGATTTTTTTTTTTTTTTTTGAGTAAAAGAAAATAAAATCTGTCACTGCTTCCACTTTTTTCCTATCTATTTGCTATGAAGTGATGGGACTGGATGTCATAATCATAGTTTCTTGGATGTTGAGTTTCTAGCCAGCTTTTTCACCCTCTTCTTTCACCCTCATCAAAAGGTTCTTTAGTTCTTCTTAATTTTCTGCCATTAGAATGGTATCATCTGCATACCTGAGGTTGCTGATATTTCTCCCTGCACTCTTGATTCCAGCTTATGATTCATCCAGCCTGGAATTTAACATGATGTACTCTGGATGTGTTAAATAGGCAGGGTGACAACATTCAGCCTTGTTGTACTCCTTTCCTAACTGGCAACCACACACTTCCATGCCTTCCATGCATTCAGGTTTCTCAAGAGGCAGGGAAGGTGGTTTTGTATTACTATCTCTTTAAGAATTTTACACAGTTTGTTGTGGTCCACACAATCAAATGCTTTAGTGTAGTCAATGAAGCAGAAGTAGATGTTTTTCTGGACATCTACTTGCTTTCTCTATGATTTCCTTGCTTTCTCTATGAATGCTGACAATTTGATCTCTGGTTACTGTGCCTTTTTTAAAGCCAGCTTATACACCCAGAGGGCTTTTTGTTGTTTTTTTTGTTTTGTTTTGTTTTGTTTTGTTTTTTAGTTTCTAGGATTTGGGGCATAACTTTACTAGCATGTGAAATTAGCACAATTATATACAGTATTTGGCACATTATTTTTATTGCCCTTCTTTGGGATTGGAATGAAAACTGGCCTTTTCCAGTCCTGTGGCTACTGCTGAGTTTTTCAAATTTGCTGAGACATATTGTATGCAGCACTTTAACAACATCATATTTTACTATTTGAAATAGCTCAGCTGAAATTCCATCATCTTCACTAACTTTGTTTGTAGTAATGTTTCCTAAGGCCTACTTGACTTCATGTTCCAGGATGTCTGGCTCTAGGTGAGTGACCACACCATCGTGGTTATTCAGGTCATTAAGACCTTTTTTGTACAGTTCTGGATGTTCTTGCCTCCTGTTTTTAATCTCTTCTACTTCTGTTAGGGCCTTGCCTTTTCTGTCCTTATTGTGCCCATTCTTGCATGAAATTCTCCCTTGGTCTCTCTAATTTTCTTGAAGAGATATCTAACCTCTCCAATTCTATTGCTTTTCTCTATTTCTTTGTATTTTTCATTAAGGAAGGCCTTCTTATCTTTCCTTGCTAGTCTCTAGAATTCTACATTCAATTGGGTATATCTTTCCCTTTCCCCCTTGCCTTTCACTTCTCTTCTTTCTTCAACTATTTGTAAATATTCCTCAGGAAACCACTTTGCCTTCTTGCATTCTTTTTTCTTCAGGATGGTTTTAGTCACTGTCTCTTGTACAATGTTTCAAACCTCTGTCAAGAAGTTGTTCAGGCAGTCTGTCTACCAGATCTTATCCCTTGAATCTATTCATCCTCTGTACTGTATAATCATATAAAGTATTTGATTTAGGTCAGATTTGAATGGCTTGTAGTTTGGCCTACTTCAATTTAAGTCTAAATTTTGTGATAAGGAGTTCATGATGTGAGCCACAGTCAGCTCCCATTCTTGTTTTTGCTGACTGTATAGATCTTCTCCATCTTCAGCTACAAAGAATATAAAACATCTTATTTCAATATGATGATCTAGTGATATCCATGTGTAGGGTCATCTCATGTTGTTGGAAGAGGGTGTTTGCTATGACCAGTTTGTTCTCTTGACAAAAGTCTGTTAGCATTTTCTCTGCTTCATTTTGTATTCCAAAGCCAAAACTTGTCTGTTATTCCAAGTATCCCTTGACTTCCTTTTTTTGCATCCAATTCCCTACACTGAAAAAGTTATCTCTTTTGGTTGTTAGTCCTATAAGATCTTTATGTCTTCATAGAACTGGTCAACATTAGCTCACCTGGCATTAGTTATTGGGGCACAGAGTTGGATTACTGTGATGTTGAATGGTTTGCCTTGGAAACAAACCAAGGCTATTCTTTTGTTTTTGAGATTGCACCCAAGTGCTACTTTTTGGACACTTTTGTTGATTATGAGGGCTACTCCATTTCTTCTAAGGGATTCTTGCCTGCAATAGTAGATATAACAGTTATCTGAAGTAAATTTGTCCATTCCCATCCATTATACTTCACTGATTCCCAAGATAGCAATGTTCATTGTTGCTACCTCCTACTTGATCCATCCAATTTACCTTGATTTATGAATCTAACATTCCAAGTTCCTATTCAATATTGTTCTTTACAGTATCAGACTTTAGCAACCAGATACAACCACAACTGAGCACCGTTTCTGCTTTGGCCCTGCCACTTCATTCTTTCTGGAGCTGTTAGTAATTGCCTTCTGTTCTTCCTGTAGCATATTGGACACCTTCTGATTGGGCAGATCATCTTGTGTCATCTTTTTGCCTTTACATTCTGTTCATGGGAGTGGTTTTCCACCGAAGTGGTTTGTCATTTCCTCCTCTAGTGGGCCACAGTTTGTCAGAACTTTTCATTATGACCCATCTGTCTTGGGTGGCCCTACACGGCATGGCTCATAGCTTCATTGAATTACACAAGCCCTTTTGCCACAAAAAAAAAAAAAAAACCTGTGATCCCTGAGTTGAGAAGATCCCCTGGAGGAGGAAATGGCAACCCTCTCCAGTATTCTTGCCTGGAATTTCCATGGACAGAGGAGGCTGGTATGCTACAGTCTATAGGCTTACAAAGTGTTGTACGCTACTGAGCACAACACAGAAACAGTAATACCTTGCAAATGCCTGTCTGATGTAAGAAGTTTCTTTCCTGGATATGTTTACAATATTAACTTACTCAGTGTTAATGAATATTAAGCAAGTGATGTATCCTTAGTGATCAATGCAGTTTTGGCACAGAGAGGATGCTCAATATTATTATCTATATTTTTTTCAAAAATATCACAAAATTATAAGATGATTAATTCTAATAAACTTTATAGTTTGGAAGCTGCTGAGATTTCATTCATTGACCTGGGGTTATGAAAATGTTTAAGGTATATAATTCTACTGGTTTTCAGTAGGATTTTTGCCACCTATTATTATACAGGGGTTAGCAAATGGTTTAAGAGCTAAAAGATATAATTAATCTAAAGTACAATGAAAAATAAGTGCTTTTCTGTGAAAGATATTGTCAAGGTAATAAGAAAAGAAGCCACAAATCGGGAGACTGTTTCAAAATGGCTATTATCCAAAATGTGTAAAAGACTCTTATAATTCAATAATAAGGAAACAAACTACCCAATTAAGAAAAGGACAAAAGACCTGAACAAACACCTCAGTAAGAAGATATATAGATTACAGATAAACAATTAAAAGATGCTGTACATCAGATTACATGAGGGAAATGAAAATTATAACAATGAATTATCACTACATACCTATTAGAATGTGAAGTCAAGTGGGCCTTAGAAAGCATCACTACGAACAAAGCTAGTGGAGGTGATGCAATTCCAGTTGAACTCTTTCAAATCCTGAAAGATGATGTTGTGAAAGTGCTGCACTCAATATGCCAGGAAATTTGGAAAATTCACCAGTAGCCACAGGACTGGAAAAGGTCAGTTTTCATTCCAATCTCAAAGAAAGGCATTGCCAAAGAATGCCCAAAATACCACACAACTGTACTCACCTCACATGGTAGTAAAGTAATGCTCGAAATTCTTCAAGCCAGGCTTCAGCAATACGTGCACTGTGAACTTCAAGATGTTCAAGCTGGTTTTAGAAAATGCAGAGGAATCACAGATCAAATTGCCAACATCCACTGGATCATAAGCATAAGAGTTCCAGAAAAACATCTATTTCTGCTTTATTGTTTATGCCTAAGCCTTTGTGTGGATCACAATAAACTCTGGAACATTCTTCAAGAGATGGGAATACCAGACCACCCGACCTGCCTCTTGAGAAACTATATGCAGGTCAGGAAGCAACAGTTAGAACTGGACATGGAACAACAGATTGGTTTCAAATAGGAAAAGGAGTACGTTAAGGCTGTATATTGTCACCCTGATTATTTAACTTCTATGCAGAGTACCTCATGAGAAATGCTGGGCTGGAAGAAACACAAGCTGGAATCAAGATTGCCAGGAGAAATATCAATAAACTCAGATATGCAGATGACACCACCCTTATGGCAGAAAGTGAAGAGAAACTAAAAAGCCTCTTGATGAAAGTGAAAAAGGAGAGTGAAAAAGTTGGCTTAAAGCTCAACATTCAGAAAACAAAGATCATGGCATCTGGTGCCCTCACTTAATGAGAACTAGATGGGGAAACAGTGGAAACAGTGTCAGACTTTATATTTGGGGGCTCCAAAATCACTGCAGATGGTGACTGCAGCCATGAAATTAAAAGACGCTTACTCCTTGGAAAGAAGTTATCACCATCCTATATAGCATATTGAAAAGCAGAGACATTACTTTGCCAACAAAGGTCCGTCTAGTCAAGGCTATGGTTTTTCCTATGGTCATGTATGGATGTGAGAGTTGGAATGTAAAGAAAGCTGAGTGCCGAAGAATTGATGCTTTTGAACTGTGGTGTTGGAGAAGACTCTTGAGAGTCCCTTGCACTGCAAGGAGATACAACCATCTCCATAAATAATTTATTTTAGTCTGAAACTAGTAATACAATTTAATGAGTACATTCTGGGTACAATAGTTTATATTATTAATTCTATTTAACTCTAACAACACTGCAAGACAAGTATTTTGTTTACATATTATAGTTGAAGAAACAGAGGGCTAGAACAATATTCTAAACACACAAAACAGTTTCACAGATATGTATTTTGTATTTCAGTTCAGTTAAGTCACTCAGTCATGTCTGACTCTTTGTGACCCCATGAATCACAGGATGCCAGGCCTCCCTGTCCATCATCATCTCCCAGAGTTCACTCAAACTCATGTCCATCGAGTCAGTGATGCCATCCAGCCATCTCATCCTCTTTCGCCCCCTTCTTCTCCTGTCCCCAATACCTCCCAGCATCAGAGTATTTACCAATGAGTCAACACTTTGTATGGGGTGGCCAAAGTACTGGAGTTTCAGCTTAACCATCATTCCTTCCAAAGAACACCCAGGGCTGATCTCCTTTAGAATGGACTGGTTGGATCTCCTTGCAGTCCAAGGGACTCTCAAGAGTCTTCTCCAACACCACAGTTCAAAAGCATCAATTCTTCAGCGCTCAGCTTTCTTCACAGTCCAACTCTCACATCCATACATGACTACAGGAAAAACCATAGCCTTGACTAGACGGACCTTTGTTGGCAAAGTAATGTCTCTGCTTTTTAGTATGCTATCTAGGTTGGTCATAACTTTTCTTCCAAGGAGTAAGTGTCTTTTAATTTCATGGCTGCAGTCACCTTCTGCAGTGATTTTGGAGCCCCCCAAAATAAGTCTGACACTGTTTCCACTGTTTCCCCATCTATTTCCCATGAAGTGATGGGGCCAGATGCCATGATCTTCATTTTCTGAATTTGTATTTAGAGCCACATAAAGAACATTGACCTAGGTCAGGATAAACATTTTATCCAGCATACCTCAAATTGATTATGTCTAGAGCAGTATCACAGCAATAACTCTTTTCTGCAGGGCACACATTCTAAGACCATTTAAGTGGATTCTTGAAACTGTGGATACCACCAAACCCTTATATACTGCTTTTTGTCCTATCCATCTATCTATAGATAGATAGATATATTAAGGATAAAGTTTAATTTATAAATTAGGGACAGTAAGAGATTAATAACAATAATCAATAACCAAATAGGACAATTATAACAAAATATTGTAATACAAGTTATGTGATTGCAGTGTCTCTCTCAAAATACCTTATTGTATCATATTCACCCTTTTTCTTATGATGATGTGAGATGACAAAATACCTGTGTGATAATTCCAAGTGAAATGAATGGCATTGCATTGTTACTTAGCATTAAACTTCTACTGACCTGATGATAAGAGGAGAGGAGAATCAAGGGGAGACTCATCTGTTGCAGTTGATCCTGGGTCACAGAGCCTTGATGATGTCCATGATGGACAAAGAGCAGACTTGCCAATGGTTAGGGGTTCCAGGCAGGATTGAAGCAGGAGGTAGGGCATGAGACTTTATCATAAAACTCAGAAAACTGTGGAAAGTGAAACTACAGATAAGGGGAGAATCCTGTAGTAACTAAAAGGCCAGAAGACTAGACTTCAACTAAGTAGCAGACTGGAGCTTAATTCATTATTTCAAACATTCAATCACTATAATGGTATTCTGAAGTCACCTTCTCTATAGCAGATACTCAGCTAATCCATCTATAGAAAAGATGAAATTCATATAGGAGCACAAAATACTTTTGTGTGTGCATTCAATGATTTTTACTTTAATCATTAATAATCATATACATTCATCTGTGAAATTGGAAACATTTTTATGCTCCCTTATGATTATTGTGATAAATTGCTTATAAAAACAATTTAAAAACCACTTGAGAAAAATATAAAGTACTAGGAGAAAAAAATACATAAAATATTCCCTATTATATTGGATCCCTACTAAAATTAGACACATCTGTTTAAAAGGCATTTTTCCCATAATTACAGCTTTGGTTTTTAATTTAAAATAAACCTGTTAACTTGAAATAAGTCTGGCATTAAAATAGTTTTTATATCAGAATAATTGTGTGTTTTACCCTAAAGAAAGCTTGATAAAATCCATTTAATTGTTTAATCTTAATTTCTCATTATTGGGTAACTGAAATTAGCAATGATAGGTGTTTAAATAAGCAAATTCCAATTACTATTAACATAAGCAATTCATTATTCCAAATGCAATCAATGTAGCTATTAAAGAACTGTAAACAGAATCATTACCAATGTGAATTATATTACTACTCCATACACAGTCCATCAGATACACTCTTTTTCAGTGAGTTTTATTTATTGTACTTTGTGTATTTATGTACCACATCTGCTATGTAAGTGTATGTAAATTTTCTATTTGTGAACATTCACCTCTGTTATTTTTCTCAGGTTTGTAAACAAAATCTAGAAGAATATTAAAGATTTGTAAATAATACACTTCAGCAAAAAGCCTACTCTTATTTTACTAAACTTCATTGGCTAAATATAGCTAGTCATGCTTTCAGGTCTAATTTTAAGTTCTATGTTATTTCTGTGACTTTTGTTTTCTCTTTTTAAACAGATATGGCCTCATCTTAATGTTATCACTCATGTGGCTAAAAACATCTTTAAGCAAAATATAGACTCAATTATAGTGTAAAGTAAGACTTTTTGGATATTCTGAATCAGCCAATTTCTTACAGGATGTTAGTGATGGTGGTTGTGTCAGTGTCTGTGTTTGTGTGTAGAGGTGGGATGCAGGAAAGAAATACATGTTAAGAGCTTTGTAGAGTAACAATTGTCACATTGATCAGATCAAGTACCCCTTTAGTCAAACTCAGAAGACTCCATACCACCAGATAAATGGGTTTAAAGCCTCCTGGGATGAACCAGCCAACCAATTAATCTGAAAGAGCAGGTATTATCATTTCCACTTTACAAAAGGGAAAACAGGTTAGTAAACTGTTTAAATATGACTCTCTACAAAGTCAGCTTGTCCACATAATTATAGGATAATATTGAAAGTTTACAAGGTAGCATTGATTATCAAAATTTAGAAAAACAACTTCATCTAAATTCTCAATCGATACTATGCAAACAAACTATGCTAAATAATCTTCCACTAAGTGATAGAGTGAGAACGATGATCCTAGACCACTGTTGTATTGTGAAGTCTTTATGGTTAGAAAGGGAGAGAAATACTGCTTAATTAATTTTGTCTAACATTTTCAATACCTCTATGAGTACAATTTGCCTTCTATTTGCATAAAACTATTTTATTATATAGGCTTCTCAGTAGCTCAGCAATAAAGAATCCACTTGCAATGCATGAGATAGGTGTTTGATCCCTGGGTCAGTAAGATGCCCTGGAGGAGGGCATGGCAACCCACCCCAGTACTCTTGCCTAGAGAATCCCATGGAGAAGAGCTGTCAGGCTACAGCCCATAGGGTCACAAAGAGTCAGACATGATTGAAGCAACTGAGCATGCATGCACATACATTTTGTTATATAATTATAAAATAGATTTCTATTCTGAGAAGGAATGTTTTATGACAATGAAAAGCCAAACAATAAAATTTAGCATTATTGGTAGAATTGCTTTCCAGTTTATATTTTGTCTTTTATGAAAACAGTCTTCTAAACCTCCTGTCTCCTTCCACTGCCACCACTGCCCAAAGGTTAGAACGTGGACTCTAGAAAGAAGAGGAAACAGCAATCCCATCCCCTTGAAGCAAAATGTTTATAGGTCGGCCCCTGCAGCACAGAAACTGGCTAAAATATGGAGAAAGATACTCTAAGACCAAAACTTTATGATGAAACTTGGACTGGACTAATTATATTGATTTAAAGTTTGCTGTTTGAGTCATCTTTAATTTGACCAGCTCTTTGTATGGATGAGAGAGTTGGACTGTAAAGAAAGCCAAGCACCGAAGAATTGATACTTCTGAACTGTGGTGTTGGAGAAGACTCTTGAGAGTTCCTTGGACTGCAAGGAGATCCAACCAGTCCATTCTAAAGGAGATCAGTCCTGGGTGATCTTTGGAAGGAATGATGCTGACGCTGAAACTCCAGTACTTTGGCCACCTCGTGCGAAGAGTTGATCATTGGAAAAGAGTCTGATGTTGGGAGTGATTGGGGGCAGGAGGAGAAGGGGACGACAGAGGATGAGATGGCTGGATGGCATCACCAACTCGATGGACGTGAGTCTGCATGAACTGCAGGAGTTGGTGATGGATAGGGAGGCCTGGCGTGCTGCAATTCATGGGGTAACAAAGAGCTGGACACGACTGAGCAACTGAACTGAACTGAGCTGAAAGTTTGCTGTTTCAGTTATCTTTAATTTGCCCAACTATTTAGGTTAGCTCAGATCAGTTCTGTTCAGTTGCACAGTCGTGTCTGATTCTTTGTGACCCCATGAATCACAGCACTCCAGGCCTCTCTGTCCATCATCAACTCCCGGAGGTCACTCAGACTCACATCCATCGAGTTGGTGATGCCATCCAGCCATCTCATCCTCTGTCGTCCCCTTCTCCTCCTGCCCCCAATCCCTGCCAGCATCAGAGTCTTTTCCAATGAGTCAACTCTTCACATGAGGTGGCCAAAGTACTGGAGTGTCAGCTTCAGCATCATTCCTTCCAAAGAACACCCAGGGTGGATCTCCTTCAGAATGGACTGGTTGAATCTCCTTGCAGTCCAAGGGTCTCTCAAGAGTCTTCTCCAACACCACAGTTCAAAAGCATCAAGTCTCCAGCGCTCAGCCTTCTTCACAGTCCAACTCTCACATCCATACATGACCACAGGAAAAACCATAGCCTTGACTAGACGGACCTTAGTCGGCAAAGTAATGTCTCTGCTTTTGAATATGCTATCTAGGTTGGTCATAACTTTTCTTCCAAGGAGTAAGTATCTTTTAATTTCATGGCTGCAGTCACCATCTGCAGTGATTTGGGAGCCCCCCCAAAATAAAATCTGACACTGTTTCCACTGTTTCCCCATGTAGTTCTCATGAAATGATGGGATCAGATGCCATGATCTTCATTTTCTAAATGTTGAGCTTTAAGCCAACTTTTTCACTCTCCTCTTTCACTTTCATCAAGAGGTTTTTAGTTCTTTTTCACTTTCTGCCATAAGGGTGGTGTCATCTGCTTATCTGACGTTACTGATATTTCTCACGGCAATCTTGATTCCAGCTTGTGTTTCTTCCAGCCCAGTGTTTCTCATGAGGTACTCTGCATAGAAGTTAAATAAGCAGGGTGACAAAATACAACCTTGAAGTACTCCTTTTCCTATTTGGAACCAGCCTGTTGTTCCATGTCCAGTTCTAACTGTTGCTTCCTGACCTGCATACAGATTTCCCAAGAAGCAGGTCAGGTGGTCTGTTATTCCCATCTCTTTCAGAATGTTCCACTGTTTATTATGATCCACACAGTCAAAGGCTTAGGCATAGTCAATAAAGCAGAAATAGATGTTTTTCTGGAACTCTCTTGCTTTTTCCATGATCCAGTGGATGTTGGCAATTTGATCTCTGGTTCCTCTGCCTTTTCTAAACCAGCTTGAACATCGGGAAGTTCACAGTTCACGTATTGCTGAAGCCTGGCTTGGAGAATTTTGAGCATTACTTTACTAGCATGTGAGATGAGTTCAATTGTGTGGTAGTTTGAGCATTCTTTGGCATTGCCTTTCTTTGGGATTGAAATGAAAACTGACCTTTTCCAGTCCTGTGGCCACTGCTGAGTTTTCCCAATTTGCTGGCATATTGAGTGCAGCACTTTCACAGCATCATCTTTCAGGATTTGAAACAGCTCTACTGGAATTCCATCACCTCCACTAGCTTTGTTCATAGTGATGCTTTCTAAGGCCCACTTGACTTCACATTCCAAGATGTCTGGCTCTAGATGAGTGACCTCACCATCGTGATTATCTGGGTCATGAAGTTCTTTTTTGTACAGTTCTTCTGTGTATTCTTGCAACTTCTTCTTAATATCTTCTGCTTCTGTTAGGCCCATATCATTTTTGTCCTTTATTGAGCCCTCTTTGCATGAAATGTTCCCTTGGTATCTCTAATTTTCTCGAAGAGCTCTCTAGTCTCTCCCATTCTGTTGTTTTCCTCTATTTCTTTGCACTGATCGCTGAAGAAGGCTTTCTTATCTCTTCTTGCAATTCTTTGGAACTCTGCATTCAGATTTTTATATCTTTCCTTTTCTCCTTTGCTCCTTTTCTTTTCACAGCTATTTGTAAAGCCTCCCCAGGCAGCCATTTTGCTTTTTTGCAAATACTGTTAAATGGTAAATCTCATAATCAAAACAAATAGGGCGGTGGTCTAGAGCCTACTGGACAGTGAGCTGAGGTAACAAGTAACACCCAGAATGCATTTGCAAAATATATAAATGTTCTTCATGGATTCCTTGAGGAATCATTAGAAAAGACTGTGAAATAGCGATTTTTTATAGCCAAGCACAGGCCTGAAACTTAATAAGTTGTGCCTAATTTTAGAATCATTAACCTGTGATGAATGTTACATCCAGTTTTATGTCCCAACATAACCATATAGTGCAAGATGTAATTTCAAAGTTTCCTTGTCCTGAAATACAAATAGCACCAGGATTGTTACCAGCTGGAATTTCAAGCAATCATTAGTGAAATTTCCTCCCAAAATTTGAATTAACACATGCCATAGCTCCTGTCACTGATGTCATAGGGCCAATGTAGTGATTATTTTATAGGTATGAGAGTGAAAAGGCCAACATGTTTGCTCTACCAAATTTGAAACCTAAGTTTGAGATCATCAAGATTTCATATAAAAGTAGTCACAACAGATTAATATATCTAAGTCTTATCTCTTATAACATATGTTATGGCCTATTAGTATTCATAATTTTTTCAAATTATTTTAATTATCATACTGAATAATTTGAATTGCATTAGGTTTTGACTGTAGCAGCTGAGCCTTACTATCTTCATTAAGTTTTCATTTATTTTTAATTAAAAATTTAGAATGAGAAAATAACCAAATAAAACCAAAATGATACTATCCTGCATTGATATCAGGTCTGCTAAATGAGGACTCATGTCTAGTCCCACTTAATGGGAACAAAGATTAAGTGTGAATCAGAGACTACCAAATTTCTATTTACTCTCAACACAAACTGACTGCTAGAACATCTTTAAGACTAAATAGTAATCAGAAGGAGAGGATTCTGGTATCTAGATTTAGATGCATCTTAGTTTCCCTCATTACTTTAGCTCAGAAGGTAAATAAATGAGTCCATAGGAATTCAAAATAGCTTCAAAACTGGGTTAATTTTCTCCTATGCTTATAAATTCTGTGCATAGCAATGACAGCCTGTTATAGGCTCACTAAAATTAGTGGGAGCACACGAATGTTAAAAATTTGTCTTCCCAAGGACACAAAATGAGAACTGCCAAACACAAACAATGAAAGCACAAAATAACTTAGGCAATAAAGTGGAAATAAATTAATAAACAAGTAAATGAAAAAAGAACAAAATTAGTTTCTTTATACATTATCCATGAATCATGAAAATTGTGCTCAAAGGTTCATATTATCATCTCTATTACATAAAAGGAAATGAGACTCTGAGCTTAAGAAATGTGGCTAACAAGACTTACACATTAAACCACAAAATGGTGGGTTTGAGCCTCAAACTTTCTATTAATTTCCACTCCTATATAGTGCCTCAAATCCGAGGTTGTGTATTTCTTTCAAATAATCTCCCACCCCAGTCTTGGAGCCATCACTTTGTTGGATCCTTTAGTCTTCTTGAGTTTCATTCTGTTTTGTATTTTGAGATTCAATGAACACAGAATTCAATATTATATCCTTGTTGTATTCAGATTAGATTACACATAAAAAAGAAACTCTAGGTAATAGGATTTTTTTTTCATAAATTGAAATAATTAGTATTAAGAATGAGATGTAGTTAGAGGACTCGCTCAGCTTATTAATTCAGTTAATATAACCCAAAGAGAAGAAAACAAGCTGGTTTTATTTTGTGACACACCTGGTGTCCTGCTGCATAAGAAAAAGACTGCTGTGGAGCCAAAGAAGAAATTCTGTATCTCAAAGGAGAGCAGATTTTCCTTTCAGAGAGGCAGTTATATTACATTTTCTGCCTTATCTCTCCTCTTTGTTGTTCACCAGGACTGAAATAATAGATTCATCTACCCTAAAGGTAGTCATTATTAGTTGCTCACTTGTATCAACTGAGCCTTTCCCTCATTAACAGAGGCTCCCCCATGCTGTGGTTAGTTATGGTTATGCATTAAGCAGAAAGCTTCATTAAATCAGCACTTCAGTGTTCTCTTTTTACCTTTATATTTTGGATTTATGAAAAAGCTTATTCAAGTCCTGGCTATTATAAACAGTGTTGCAATGAACATTAGGGTACACTTGTCTCTTTCAATTCTGGTTTCCTTGGTGTGTATACCCAGCAGTGGGATTGGTAGGTCATAAGGCAGTTCTATTTCCAGGTTTTAAGGAATCTCCACACTGTTCACAGATGTATAGAACAGTCTTTTGGACTCTGTGGGAGAAGGAGAGGGTGGGATGATTTGGGAGAATGACATTGAAACATGTATAATATCATATATGAAATGAATTGCCAGTCCAGTTTTGATGCATGATACTGGATGCTTGGGCTGGTGCACTGAGACGACTCAGAGGGATGGTACGGGGAGAGAGGAGGGAAGGGGATTCAGGATGGGGAACACGTGTATACCTGTGGCGGATTCATATTGATGTATGGCAAAACCAATACAATAATGTAAAGTAATTAACTTCCAATTAACATAAATAAATTTATATTTTTAAAAAAAGAAACAAAAGCAAACAATAAGTGAAAACAAACAATAAAGAAAGAGACATTTAAGAAAAGAAAATCACATTAAAAAAAAAGCTTATTCAACTCCATCACCTTTGAATAGTTTACTCAATTGATTAGTTCATTAAATGCCATCCAATTCATGTGTATATCTTTTCTTTGTAAATATATCCAAGTCTGTAGCAACAATCATATGCTTAAAATTATATAACTGTCCATTTGTCACGGGGCTGGAATGTGTGGTTATCCATCATTACTGGTACTTGAGAGGAGGTGGTCCTCTGAGTAGTTTTAAGTTTCTCAAGGTGTACTCATATTACAGCATTAATGTATGTCATTAGAAAGGTTTATCTAAACTTTTTATCCTCTTGTTTTCTAAGAACCATTATATTATCTGTAAAACATACAGTGATTTTGGAAATAGTTTAGAAATAACTCAAGTATATAATTTTCTGTGTTCTGAGCTAAAGGTATTAATATTTGACTTTGAATCTGGCCCCTGGTCTTCCAAGTTATGATTGTTTGGCTCTTTTGGGAGTAGCTCTTTAAGTTTACAGCAGTACTCTTTCCAGGAGGAGTTAGAACCACATGACTCTTTGGTCTTGTGTGGATTCTGATTTTATTTACTAAAAAAGCCATTAATTCTAGAAAACAATTTCAAGAATTAATTCACTGAATAATATAAGCAATCGAGGCAGTCTTTTACTAAATCCTCTTTCTTAAATGATAGTGTTTTAGCAAGTTTTCCTTGTTGCGCTTTTGACCTATCACCAACAAAGAAAATTATGTAGATGTGAGGGCTAATCTAGATAGTCAATAATAGAATTTTTATATGCAATAATTCAATGTAAGGACCAAAGGTAATAATAACAATTAATATAATGGTTCACTATTTATAATAAACAAACTTGGAAAACAATTCCATACATGTTTGTCATAGAAAATACTCAATATTTTAAAAACATAATGATTATAAGTAGGATAATAATAAAAACAAACAAGATGGGGAGTCAGAAGAATTGCAGTTGTCACTGCCTTTCTTGTTGACTGCAGCATCTTTGACCATTAGGCACCCACTCTAGACTTCATTTTCTTTTATCTTCAGGCAAATATTATAATCCTGTCTGTCTCAGAGAATTTCATAATAGGATTAAATTAAATTAAATAAGTCATGTGATATTAATGCAAAACATAAAGCACTATGTGAATATTAGCAGCTTTTTTGCTAATATAATTATATATTTTTGCTGTCATCTCCATGAAATATCTAAATTTCAAGCTTATTTCTGTTCAATTTACACCTTAACCTCTGTTTTCTATGACTTTTTTAAATATAAATTTATTTATTTTAATTGGAGGTTAATTACTTTACAATATTGTATTACTTTTGCCATACATCAACATGTATCTGCCACAGATACATCTCATCATCTCCAGTTTTCTGTTTCTTCATTGACTGTCACAGCCATGGTCCCATGGTTGGGTTACTCAAAAATATGTGTATACTTCCCTTTATTGACTGATCTTCACCTTTGACTGGAATATCATGCTTTAAAAAGTATTTTTAAATTTCTCTGTTCATAACTGAAATAGCTTTTATAATACTTGCTCTTCCTTCCAAAGCTAAACTTTTCTTCACCCATTCCCCGAAATGCCACCCAAAGGATGTACTAGATTTGTAAAGCAGTTCATATTTCCATTAGAATCGTGGTCATTTCCCCACTATAGAAGCCAGGATCCCTGTAATATGTGAGTGTGTAGCATGTGTATGGGTGTGTATTGATACATGTATGTGTATGTATACAATTATAAGAATCTATTAATAAATTGAAGAGAAAATAAACTGGTTTTATTTAAAATCTGAGGATAGAGAGCATCAGGTTGGTGTGAACACTGACAAGGGACTTTGTGTTATACCCATCTTGCAGGAAACCCACAGACTAGTGGGGGCTCTGAGGCTACCATATACCCTCTGAGCTGCTTCCCTTTGTGCAAGGTTAACTAAATTTGGAAATTACTAATTTACTATATGGGATACAATGGTCAGGTAGAAGACAGATCCATTTGTGTTTCTTGTTTTTTTTTTATTTGCGAACTTCTGGGAAATTTGCATGGTTTGAAGAACAGTTAAGTCAACATCACTCTCTGCATTGCCATGGGCATGTTTCCTAATGAGGCCTGCCAACATAGCAAAATGGTGTTTCCTAGATTGTTGTGCACATCTTGTCCTGAGGGTGCTCAGTTGTGTCTGACTCTGTGCAACCCCATGGGCTGTAACCCACCAGGCTTCTCTGTCTTGGAGTTTTCCAGGCAAGAATACTGGAATGGGTTGCCTTTCCCTTCTCCAGGGAATCTTCCCAACTCAGGGATTGAACCTGGGTCTCCTGCATTGCAGGCAGATTATTTATCATCTGAGCCACATCTTATCTTAGGCCTGCCTAAATCAGACTTGACCTTGGTTTTTTTTTTCAATGAAAAGTGCTCAAAGCAATGTAATTAAAATAATACGAACATGATGTTATGAAAATAGTCAACACTAACCAAGAGAAAGTTCTTTAGTATTTCCATCATCTGGGAAAAGAAGAGAAAGACTTTGAGCTATATGTAATATAACAGATGCTTAATGGTCACAAAACATTGTCTATTATATATGACTATTTCCAGCATAGACCACTCCCGTGAACTCCAGAACCATATTTCCAGCTGCTCATTCAACACCTCCCCTTGGATTTCTAACCATCTATCTAAAAGTTAATATGTACAGAAATGGAATTCTTTTTTGCTACTCTTCATCTACTTCTGCAGTTGCCTCAAAACTGCTCCTTCCTTTACTTTTTCTAAGTAAAAGCTAACTCCAGTATTCTAGTTGCCTAGAAAAAGCTTTTCTTTCACATTCCACATGCAATATGTCCGTCTATTTTGTTTTGGTTTTCAAATTGCATCCAGTGCAACAACTTCTACCACCGCTAAACATACCACTGTTCTAGCTCCTGACATTTCTCATTTGATAAATGTTAACATCTTTTTAACTGGACATGGCATGCACCTAAATATTATTTTCAATACAGCAATCAGAGTAATTCAGCTAAAAAGGAAATAATACCATGTCATCTTTTCTCGTTAAAACCAAAGACTTCTCATTTTACTGGAAACAAGTCAAAGGCCTTACAGTGGTTTGTATTCTACATAAACTGATCCCTGCTGCCTCTTTTACCTTGTCTCCTACCCTACATCCATTAATCCCACTCCAAATATGCTGCCTTATACACAAAAGTCACATTTTGCCCCAGGACATTTGTACTTGCTGTGTCTACTACTCGGAATACTCTTCTTCAAGATATCCATATGGTTTATTCTCTCACCATTTTCTAGTCAATAATTAAATGTTCCATTTTTTGTGTGTGCAGTCTTCATCAACCACTCTATCAAACAAAAACTCTCTAAAGAAGCTCTTCCTTTCATAGAACTTATTATTTGTCTAGTGGATCACAATAAACTGTGGAAAATTCTGAAATAGATGGGAATACCAGACCAACTGACCTGCCTCTTGAGAAACCTATATGCAGGTCAGGAAGCAACAGTTAGAACTGGACATGCAAAAACAGACTGGTTTCAAATAGGAAAAGGAGTACTTCAAGGCTGTATATTGTCACCCTGCTTATTTAATTTATATGCAGAGTACATCATGAGAAACACTGGGATGGAAGAAACACAAGCTAGAATCAAGATTGCCAGGAGAAATATCAATAACCTCAGATAAGCAGATGACACCACCCTTATGGCAGAAAGTGAAGAGGAACTAAAAAGCCTCTTGATGAAAGTGAAAGAGGAGAGTGAAAAAGTTGGCTTAAAGCTCAACATTCAGAAAATGAAGATCATGGTATCTAGTCCCATCACTTCATGGGAAATAGATGGGGAAACAGTGGAAACACTGTCAGACTTTATTTTGGGGGGCTCCAAAAATCACTGCAGATGGTGATTGCAGCCATGAAATTAAAAGAGGCTTACTCCTTGGAAGAAAAGTTATGACCAACCTAGATAGCATATTGAAAAGCAGAGACATTACTTTGCCAACAAAGGTCCATTTAGTCAAGGCTATGGTTTTTCCAGTAGTCATGTATGGATGTGAGAGTTGGACTGTGAAGAAAGCTGAGTGCCGAAGAATTGATGCTTTTGAACTGTGGTGTTGGAGAAGACTCTTGAGAGTCCCTTGGACTGCAAGGAGATTCAACCAGTCCATTCTGAAGGAGATCAGTCCTGGGTGTTCTTTGGAAGGAATGATGCTAAAGTTGAAACTCTAGTACTTTGGCCACCTCATGCGAAGAGTTGACTCATTGGAAAAGACTGATGTTGGGAGGGGTTGGGGGCAGGAGGAAAAGGCGACGACAGAGGCTGAGATGGCTGGATGGCATTATCGAATCGATGGACGTGAATTTGAGTGAACTCCGGGAGGTGGTGATGGACAGGGAGGCCTGGCATGCTGCGATTCATGGGGTCACAAAGAGTCAGACACGACTGAGTGACTGAACTGAACTGAACTGAATATTTGATATATTTTACTTATCTTGCTAATTTCTGATCTTTAATAACTAGAATATAAACTTACTGAAGACAAAGATATCTTTGTTATGTTACCTGTGGTGTCCCATAGTCTAGACTTTTACCTGATGATAGAAACTATGAATTTTAATAATGTGTCTAAAGAAAGTGTAAAAATACTTTCCACATGGTAGTTTGTTCATACAATCCTTAGTATGCTTGAAAAAAAAAATTTAAAATGAATAAAGGAAAGGTGTGCAGGTAAGAAATTTGAGCAATATAGGTGATGACATAGCTTTGTGAGAGTGTAAAAGACTAGAGAAAGGATACATGGATATCATATCACTTGAAATCTAAAAGTATTCTCATCCTTATTTCCTCTATAAATATTTCAGACTGATAATAGTTTCTTTGAGCTACTCGGGATAGTGTTTAGTTCTTTACCCCAAGTTGCTACATACCATGTGACTATATGTAGCATTCCAAATATCAGAAAAATAGGGGATATGTAGAATTTATGTTACTACACCTATTTCACCTAAAAAATTTAGTCCTAGTAAACGCTGGAAGAAAAAAATCCAAACTCAATCATTTACTGCTTCATGGATGTTACATTTCTTTAGCATTGTTACCGCATAATTTTGCATCCCTTCTCACAGATTTCATACTTTGAAAATGGAAATAAATGACAACGCTTCAAATTTTTTACCAGTGTCAATTTCTTGAGTGATTTTTCTTAAATAGATTGACTATTTGCTTTGAAAAAAATGTTTGGCACGCCTTTTGAAGGTTATATAAATCCAGAAAACTTCAAATACACAGAGATCTCAAAGTCAAAATATTTCTTTTTTGTGATTTGAGTTTATATCATGGAATTCTCAGAATGATGTTACATTAGAAAAGATACATTTTGGATACTAAAGCTTTAGCTTAAATTTAATTTTTCTATACCTGTGGAAATCTAATTTATTTTCTATATGATCTTCATTTCTTCCTTACAGAGCTATTGGCTATCTGATGACAGATACATGATCTTGGGTAAAATTCAATGCCTGAGTATCTATGAATACAATTTTTAAATTTTTACTCCAAATTCAATCTATAGCTAAGGAGTAAACATTTAGACTCCTTACTATCTATTCTTTTCTTCTTTTTTTGTTTTACAAAATATTTCTCTCTTTTCTATAATATTTTGCAATGCAAAGGCTTATTGTGTTCCTAGGCTTTATTTATGTGGGACCATTTATTCAAGTATTCTCAACTAAGGCATTTATCTTTCCCCTACATCCATTTTTACAGCAGCAAAACATATCATTCACAGGTAAAGAACGTATGACAGTCAGGATAATCCAGATAATGAATAGTGACACTTTGAAGATGTACATTGGGTAAGCTCTGAAAAGGTTTGCATTTCATGAGTTAATAGATGGGAATCTCTTCATGCAAAGTCTTATAAATAGAAAGCATTGTGTACATGTCAGTTCTGATTTTGCAATGATAGCTAAATTCTGGCCATGTGGGATGGGGACCAAGGTGTTTCATTTCATTCAGTGGACATCTAGATGCAAATTTGTAAAATAATTTAATGTGCTTTCCCAGGGAAAGCTATGAGAAAATTCCCCAAATGCTGAAAATAATCATACTTAGCTCAAATGATCAACATTTATTTTGTCTGAGAACTCCTATGATATTAACAACAAAAAGGCAAAAGAATACCAGCTTTCAAGCAAGCACTGTTGAGTAAAGGGATTCGGTAAAATTGTCATGGGCCATAATGGTTTAGTTAAAGCAGACATTGGTATTTGATGAAAATTAATTACTAACCACTAGTCATACAGTTCTACTTTCATAAGGGACAGTCTGAACACACAACCTGTTGTCTATGGTTAAGCCTAAAAAATTTCACTCTAAAGTAGTTCAGGCAGCACAAAATTTACAAATGTCAGGAATGGCTTTTCAGCATTATAGACTCTGCTCTATTATTTGTGAGCTCCTGACATCAACTAACAGGTAACACATGAGACTGTACATCTGGATTGCAGCAATAGCCCCAGGTCTTCCACTAAATAGCTGTAATCTAGTCTCTGGAATTCAATTTCTCATCCAGAAATTGGGAAATATAAAGTAGAATGCAATTCATCTAGTCAACAAATATTTATTTGGTGGCTATTATGTGTCAGGCCTTGTGCTAGCTGCCAAGGAAAGAAGTTATTAGCATTTAGAATCTTGGGTTAACACAGATATGCAAACAAAACACTTTAATTGAATAAAATGACAGCTATAAATCAGAACATTAGAAAGTGAAAGTCTCTAAGTAGTGTCTGACTCTTTGCAACCCCATGGACTGTAGTCCATGTAGTTCTCCAGCCCAGAATATTGGAGAGGGTAGCTTTTCCCTTTTTCCAGGGAATCTTCCTAACCCAGGGATCAAACCCAGGTATCCCACATTGCAAGCTGATTCTTTACCAGCTGAGCCACAAGGGAACCCCAAGAATACTGGAGTGGGTAGCCTATCCCTTCTCCAGCAGATCTTGCTGACCCAGGAATCAAACCAGGGTCTCTTGCATTGCAAGCAGCTTAGTTATCAACTGAGCTATCAGGGAAGTCATAAGTCAGCTACTTAAAAGGTCTAAAAAAGCAATGTAGAGTTGCTGCAGAAGGTATTTCAACATGGATTGAGAATGGTTTACCAAACAAACAAAAACTAAAGGAAAGGAGTAAGAGAAGAAGGGAGGGAATGGTGAAAAGGGGAAGAAAGGAGACAAGGAGAGGTTTTAACTGCTGGAGAGAATGTAATGTACAAAATACAATGAAAGCATGAAAAGGCAGGTTATACCTGGGAAAATCCCCATGGGAAAGGATGAGTGATGAGGAATAGTGAATTTATTTAAACAAAAGAAGTCTTCAAAGAATTTTGAGAAAGGAGATAATAAGATCAGATTTGAAACTCTAAGAATGTCCATGATAGATATGGAAAATATATTAGCCACTGAAAGTGAAAGTAGTGAAAGTGTTAGTCTCTGTCATGTCAGAGTCTTTGATCCATGAACTGTAAACTGCTAGGATCCTCTGTCAATGGAATTTTCCAGGCTAGAATACTGGAGTGGGTAGCCATTTCTGTTCTCCAGGATATCTTCCTGATCCAGGAATGGAAACCAGTTCCCCTGCAATGCAAGCAGATTCTTTACCATCTGAGCCACCAGGGAAGCTCATATTAGCCTGTAGGGAGATCCAAAGCTTAGAGAAACTAGAGAGAAGACCATTACAAGGATCCAAATGATAGGCAATAAGGGGCAAACCAGTTTAGGCTAATCTTTTTTAGTATTTACCATTTTGCATGTTTTAAAGCAACTCATTTATTCACTAAAACAAGCCTGAAAGATAATCACTGATTTATCTATCACTTCTGTTTTGCAGATGAGGAAAATAGGTGAAGTAACATGGTAGAGTTAAGCTATGAACCAAAGCATTTTGACATCCAAGTCTCTACCGTTAACCTCTACACTTTACCCTAAATACCGTACTATAATTATGCAAAGTGATAATAAAAAGGGTAAGTTCCTATTCCGATTACCACCTTAAATTTCTACTCCCACCTAGGACTACAACCTTTTACCATGATTTTGCCAATTCCAGTTGCAGGTGTTGAGCTACTCGTTCCTGTAAGTCAAGCACCTGAGGAGAGTGATATGCTCGAATATAAGCCCACAAACCACTTATGAGTCTCCAGAGTCCACTTTCAGAATCATCTATTCTTTGATGGGGCTAATGATGATGGAATACAGAAGAATGCTGGACTGGATAAATTTTTCAGTGGCTTCTTTATTAGGCCAAGTGAGAAGACCCCTGAAGGCCTTTTAGCCATAAAGTATTTTCCAACAGGGCATCAAAGTCCATGAATGACAGATTCTGAGGCAGAACAGCACTATTAGTGGCCATGGGCTAAGAATCAGGCTTTGAATTTACAGAAGAAACACTTTGTAGGCAACTTCAGTGACAAAGGCATGCATGCCCTATATTTCTGAGGAATATGTCTTGGAACAACATAGTAGCTGGAGTCCTATTTTGTTTCTCTTGATCTTTTTTTAAATTTTAAATTTATTTATTTTTAATTGGAGAGTAATTGTTTTACAGCCTGGTGCTGTTTATACCACCTCCTAATCTTCCTGAACACTTAATACCAATATTACATGCATCTAGTTTCCCAAATACTTTTGTTACATAAAGTACAGTTTCACTCAAAAGTCCCAGTGGATAACATTATCTTTTGAAAATAAATAACAAGATAATACAATAATCCTGATACATTATGCTTACCAGCCAAACTAACTAAATTTCATTCTCCATACGTGTAGCTCTATCAGAACCTTTCCTACCTCTTGGATACATTTTATTCAATTTCTGGTCTTTTCTTCTTTGCTGCATTTATATTCTGCTGAATCCCCACATCTGACAAGTGTAAGTGATGGCTCCCATGGGACAGAATAAAATAGAATCCATTAAAAAAGAATCTATTCAGTGTTTTTTTGTTTGTTTTTTTTAAAATAGTGATTGTGGAAATGTGGTTATTTTGGAAGAATAGTTTTCAGAGTCTTTTGTTATTTCTGTATAAATAAACCCTCATAAAATAAATGTACATAAAATACTGAAGTAATACAGTATTACTTTTTCTAGTCTTTTCACTTTGGGAAATTGTGTATGAAGAACAGTAAGGAAAACAAGCTTTTTGATCAAACCTCGCACATCTAAAAAACACTGATTTCTTCCATTTTAGTAATTTCTTCAGCCCTTTCACCAATAACTCCAACAGAGCTTCCTCTTCTTAGCACAAGGTTACTAACAAGATAAGCCATTTTCACTGTATTACTTTCCCCATCCCATCCCATTTAAAGCCTTTAATTAAACCACTCTGTCTTTTTTAAAGAGTTCATGCTTCCTCCTGGCCTAGTGAAAAATATGTATGGCTCTCCTTTGAAAATGGACCCAGAAAGTGGACTTGTAAAGGTCTAATAGTCTCATCAGATATAATACTCAAATGTTAAATGCCTTACTGACATTCAAAAATTCATCTTGGGTCCCACAGAACAAAAAAAAAAAAAAAAAAAGTCATGCTACTCAGAATTAAGAACCATATCATATCATCTACTGAGTGAGGATATGAAATCTATCTAGTTCCTAGGAGTATTTTCAAATCTTGATCAAAGAATAAAGAGTTCAGTTTACATGGTAGAAAGATGATATTGCATTTTATTGTTTTGAAAGAATTCTGAAGAAAGGAGTTTATCAATCCCTATATATAATCTCAATTAAATTTACAAGCATTTAATTATCAAAATCTCTTTGTTCTTGGTACATATTTGTCATGGATTATAGGATTAAGAAATTCAAAAATAACAGTATCTCTATTCAGTTGTGTGATAGAGAACTGCTATTCTAATTTTAAAATTACTCTGCTGCAGTCTGTATTATACCTTTTCAGAAAAAGAGCCACTTAAGTAACTCCTAGTTTACATAAAAATTACTCCCAAGGGAATGAGAACTCAAAGATAGAGCTGTGTCTTACTCATTTTTGTATTGTTGATGCCTATCATATATTATAGTTTGTTTTAATTACTCAAAAAGTATTTGTTACAAGAATAAATGAAAATAATCTTGAACACAAAGTCTCCAATACAAAGGAATCTTTCTTCCCTTGAAATATATCTTACACTAAAATAAGCTTCTCTTCTTTATTATTCATCTGGCACCTGCTTGCCCCTTAAATCCACACTCTTTGAGCATACTGATATTTTCATGTGGTTTGTGCCATGATAGACATCCATCCACTAATTGATGGACATGACTGAGTGACTGAACTGAACCGAACTGAAGCCTCTACTATATGTCATGTGGGTAGTAATCAACCACTTCTTCTCCATAAACAGTTCTGAAAAGTTGTTACAGGAGGTCAAGATACAGATAGTCATCCTCAATTTTAGGCTTGTACTCTTTGGAGCAAGAAATGGCAGCCCACTCCAATATTCTTGCCTGGAAAACTCCATGGACAGAGGAACCTGGTGGGCTAAGATTCATGGGGTTGCAAGGAGTTGGACACGACTGAGTGACTAACATTGTTAGTTCTCTTTTATTTAAAGTAGTATACAATCTGTTCAAATTTCATGGCTGCAGTCACCATCCAAAGTGATTTTAGAGCCCAGGAAGAGGAAATATGGCACTACTTGAAGTTTTTCCCTTTCTATTTACCATGAAGTGATGGGATTGGATGCTTTGATCTTCATTTTGGTTTTACGCTGGCTTTTTTCACTCTCCTTCACTTTCATCAAGAGGCTCTTTAGTTCCTCTTTGTTTTCTGCCATTAGAGTGGTATCATCCTTATATCTGAAGTTGTTGATATTTCTCCTGGCAAATTTGATTCCAGCTTGTAACTCATCCAGCCCAGCATTTCACAGGATGTTCTCTGCATATGAATTAAATAACTGGGTGAGGGTATTGTTGTATTTACTCAATTCTGAACCAGGCAGCTGTTCCTTACAGGGTTCTAACTGTTGTTTCTTGACCCACATACAGTTTCTCAGGAGACAGGTAAGATGGGCTGGTATTCCAATAACTTTAAGAGTTTCCCACAGTTTGTTATGATCCACACAGTCAAAGGCTTTCGTGTAATCAATGAAACAGAGGTAGAGGCTTTCCTGGAATTCCCTTGCTTTCTCTATGATCCAGGGAATGTGTGCAATTTGAACTCTGGTTCCTCTGCCTTTTCTCAAATCCAGCTTGAACATCTGGAAGTTCTCAGTTCATGTAATGCTGAAGTCTACCTTGGAGAATTTTGAGTATATCCTTACTAGCAAGGAAGATAAGTGCAATGTTTTACTGTCTTATACGTTAGAGCAAAGGTATAGTTGAGAAAAACCATGCTAGAGACCTTGAATGATCCCAGTAAATACATCTGAAGGATTGATCTGCTGTGCTTAAAATATAAACAGAAAATAATAGATACTTCCCATTTAAATAAGTTCTCCACACCCAGAGTGGACATTTTCACATTAATAATCCCACTCACTTTTCCCCCATTTTACTTTCTCTAATGCCTATAGCAAAGTAACAGGTAGAGTTACCACCATTGAGTTTTAGGATGTTTAGATCGGGCCAATATAAAGCTTAAATCTTTCCCTTAAGAAGTCTTTTCCCCCACAGTTCAACTCTTAAATCCTGTAAATGTTATTGCAGCTGTAACCCTATCTTGAATGGGAAGCAGGTTTTGCTTGAAAGATTTATCTTTGTCATATAAGATGGCTTTATAGTCATGCATACCATTTATAGAGCTGACACTGAGGTTGTAATTTTCTTGAAGGGGGAATAAAAACAAAAAGCTTTTTAGGGAGTATGATGAATGAAGGCAATGCTTATGTGCAGTTGCATCTTTTTTTTGAGGGGATAATTAAGAAGAGATTTCTGACAGGGAAATCCAAATAGGATGGCCCTGACCCATGGCTCTTTTTCCCCACTTTTAAAAAATTCTTGCTTCATCTTTTGGGGCTCCTGATCTTCATGGTGGTGCCATATAAAAACCTATTATCAAAAACACTAAACTAAAGCGATGCTTCTCCCACAGGGAATTATATTTCTACAGAAATCAAAGTCTCAAGCTGAAGGAATCAACTACAGAGGTCAGATTTCAAGCATGTGAAATGTACCAATTAGCTTCTTAAAGGAGTTTTGTTAAAGTGACCTTTTCCTTTACTTATTCTGTAGAATAAAGTAAGTGAAAAGAGAAATAATAAGACTAACATTTTGTATTTCTTGAAAACTAAGACCTTTCAATGTAGCTGAGACTCAGGGCATAGCTGATTTCAGCTATTAAAAGTAACAGTGCAGAATGGACAATAGCAATTTAGTGCTTGCAGGTATCTTTTTGCACAATGTTTTCTCCATTCTACCTTGAAAATTTTGCTTGCTCTGATAATTCTTTAACTGCATCCTAAACCTGGCATGTACTTGAGGTAACAGAACTCTAATCCAGTTATTGGTTCAAGGATCCTTTGGAGTAATTCTTTCTTGATCCTTTCCTTTTTTTGAGTTTCCACCAACTTCTCCCATATTCCAGGGTACCCATATTTCAGGGAAAGAAATAAAAGTTAGTATTAATCATAGGGAGTTTAAGCTTAGGTTCAATAAACATGAGGGCTCAGTTCAGTTCAGTCGCTCAGTCGTGTCCGAGTCTTTGGGACACCATGAATCACAGTACGCTAGGCCTCCCTGTCCATCACCAATTCCCAGAGTTCAAACTCACGTCCATCGAGTCAGTGATGCCATCCAGCCATCTCATCCTCTGTCATCCCCTTCTCCTCCTGGCCCCAATCCCTCCTAGCATCAGAGTCTTTTCTGATGAGTCAACCCTTCGCATGAGGTGGCCAAATTACTGGAGTTTCAGCTTTAGCATCATTCCTTCAAAAGAACACCCAGGGCTGATCTCCTTTATAATGGACTGGTTGGATCTCCTTGCAGTCAAGGGACTCTCAAGAGTCTTCTCCAACACCACAGTTCAAAAGCATCAATTCTTCAGCGCTCAGCTTTCTTCACAATCCAACTCCCACATCCATACATGACCACAGGAAAAAACGATAGCCTTGACTAGATGGACCTTTGTTGGCAAAGTAATGTCTCTGCTTTTCAATATGCTATCTAGGTTGGTCATAACTTTTCTTCCAAGGAGTAAGCGCCTTTTAATTTCATGGCTGTAGTCACCATCTGCAGTGATTTTGGAGCCCCCCAAAAAAAGTCTGACAGTGTTTCCACTGTTTCCCCATCTATTTCCCATAAAGTGATGGGACCAGATGCCATGATCTTCATTTTCTGAATGTTGAGCTTTAAGCCAACTTTTTCACTCTCCTCTTTCACTTTCATCAAGAGGCTTTTTAATTCCTCTTCACTTTCTGCCATAAGGGTAGTGTCATCTGCATATCTGAGGTTACTGATATTTCTCCCAGCAATCTTGATTGCAGCTTGTGCTTCTTCCAGCCCAGCGTTTCTCATGAGGTACTCTTCATATAAGTTAGACAAGTAAGGTGACAATATACAGCCTTGACGTACTCCTTTTCCTATTTGGAACCAGTCTGTGGTTCCATGTCCAGTTCTAACTGTTGCTTCTTGACCTGCATATAGGTTTCTCAAGAGGCAGGTCAGGTGGTCTGGTATTCCCATCTCTTTCAGAATGTTCCACAGTTTCTTGTGATCCACACAGTCAAAGGCTTTGGCATAGTCAATAAAGCAGAAATAAAGGTTTTTCTGGAACTCTCTTGCTTTTCCTATGATCCAGCAGATGTTGGCAATTTGATCTTTGGTTCCTCTGCCTTTTCTAAAACCAGCTTGAACATCAGGAAGTTCACGGTTCATGTATTGCTGAAGCCTGGCTTGGAGAATTTTGAGTATTACTTTACTAGCGTGTGAATTGTATGCAATTGTGCAGTATTTTGAGCATTCTTTGGCATTGCCTTTCTTTGGGATTGGAATGAAAAGTGACCTTTTCCAGTCCTGTGACCACTGCTGATTTTTCCAAATTTGCTGGCATATTGAATGCAGCACTTTCACAGCATCATCTTTCAGGACTTGAAATAGCTCAACGGGAATTCCATCTCCTCCACCAGCTTTGTCCGTAGTGATGCTTTCTAAAGCCCACTTGACTTCACATTCCAGTATGTCTGGCTTTAGGTAAGTGATCACACCATCATGATTATCTTGGTCATGAAGAAGGACTGTTACTTGTCTACTGGTCTGAAATCTGGTAGCACAAGAAACTTGCTTTTGGAGAAGTGGTTGACATAAATTCAAATGACTGCTTACTAGGGAATTGATTCCTTTTATTTTATGAAATTATTTGCATGAATAAGCCTGAGCACTATTTTCAGTCTCATCACTTACTCTATTCAGATGTTCCCCTCTTGTCCAAACCAGTGGAATAATTCACCGTTTCTACAGAAAGGCTTAACACACTGGTAGGTTATAGTTTTTGTGAAAAGGCAGTAAATTGTATTTAATACACTCTGGAGAGTTTCAAGCTAGATATCAAAAGCTGGTTATCCCATGGATTATGTGAACAAGAGCTAGATAATTTTATTTTTTTATGATAAAGTTTAGAATTGACTGAACTGAATACATCTTCATGTCTCGTAGTGCTCAGCCAAATGTTATTAATAGAAGATCGTAGAGAGATTATAAATGATTATGAAAGTAAAGAATTATTAAATGATATGATGCCCAGGAATGTATAAACAATACTTTAACTCAGCTACCCTTTTTGTTTTAATTTCAGGCAAGAAGTAAATGTATGAAAACTGTGATAAAAGGGAAAGATCATTATTTTATCCAGATTTATCCCCCAACAGATCATTTAATTTTCAAAGTTAGAGAGGTTACCTATGAGATCTCCTTTCATTCCTTAAGCACAGATTTGAATTTAGGAGTTTAGCCACCTCTGACTGTACCAATGGAAAGAGAAATGAAAGGAGTACCAGAACTGGTTGAGTCAGCTTATCAATTATGGAGAATTCATATATTTTACTTTTCTTTCTGAGAGAACCACCAGAAAATAACTGTGTCTCTTAATATGCAGATAAAAACTTAGACCCTGACTTTATGAAAGGAAGAAGAGAGAGTACATATGTGCATTGTGTATTAACACAGTTACCATGCAGTAGTTAATACAGGTAAATTAGGGTTTTACCTCTATCAACAGAAATAAACCAAGCAGAATAGCCATCTCCATGGGAATTATGGAAGTGTGCTGAGAGGATTTAAGGAGAAGTAAAAGAACTAACACTTTTAGTTGTCTATAAACATGTCCTTATTTTCTGAGATATAAACTATATTCCCAATTTGTAAGCTCTTGATGTTAATGGGAAAAAAAAAAAGTAACACTTATCCAGGTTTTTCCTGGTAGCTCAGATGGTAAAGAATCTGCCTGCAATGCAGGAGATCTGGGTTCAATACCTGGGTCGGGAAGAACTTCTGGAGAAGGGAATAGTAACCAACTCCAGTGTTCTTGCCTGAAGAATTCCATAGATGGAGGCGCCTGGTAGGCTACAGTCTATGGAGTTTCAAAGAGTCAGACACGACTGAGCGACTACACACACGCACACACAACATTTATCCAGAATGTTAACTACCAGGATTCAATAACGTGAACGTGAACGTGAACGTGAAGTCGCTCAGTCGTGTTCGACTCTTTGCGACCCCATGGACTGTAGCCTACCAGGCTCCTCTGTCCATGGGATTTTCCAGGCAATAGTACTGGAGTGGATTGCCATTTCCTTCTCCAAGGAAAATTCAATGCAAACTTTATTTGTAATATAAAATTATTTATATATAAAAGGTCATTGTCATGTAGATGTTCTATACTTTTAGTATACATATTGAATTCACAATTTGTAGGCAAGGTCTACTCTATATAGACTCAAACTAGAAATTAAAAATTTCCAATTCTAAGGTCATTTCTCTCCCATAGCTGAATAGTTTCCAGGCAACAATCTGGGGTCAGCCAATGTCCGTGGTTTGCATTTTTAGCACAGGTCAAACGGTGACCTCAAATACTGTATAATGCCAAATATATTATGAAAGAGTTTAGGCTCCAATCATTTACATTTCAATGAGAAATATGTTTTACTCTGATATGTTGGCAGTGGTTCAGTGCAAATGACCTGTTTCTACACATTGACGCTTTGCAAGGCTTTAGAGCAATTGGCTTGAAATTCAGAGCACTTATCTCTGAGTTTCATGCCTCCAGTGTATGAAGGAGTGCTTTTGTGGAATTTTGTCCAGTTATTTCTATTGAATTCCCACTTCCATAAAGTTCTAAGAAATGAGAACTGTGCTTAACTGTCAAATAGAGATTTTGCTTTAAGCAAAAGTCAATTTATTTTTAGCCTATTATATAGGATCAAATTTGGAATGGAAACATTCATGTTTATACATTGCCCTCATTAAGTCATTTTAATCAACAAACAACAGTTTTAAAGGAGCACAATCTATTAAAATACTGCAGTGTTGGAAAGAGAGCACATTAACTTAAACTCCACAAGGAAACCAAGCACTATGGTTGTTTATTAAACCCTTTCAATTACAAGTCCTACTTTTATTTTCCTTCAGTTACACTAAATGTCACAGATTAGTCTAGATGGATTTTAAACTCCTCCCTATTTTGAAGGTCTTCCAAATAGAGTCAAATGAGTCTGCATGGAAGAAGATGAATCTTGATTCTACCACCTACTACTTGTATAACCTTGGGAAATTTTAAAACTTTGTGTCTTAAGTTTCTCATTTGAAGAAATTGGGATAGAAACATAATATCTACCTCACAAGATTGTTATAAAGACTACATGCGATAATATATGTAAAATATTTACAATTTTTTATCCTGTCATAAATGCTCAATGAAATTTCAGAGTTAAGTTGTAAAAATAGATAACAAAGAGGAGATTTTTCCAGCACTTTTTATGCTATAAGTGATTCAGCTCTTAGGATATCATTTTATAATTCTAAGGCATAATATCAACAAAAGTCAGTGTGAGTGGTACAGAATGTGCTCTGGGCATTTAAGAAAGATGGAACTCAATAAAGACTAGAACCAGAACCTAGCTTCTCAGTTTAGCAGTTGTGTGCTTTCAGGAGAAACCAGTCTCAGTTTTCTAAGTTTTTCATCTCTAAATTGAGTATAATTATCTTTATCTTCCCTACAGTACTAATATGAGATTTAAAAAAAAAAACTGGAAAGTTATATCACAGCTTAATATTACTGTCTTTACAAACATCTCAGAAGGTGTGAGATTTAAACAACTTTGAGAAATAGAAAGAGGGATTAAGGAGTTTTTTCCCACTATTCAGTGTATACTCCAGAGCATCACTATTTATCTCTACTGTAACATATCAAAATTGTATTTTGAGAACAAAATGTTGGAATATAAGATAAAACTTAGCTAACCAGTACCATCAGATTTGATGTTAGTTCAATATGTATTTTGTTGTTTAATCTCTGAGTTGTGTTCTCTTTTGCAATTTACCAAGCTTCTCTGTCCTTGGGATTTTCCAAGCAAGAATACTGGAGTGGGTTGTGGTTTTATTCTCCAAGGGATCTTCCTGACCCAGGGATCAAACCTGTGTCTAATGCATTGATAGGCAGATTTTTTTAAACATAAATTTATTTTAATTGAAGGTTAATTACTTTACAATATTGTATTGGTTTTGCCATACATCAACATGAATCCGCCACAGGTATACACGTGTTCACCATCCTGAAGCCCCCTCCCTCCTCCCTCCCCTTACCATCCCTCTGAGTCGTCCCAGTGCACCAGCCCCAAGCATCCAGTATCATGCATCGAACCTGGAGATAGGCAGATTTTTTTAACTACTGATCCACCTGGGAAACCATGGATATGTATAAACTTACATAAATGTTATCAGATGGATGACTTAATTAAACTAAGCTTTGTAATTACAATGCAAATCTTTCATCCACGAATGAAAATATATTATGTAAAAACTCCAAATTAGATTTGGGGTTTATTGTAACAAAGATCCATGCATGGCTAATGAGACAATATGACATTTATATTTGCATATCTTATTAATTTTTGTGCAACACTTACACAATTATCAAGTTTTGTGCTGGGTTTTATAATGTAAATGAACATACATTAAAACAACACAATTAATGCAATGCTTGATGTTTAGGTAACTTAATGCTACCCTATTTAGCTAACAGTGACACTTACTTATATTTATCCCAAGTGCTTAACTTTTAATTTAAATAGTGTGTGACAATATGCATGAAGATGATTCTGAACTCAAATTCAACAAACTCGATTTGTTCATAGTCTCACATGTGCCATCTGTCTTTGATTAGAGGTATACTTATCCTTCTATAGTTTCTTGCATTCATGGAAAAGGGAAATGACTGTCTTCTTTTCCTCAGTTATGAACTTGAGTATTATGTGCAGAGCACATTCATTTTAACAAGAAAAAATAAATCCTTATAGGGTCAAATATAATCAATATCAGTTAGCCCATGAGAACAAGCCTCATTCTCCAACATATTCCAATTACATTCTGGGAAATCACATCCACATTTCCAGAGCATCATGGTGTTTCTCTGAGCTGCAAAACATTTTAATAGAATGGAATCCTGTAGTGATGGTTAATTTTACAGGTCAACATGTCTGTACATATTGTAAGGATTAAACATTATGTGTGAGTATGTCTGCAAAAGTCTTTCCAGATGAGATTAGAATTTGAATCAGTGGACTCAGTAAAATAGATTGCCCTCATCAATGAGGATGGGCATCATCCAAGCCACTGAAAGGCCTATATGCAACAAAAGGCAGAGAAGAGAGGAAATTGCCTCCTTTTTCCCATCTGCATACTTAAGCTGGGACATTGGCCTTCTCCTGCCCTGGGACAGAGAATTATACATTTATGTCCATGCTTCTCAAGTCTTTAGACTTGGACTTAATTACAGTACTAGATTACCAGGGTTTCCCTCTCAGCCTCCATAATCACTTGAGCCAGTCATTTCTTCATGATGTCTATCTATCTATGGAATTTAGTGAATTTATAGTATCAGAAAATACTATAATACAGACAATACTTTTCTCCAGAAAAGAAATGGGATATCTCCTTTTCTCTCTCTCTTACTAGTTTTGTGTTTCTGTGATATATACATATCCCAGATGGAATCAATAGGTGATCTGTGTGTGTGTGTATGTGTGTGTGTCTTTCTTTCTTGTAGATAAATAGATGGTAGATGATAGATAATTAGACATAACTCATAGGAAAGTATGAGCATATCCTATATAAAACACTATATAGTTTATCTAAAAATCTCATTTATCTGGATAATCCTGATTAATACATTGCTAAAACTAATTTATAGAAGATCCAATATATTACTGGACCAGGCCTTCAGTTGCAGCCTAAATAGATTCTTAGACTACAGAACACAGAATAATAATATAAAATAAGAATACTAAGTAAAATTTCAAAAACAACAACAAAAAGGAAACTCTGTCCAGTCTAGATTCCAATATTTCCACTTAAATCAGCATGAAAATGGAAAATATGTAGTAGTTAAGAATATGTACCCAAGTCTTAAACCATGCATATGAATACTAAGGAAGAGTCAACATTCTAAAATTTTCTATAGTATAAATATTCTAGATATCTGGAAATCATAAGCAAGAATATGCTTAATGATTTGTGATAAGTACTGAAAAGAAAAAGAAAGATAAATGAAAATTTAAAATAACATTGTTTTCTTTTTTAACTAAAGAGCCTCTTGATGAAAGTGAAAGAGGAGAGTGAGAAAGTTGGCTTAAAGCTCAACATTCAGAAAACGAAGATCATGGCAACTGGTCCCATCACTTCATGACAAATAGATGGGGAAACAGTGGGAACAGAGGCTGACTTTATTTTGGGAGCTCCAAAATCACTGCAGATGGTGATTGCAGCCATGAAATTAAAAGATGCTTACTCCTTGGAAGGAAAGTTATGACCAACCTAGATAGCATATTAAAAAGCAGAGACGTTTCCTTTGTCAACAAAGGTCCGTCTAGTCAAGGCTATGGCTTTTCCAGTGGTCATATATGGATGCGAGAGCTGGACTATAAAGAAAACTGAGCACTGAAGAATTGATGCTTTTGAACTGTGATGTTGGAGAAGACTCTTGAGTGTCCCTTGGACTGCAAGGAGGTCCAATCTTTCCATCCTAAAGGAGATCACTCCTGGGTGTTCATTGAAAGGACTGATGTTGAATCTGAAACTCCAATACTTTGGCCACCTGATGCAATGAGCTGACTCATTTGAAGAGACCCTGATGCTGGGAAAGATTGAGGGCAGGAGGGGGAGGGGATAACAGAGGATGAGATGGTTGGATGGCATCACTAAATCAATGGACATGGGTTTGGGTAGACTCTGGGAGTTGGTGATGGACAAGGAGGGCTGGTGTGCTGCAGTTCATGTGGTTGCAAAGAGTTGGACACGACTGATCAACTGAACTAACTAACTTTATTTTAACAAGAACAGGACGGAATGCCAAGGAGTAACTTTTACAAATCTAAAGCAAAACACTTTTGTTTTTCTTTCACCTCACCTTTAGCCCTTTATCTTTACTTACCCACTTTTAACTCTTGCTGGACTATATAAGGTTAATGGCCATTCCCATCCTGAATCCTAAGATGAACTTAACATTTTATTTATAATCAAGATATAATATTAGCACAACCTTAGATCTCTTAGTTCTTTTAATTCAGCTAAATTTTACATGCAGTGAATGCACAGATATTGACTGAAAATTTCTGAAGAGTTTTGATAAATATATAGTCCTGTGTAAATATAAATTTAATCATAATGTAAAACATTTCCCTTATCAGATGGAAAAAAAGAAAGTTTTTATTATGTGATGACAATGTTATGTGCTTGATCATTATATATTCTTTAAAGAGTGAAGTAAGCCAGAAAGAAAAACACCAATACAGTATACTAACACATATATATGGAATTTAGAAAGATGGCAATGATGACCCTGTATGCAGGACAGCAAAAAAGACATAGATGTGTATAACGGACTTTTGGACTCAGTGGGAGAGGGAGAGGGTGAGATGACTTGGGAGAATGGTATTGAAACATGTATAATATCATGTCAGAATCGAATTGCCAGTCTATGTCCGATGCAGGATATGGCACGCTTGGGGCTGGTACGTGGGGATGACCCAGAGAGATGTTGTGGGGAGGGGGGTGGGAGGGGGGTTCAGGTTTGGGAATGCATGTCCACCCGTGGTGGATTCATGTCAATGTATGGCAAAACCAGTACAGAATTGTAAAGTAAAATAAAAAATAAATAAATTTTAAAAAAATAAAAATAAAAAAATAAAATAAAATAAAATAAAAATAAAGTGTGTATTTTCCATATATTGGCTGCTTTTATGTATGAAATTACTTCAAGATTTCTCTTTTCTTTTACTTTTCTTAGGCATTTTTTTTTTAAGATTGCCATTTATATTGGATACAAAGTGATATTAAGAGAAGTGACATTTGGGGGAAAGGATTCATTTTTATATATTCACCTATATAAAACATGAATATTAAAATAAAAATACCTTAACAGCATTAGTTCTAAGTATAGATGTAGTACAAATGCAAATCTAAGTTTCCCCAACTATAAGAAAGTGATCTGAAAATTGTTTCTTTCCTAGTACACATCTGCTATTAAGTAAATGACCAAAGGAATAAAGTACCTAGTAGGAGATTAGAACCTAGAATTAGATGCTTTCTATGGGTCACCTCAGCACTATGGGTCATTCTGGTCTAGCAATTAAAACATGGAGTTTACTATATATCAGGCAATAAATGGATGATATAACATTTAAAACTTCATTTACTTTTAACAATAATTCTGTGTAGAGTTAATTATGTATACATTTCATAGATGGGGAAAGATGAAGCAATTGACCAATGTCACAGTGGAATTAAATGACCAACATGGCAATGAATCTAATTTATATCTGACTCCAAAGCCTGTTTTTAATCTTACACTGCATGTTTTAACACCTCTTTCATACCTTTTCTGTTTTTAAATTGAGCTGTTTTTTTTTTCTTTTTTGATTTATCTAAAAACAATTATCACTGCAGATGGTGATTGCAGCCATCTGATGCTTTTGAACTGTGGTGTTGGAGAAGACTCTTGAGAGTCCCTTGGACTGCAAGGAAATCCAACCAGTCCCTTCTAAAGGAGATCAGTCCTAGGTGTTCTTTGGAAGGACTGATGCTAAAGCTGAAACTCCAGTACTTTGGCCACCTCATGTGAAGAGTTGACTCATTGGAAAAGACTCTGATGCTGGGAGGGATTTTGGGCAGGAGGAATAGGGGACAACAGAGGATGAGATGGCTGGATAGCATCACCGACTAGATGGACATGAGTTTGAGTGAACTCCGGGAGTTGCTGATGGACAAGGAGGCCGGGGGTGCTGCGATTCGTGCTGTCTCAAAGAGTCAGACAAGACTGAGTGAACTGAACTGAACTGAAAAACAATTATGCCTTTTGAAGACATGGGAAAACTATTAAAATAATTCACATACATGTCCCTTCTATCAATGGGTGACTTATTTTAATGAAACTAGAGTCCATTCCATAAGCATGAAAAACTTTTTTCTTTGATTTTTTTCCTTAATATCACTTGTATAGGCAACACAGACTGGTGGGACATTTGACTATCTGTTTTGTCAGTGGTACAGCAGAAACGGAGGCAACCTTTTTAAAGGCATAATTATTCATGTCAGTGCCTAGATATAAACATTATTTTTAAATTTTTGGTATTGTCACATCTAGGAACAAAGTATAAGTGTCTGAAATAGGTCATTCTTGAAATGTTGAAAAAGGAACATAGAAAATCAGCATACAACTGCAGTGCTTAATTTTTATTGCTATAGCTGTTGTTACTTTGCAAATCTCTTGGAACAAAGGCAGATACAGCATCTACAATATACTCCTACTCACTGTCTTGAATGTGTTCCATTTCTCAAATGAGGAAGTTGCAAAGATTTTAAGTTATCATTTGTTATATTATAGTGCTAATATGGAAAGAAGAAACTATTTCCCATGACAAAATGCTAGTAGGAGCCTCTGCTAATGAGGTTTTTGTCATATTAATGCAAACATATGCCAATACGATGTAAAACTATTATGAATAAAATTCTTAATGTGGCAGCCCTCATAGGGAAAATATTGAATACACAACAAAGATGTTGGCAGTGTGTATGAATGAGTATGCAGTGTAAAAGAAGCTGAAAGAGTGAATGAGACCCTGAGTTATTTCAACCACATCAAAAGTATCAAAACAAAAGCAATTAAGATGGAAGAGAGATTGATAATGTTAAATATACAAGGAAACAGGAGATCAATGGAAAAAGATCCCTTCATATTATGATCATAAGATGTATTGGGGTAAAAATTAATAATTTATATTTATTTTTAGAAAGAAAGCAAACTAATGAATATAGTACTTTACCTGAAAAAATGTTGCTATTATTAATTTTACTCATAATAACTCATATTATTCATAAGAAGAGATTCTTCTGAGATAATGTATCACATCACTGAACATATCTGTTTTTTATCATGATAAAAACAATTCATTTTCCTTGTTATGAATGCATTTGTATCTATTAAATTAGATAGTCCGAAAGCTGGAAGGTCCCAAATGCCCTTTATTTGTGTTGTACATTCAGTCTTTGATCCACCACCTACTTTAATATTGCTGTAACAGTATCTATCAAGAAAATTTATTACTTTATATTTGTCAACAAATTATATGTGCAAACCATTTATCAAAAAGTATTTCTTGAATACTGATTGATAACCACTTCAAGAGGTATGTATTAATTTTGAAAAATAAGACATTATTTCTCAAGAAGATAAAACTGAAGAATTATACTTCTATTAATAAATCTAAATTGAGTAGTATTATAGCAGAAATGTTTCCTTGATGGCTCAGTGGTAAAGAATTTACCTACAAATGGAGGAGATATAGGTCCAATCCCTGGATCAGGAAGATCACCTAGAGAAGAAAATGGCAAACCATTCTAGTATTCTTGCCTGGGAAATCCCATGGACAGAAAATCCTTTCGGGCTTCAGTCCACAGGGTCAAAAGAGTCGGACATGACTTAGCGACTAAACCACAAACCATTACCACCACAGCAGGAAAATGGTGGAGATAATCTGACCACAATAAGAATCAACAAAAAGAATTCTCCACACGTGGTTTACAGGCTCTGCAGATCATCTCCTGGTTTCAGTTTAGTTCAGTCAGTGACTGACTCTGCTCCTTCATGGACTGCAGCACGCCAGGCTTCCCTGTCCATCACCATCTCTCAGGGCTTGCTCAAATTCATGTCCATTGAATTGGTGATGGCATCCAACCATCTCATCCTCTGTCATCCCCTTCTCCTCCTGCCTTCAATAGTTCCCAGTATCAGAGTCTTTTCCAGTAAATCAGTTATTTGCATCAGGTGGCCAGAGTATTGGAGTTTCAGCTTCAAATTCAGTCCTTCCAGTGAACACCCAGGACTGATCTCCTTTAGGATGGACTGGTTGGATCTCCTTGAAGTCCAAAGGATTCTCAAGAGTGTTCTTCAACACCACAGTTCAAAGCATCAATTCTTCGACACTCAGCTTTCTTTATAGTCCAGCTCTCGCATCTATACATAACTATTGGAAAAACCATACCTTTGAGTAGATGAATCTTTGTTGGCAAAGCAATGTTTCTGCTTTTTAGTATATTGTCTAGGTTGGTCATAGCTTTTCTTCCAAAGAGCAAGCGTCTTTTAATTTCATGGCTGCAATCACCATCTGCAGTGGTTTTGGAGCCCCCCAAATAAAATTCGTCACAGTTTCCATTGTTTCTCTGTCTATTTGCCATGATATGATGGGACTGGATGCTATGATCTTAGCTTTCTGAATGTTAAGTTTAAGACAACTTTTTTATTCTGCTCTTTAACTTTCATCAAAAAGCTCTTTACTTCTTCACTTTTTGCCATAAGGGTGATGTCATCTGCATATGTGAAGTTATTAATATTTCTCCTGGCAATCTTGATTCTAGCCTGTGCTTCATTCAGCTCAGCATTTCACAAGATGTACTCTGCATATAAGTTAAATAATCAAGATGGCAACACAAGGCCTTGACATACACTCTTCCCAATTTGGAACAACTATGTTGTTTCATGTCCAGTTCTAACTGTTGCTTCTTGACCTGCACACAGATTTCTCAGAAGACAGGTAAGGTGGTCTGGTATTCCCATCTCTTGAAGAATTTTCCACAGTTTGTTGTGATCCACACAGTCAAAGGCTTTGGTGTAGTCAATGAAGCAGAAGTAGATGTTTTTCCTTACTTCAGTATTCTGGCCTGAAGAATTCCATGGACTGTATAGTCCATGGGGTTGCAAGGAGCCAGATATGACTGAGTGACTTTCACTTTCAATACAGTATAAAAAGAGGTGGTGTCAAAAGTATAAAACAGCAAGAGAAAAAAGAGTGGAGCTTTTACAGGCACATGAAGATAAGTTGCTCTCAGTCTAAAACAGATTGTTTTATACATGATATATTCTATGTAAACCTCTTCATAACCATAGGTTCCATAGGTTCCATACCCATCGTAACCATAGAGTAGCTTCACAAAATATAAAAAAGGGAACAGAGCATATAACCATGGGAAAGTAATCAATTTACAAAGGAAAGCATATATACAGAGGGCAAGAAGAAACTATGTGAAGAGAAAATAACCAGAAGGTAAATAATAAGGTGTCAATATTAAGTCACTATATACTAATAATCATTCTAAAGTTAATCAGGTTTGATTCACCAATGAAAAGGCACAGAGTGGTCGGATACTTAAAAAAAAAAATAAGACCCACCTATATACTTTAACCAAGAGTCTCATTTCATCTGTAAAGACATACAGCCTCAAAGTGAGTGCATGGAACAAAATATTCCCTGTGGATGCAAACCAAAAATAAAGTGAGATTTGCCATACTTATACTAGACAATATAGATTTCAATGAAGAAAGGTAGCAGAAAATGAAGGTCATTACAGAATGATAAAGAGGTTGATTATTCAAGAAGATAAGCAATCATAGATGAATGTACACTAAACACTGGAGCACCTAAATAAACAATCACTAGGAGATCTGAAGGGAGAAAAGAACAGCTATACAATACCAGTAGTGACTTCAACACCCCACTGTCAGCAATGGGTAGGTCATTCAGGCAGAAAATCAATGAGAAAACATTGGAATTAAACTATACTTCAGATGAAATAGACTTAGCAGACATATAGAGAGTATTCACACTAACAGCAGCATAATAAACATTCTTCTCAAAAGCACAGAGTACATTCTCCAGGACAGATCGTATAATAAACCACCTCTTAGCAAATTTAAGGTGATTGAGCTCATACCAAATAACTTTTCTGACCTCAGTGGTATAAAACTAGTAATCAACAAAAGGAAAGCTGAAAATCTATACATATGTGGAAACTCAATGACATACTCCTGAATAACCAATAGTTGAAAGAAGAAATCAAAAAGAAATAAGCTATCTTGAAACGAATGAAAATGGAAACACATGACATCAAATCTTATGGAATGCTGTGAAAGTAATTCTGGAAAAATAGGTTTACAGGGATAAATGTATATGTTAAGAAGCCAGAAAGATTTCAAATTAAAAAAAAATAATAATTTTACACCTCAAGGAACTAAAAAGAAGAAAAAAATTATTCCCAAAGTTAGCAGAATAAGGAAATAGTAAATATCTGAACAGAAGTAAATTAAGTAAAGTCTAGAAAAACAGTAGAATGCATAAATGAAATTAAGAGCTGCTTTATTGGAGAGTTAAAATTGGCAAACTTTTATCTATACTAAGAAAAAAGACTCAATTAAAATTAAAGAAACATTGCAAATAATGCTACAAAAAATAATGAGTAATAAGAAAATACTATGAAAAATATATGCCAATAAGTGGATAAATTCATTCCTAGAATGATATAGCTTGGTGAGACCAAATTAGGAATAAATAGAAAATCTGAACAGAACAATGACATGTAAAGAGATGAATCAGTATAAACTTCCCAACACAGAAACCACAGGACCAGGTAGCAAATTCTAGGTAACACTTGAAGAAATAACACCAACTCTTCTTAAACTTCTCCAAAAATTGAAGAGAAGGAAATACTGCCAAAATTTTAAATGAGCCAACATTACACTGACACCAATTTCAATTAAGAACACTAAGAGTAAAGAAAATTATAGACTCATATTCCAGATGATATGAGAAAAAGTCAGTTTTCATTCTAACCCCAAAGAAAGATCATGCCAAAGAATATTCAAACAACTGTACAAGTGCACTTATTTAACATGCTAGCGAGGCAATATTGAAAGTGTTTCAAGCTAGGCTTCAGCAGTATCTAAACCAAGAACTTCCAGAAGTACAAGCTGAATTTAGAAAAGGCAGAGGAACCAGAAATCAAACTGCCAATATTCATTGGATCATAGAAAAAGAAAGAAATCCATAAAAATATCTACTGCTGCTTCATTGACTATGCTAAAGCCTTGACTGTATGGATCACAACAAACTGTGGAACATTCTTAAAGAGATGGGAATACCAGACCACCTGACTTGCCTCCTGAGAAACCTGTATGCAGGACACGAAGCAATGGTTAGAACTGGACATGGAAAAATGAATTCGTTCAAAATTGGGTAAGGAGTATGTCAAGGCTCTATATTGTCACCCTGCTTATTTAACACATATGCAGAGTATATCATGTGAAATGCCAAGGTGGATGAATCACAAGCTAGCAACAAGATTGCTGGGAGAAATATCAACAACCTCAGATATGAAGATGACACCACTTTAATGGCAGAAAGAGAAAAGAAACTACAGAGCCTCTTAAAGAGAGTGAAAGAAGAGGGTGAAAAAGCTGGCTTAAAACTTAGCATTCAAAAAACAAAGATCATGGCATCTGGTCCCCTCAGTTAAGTTCAGTCACACAATCATATCTGACTCTTTGTAACCCCATGGACTGCAGCATGCCAGAATTCCTTTCCTTCACCAACTCCCAGAGCTTGCTCAAACTCATGTCCATCAGGTATGTAATGCCATCAAACCATCTCATCCTCTACTGCCCACTTCTCTTCCTGCCTTCAATCTTTCCCAGCATCAGGGTATTTTCCCATGAGTCAGTTCCATCATGTCATGACAAAGTGGGGACAAAGTGGAAACAATGGTAGATTTTATTTTCCTGGGCTCCAAAATCACTGCAGATGGTGACTGAAGCCATGAAATTAAAAGACACTTGCCCTTTGGAAGAAAAGCTATTACCAACCTAGACAGCATATTAAAAAGCAGAGACATTATTTTGCCAACAAATGTCCATCTAGTCAAGGCTATTATTTTTCCAGTAGTCATGTATGGATGTGAGAGTTGGACTATAAAGAAAGCTGAGCATCGAAGAATTTATGCTTTTGAACTGTGGTGCTGGAGAAGACTCTTGAGAGTCCCTTGGACAGGAAGGAGATCAAACCAGCCAATCCTAAAGTAAATCAACCCTGATCATTCATTTGAAGGACTTATGCAAGCTGAAGCTCTAATACTTTGGCTGCCTAATTGAAAAGCCAACTCATTGGAAAAGACCCTGATGCTGGAAAAGATAAAGAAAAGGCAGATAAGTGGGTGACAGAAAATTAAATGATTGGATGGCATCAGCAACTCAATGGACATGAGTTTAAGTAAATTCCAGGACATAGTGAAGGACAGGGAGGCCTGATATGCTGCAGTCTATGGGGTTACAAAGAGTCAAACATGACTTAGCAACTGATCACCAACACCATGTCATCTACCAATTATCACTTCTGAGTTAAACTCAAAGACAATGAAAACAGGATATTAAAGAGATATTCCAAGTTTATTGTAGTATTACTGTAATTGCCAAGGCATAAAGACAACCTAACTGCCTACTGATGCATGAATGGATAAAGATATGATATAACCATTCAGTCCTGAGAAAGAACTTCATCTTTCGATTTGTGGTAATATGGTGGACTTTGTGGACATCATGCTAAGTGATGTAAGTCATATACAGAAAGACAAATACTGTGTGATACCACCCATATTTGGAATCTAAAAAAGCCAGATTCATAAAAATTAGAGAATTATAATTATTACCAAGGTTAGGGTGGGATGGTAAGAAAACAGGACAGGTGTTATATAGGAGTATAAATTTGAAATGAGGAGTAAATCCTGGAGTTCTTAATGCACAGTATAATGAACATTGAAAACAACAATGTATTATAATCATTAAAACCTGGAAGTTAAGTATTTCAACCCTGAAAAGAAATGACAATCATACAATATGCTAATTATTGCTATGATGCAATCATATTACAACATATAAATGCATTAAATTAACATGTTGGACTGTGAAGAATGCTGAGCACCGAAGAATTGATGTTTTGAACTGTGGTGTTGGAGAAGACTCTTGAGAGTCCCTTCCCTTGGACTGCAAGGAGATCCAACCAGTCCGTTCTGAAGGAGATCAACCCTGGGATTTCTCTGGAAAGAATGATGCTAAAGCTGAAACTCCAGTACTTTGGCCACCTCATGTGAAGAGTTGACTCATTGGAAAAGACTCTGATGCTGGGAGGGATTGGGGGCAGGAGGAGAAGGGGACGACCGAGGATGAGATGGCTGGATGGCATCACTGACTCGATGGACGTGAGTCTGGGTGAACTCCAGGAGTTGGTGATGGACAGGGAGGCCTGGCGTGCTGCGATTCATGGGGTCACAAAGAGTCAGACACGACTGAGTGACTGAACTGAACTGAACTGAACATATTTAACATGTTGCATACCTTAAATTTACCAATGTTATATGTCAAATAGATTTTAATTAAAATAAAACAGAATCAAAGACTTAAGTATGATACTGAAAATGCAGCTTATAAATTTTTAACCAAGATTTGACCTTGATCAATTTATCTGCAGGATTAGAAACATTCAAAAAAAAAGAACAAGAGTTGGATAGGAATTTGTCTCAAAATAAAATATCCATAAGTGAGCCAGTATGAAGCTGATGTTAAATTAGTGAGTTCCAGTCTAGATGTTAATATTTAGGCTCATGGTCAGCTTCCATTTGAGCAAAACTTTCATGTTCAGGAGAGTTTACAGTTACCATGAAAGAGATATGTTTGGGGTTAAGCATATTTTGTAAAGGTGAATTTTCTAAATTCACTGTTTATGTATGTTCATAGTATCTATTATAAACTGTATCTTCTACTCAGCAGAAGACTATCTCTTGAGTTTTTACTCGGAAAGCAATGTACTTGTTTAAAAATCTCATAACTCTGTCTTCACCTACCCTCTGTATAAAAGGCAAGCAATATATTCTAAAAAGACTCATGGTTAGTTATTGCAGTTGAACAAATATTTTAAAAGCCTTGACTGAAATTGAACATAAAAATCTTTTCTTGATATACCATATAAATACTCATTACCTGAGTCATTCTGTAGATCTTTCTCAATTTCTAAACAATGTGGTTTCCTTTTATTAAAAACTAATTGATTGGAGAACAAGATGATAGAGTAGGTGGATGTGTAGTACATCTCTCTCCACGGATACATCAGGAATATACCTTCAGACACAAAAGTGCATGCCCAACACCAGTTGCAAGCAGACAGGAGTACCTGACCAGCGGAAAAGAATATATACACCCACACAAAACTCAGTAGGATGAAGGAACTAGGGGGAAAAACAGGAGTGTTAGTAGGACTGAATCTGCCCTTGGTGGGTGGGGAATTGAAGCAGGGTTCCGATTACCCACACTGGGTCAAGTGTCTGAGTCAGAGGAAAAACATTTAAGGCTGAGAGTGAAACAGCTGATTTGTGTCAGCTTAAATGGAATGAGAAACAGACAGTCTTCACTGCAGCCATACATACCCTGGATAGGGACACAGGTCTCCTGGAAGGTGCAGTGTCTGGGAGCTGGAGTTTAGGGATTGTGGAGCAGTCCCAGGGTGAGGGCTGCTATTGACTGTGGAGAGGTGGATCGAGGAGATGTAAGGGAGGAGACTGTGGTGGGAAATGCCTGTGGAGGAAAGCTAGGCAGCCATGGAAGAAAGGGGATACTGCTGAGTCACATGTAAGGGATGGAGCCATCACCATAGCCTCTCTGCCCCCACAGGCCAGCATTGCTAGCTGAACAATAGAGAGTCTGGCCCATCAAACGCCTTAGGCACTGAACTACAGAGTAGGATACCATCCAAGATGCCCCTTTAAGTGGCTGATGTGCTGAACTACAGAGTAGAACTCCAGCCAAGGAGGCCCCTCTATGTGCCTGACTTGCCAAACAACAGAGAGGACCCCAGGCAAAGGAGCCTTCTAAGTGCCTGAACAGGTGGAGCTATGGAGGAAGATTGGTCAAAGAGGCCTTCTGACCACCACAAGAAGCTCAAAAAAAAAAAAAAGACTGATCGGGCCTTAGCCCCTGCATCAGACACAGTCCGTGTCCCACCACATTTGGTGCCGCAAGGTTCCTTGTGAGCCAAACAGCTGCACTACCTTCACACTCAACTCTCTCTGGGGCAGAGCTGCCACACGCAAAAAAAGTCTTTCATCTATGCAAGCAGGGTCACTTCAGTAGTGTCTGACCCTTTGTGACCCTGTAGACTGGCCAGCCAGGCTTCTCTGTCAGGGAGGGGTTTCTCCAGGCAAGAATACTGGAGCATATTGGCCAGTACTGGTTGCCATGGCCTTCTAGAGCACTATATTTCCTGCTGCCCAAGCTTCCAATTTCCCCTGAGTACCTGGTGTGGCTAAAATCCCTGCAGCCCAAGCAGGTGCACCATCTCCACACTTGGCCCTCACAGGGGCAAACCCAAGTCCTCCAGGGCAGCCTCAGGAGAAAAAGCCAGTGCATAATCCACGTGCAGAGTTGGAAATAAAATCACAATTGAAACTCAGGGGCAGTGTGACTAAGGAAGAAGACCCAAAACCTTACCACCAGCTGTATAAGCTACAGATTAAATCCACATGACCATCTAGGCAGACTCTGTGTCTATGGAATATATAATAGGTAATTCAGAGCTCCCACAAAATAAAACATGCTACTTCTGATAGCTGTGGACATTGGAGGCAAGAATACACAGGAGTAGGACCAGATTAGAATCTGAGCTGTTTCCACAACAGGTCCAGAGATCAGCACAGTGTTGGAGGGCATCCTAGGAAGGTGAGGTGGACTGTGACTCCCAGCGAGGGAAAGGACTCTGACAGCAATGACTCAAGAAAAATATATATTACTCATGTTTTGACTTGTTTTGTAGATTCTTTTGGATTTTTTATTTTCTCTCCCCCCCCTCTCTGTTGTAGCTGTCGATTTTGTTGGCACTATGAAATCTAATTAATCTAATTGAGCTTTTTATTTTCCTTTATTTTTTTCTCAGTCACATTTTTTGTTGTTGTTATAAACCCCTGCCTCTATGTTGGACTTTTGTAGTTCTTTGGAAATTTCCTTTCTTTCTTTTTTTTTTTTTCCTTCCCTCTCTTTTTTTGAATTTAATTTTTTAAACCTGTAACTATTTTTTCTACATTTATTCATTTCTTTCCTTTTTCTACTGTTCATTTTCCTGTGCAGTTAACATTTAATGTATATAAATCTTCTTTATATACCTCTATATAACTTTGCATATCTCTTCTTTCTTTCTTTTCTTTCCTTTCAAATTATTTATTAGTTTTATTTTCATTGCTATATTCCCCAACTGGCATCTTGCTTTAGTTTTGTTTTCCAGTTTGTGCTTTAGTCAATACTGTTCTGGTAGACATTATTTTTGGCTTCCTTTGTTCACTGGGTCAATCTGTTATACTTTATATTTGTTGGACGGTTTCAATTTTGCTTATGTGTGTATATGTATATGTATATGTGCATATTCAGTCACATTCTTTTGTTCTATAAACTGCTGCATCTACATTGTGCTTTTGCAGTTTTGTGGAGTTTTCCTTTTCTTTTCCCCCCTTTTTTCTTCTTCCATTTTTTTCTTTTCTCTATTTTATAATTTTAGCTTTTAATTTTTAAACCTATTATTTTTTCTACATTTATTCCTTTTGTTTGCCTTCCCTACAGTTCTTTTCCCCTTGCAGTTCATTTTGAATGTGTATAAATCTTCTTCATCTACCTCCATTATCTTTGCATATACATAATTTCTTTCTTTTTTTTCTTTTCCTTCCTCTCAACATATTTGTTAGGTTTTGGTTTTTTTGTTTGTTTGTTTTCTTCTTCATTGTTTTTTTTCACCACCTTGGCACCCTGTTTTATTTATTTTCCACTTTGTGCATTAGTTAGTTTTCTTCTTAACTGGTAAATATAATTTCTCATTTCCTTTGTTTGCTGTGTCAGTCTACTGTACTTTATTTTTGTCAGACTGTTTTGACTTTGCTCATGGGTGTATATGTGTATGTGCATATTTCATTACTTTAACTATTATTTGCCTGATTTTGTAGCTGCCATTTATCTGAGGTTTATCTTTGGTTTCTCTTTTTGGACATTTGCTTTAATCTCACTTAACGCCATAACAAATCACTTGTGGAATCTTTGATCCTGAACAGCTATTATGCCCCGAGACTTTGGAGTGGAAACACTGACTCCACGACCATAGACTACCAAGGAACTTAACCCAGGGAGTATCAAATAGTGAGAACTCACACAAAGGAAACCACTTGAATATAAGACCTGACATCACCCAACCACCAGTAGCACACTGTGAAAGATGCCTCATTTAAACAACAAACAAAAGGAAAATACAAACACAATCATCAGCAGATAGGATTACCACTTCACTAAGCCATGTCCACAGAGGAAAAGCAAAAAAAACAAACAAAATCTCAGCACAAATCTCACTGTATAGAAGCTTACAGAAACCGCTGGGCAAACCTTAGGAGAAGAGAAGCCAAAAGGAAGAAAGAATTCAAACTTGAAGCCTGGGAAAGGGGACCTCAAACACAATATTTTTTAAAAAAAAATTAAAAGTCAGAGCAATACTACACAAATGAGGGAACAAACTAGAAACACAGGAGTCCAAATAAATGAAGAGGAAATAGACAAACTACCTGAAAAAGAATTCAGAATAATGATAGTAAAGATGATTAACTACCTTGGGGGGGGGGGGGCGGGAAACATAGAAAATGCAAGGATCAATCAAAAACAATCTAGAAGAATTGAAGAATAAACATACAGAGTAAAAGAATACAATTACTGAAATGAAAAATACTCTACAAAGAATCAATAGCAGAATATGTGAAGCAGAAGAATGAAGCAGTGAGCTGGAAGATAAAATGGTGGATATAACATCTGAAGAGCAGAATAAAATAAAAAGGTTGAAAATAACTGAGGATAGTCTCAGACCTCTGGGACAATATCAAACGCACCATCATTCAAATTATAGGGGTCCCAGAAGAAAAAGTGAAAAAGAAACGATATGAGAAAATTCTTGAAGAGATTATAGTTCCAAATTTCCTAAACATAGAAAAGAAAATAGTCACTCAAGTCCAAGAGGCACAGAGTCCCATACAGGATAAACCCAAGGAGAAACACACCAAGATACATACTATCAAACTAACAAAGACTAAACACAAAGAAAAAATATTAAAAGCAACAAGGGAGAAGCAACAAGTAACATACAAAGGAACTCCATACATTTAACAGCTGATTTTTCAGCAGAAAAACTGCAGGCCAGAAAGGAATGGCAGAATATATTTAAAGTACTGAAAGGGAAAACCCTACAACCAAGATTACTGTACCGGCAAGGATTTCATTCAAAATTGATGGAGTAATAAAAAGCTTTCAGACAAGCAAAAGTTAAGAGAATTCAGTACCACCAAACCAGCTTTACAACTAATGTTAAGGAGACTTATATAGTCAAGAAATACAATAAAAGAAAAAAAGACTGACAAAATCAGCCCCAAACAGTGAAGAAAATGGCAATAGGGACATATACATCAGTAATTGTTTTAAATGTAAGTGGATTAAATGTTCCAGCCAAAGGACACAGACTGGCTGAATGGATAAAAAAATAAGACCCATATATATGGTGTCTACAAGAACACACTTCAGCCCTAAAGACACATATGGACTGAAAGTGAGAGGATGGAAAAATATATTCCATGCAAATGGGAAGCAAAAGAAAGCTGGAGTAGCAATCCTCAGGTCAGACAAAATATACCTTAAAATAAAGAAGATTACAAGAGATAAGGAAGAACACTACATAATGATCAAGGAATCAATCCAAGAGGAAGACCTAACAATTGTAAATATCTATGCAGCCAATATAGAAGCACCTCAAAACATAAGACAAACACTAACAGACATAAAAGAAGAAATTGACAGTAGCACACTATTAGTAGGAGACTTTAACACCCCATTCAAACCAATAGACAGATTATCAAACAGAAAATTAATAAGGAAACACAAGTCTTAAATGACACATTACATGAGATGGATCTCATTGATGTCTTCAACACATTCCTTCCAAATGCAGAAGAATGCACCTTCTTCTCAAGTGCACATGAAAAATTATCCAGGATAGATCACATCTTGGGTCACAAATCAAACCTCACTAAACTTAAGAAAATTGATATCATATCAAGCATCTTCTCTGACCACAATGCTATGAGACTAGACAACAATCACACACACACACACACACACACACACACACACACACAAACCTGTAAGAATCAAAAACACATGTAGATTAAACAACACGTTTCTAAATAACCAAGAGGCTACTGAAGAAATCAAAAGGGAAATTTTAAAAATTCTAGAAACAAATGACAACAAAAACATAAGAACTCAAAACCTGTGGGATGCAGCAAAAGAAGTTCTAAAAGGAAAGTTTATAGCAATACAATCCTATCTCAAGAAACAAGAAAAACATCAAATAGAAACCCTAATTTTGCATCTAAAACAGTTGGAAAAAGAACAGGAAAAAAAAATTAGTAGGAGGAAAACAATCAAAAGATCCGAGCAGAAATAAATGAAAAAGAAATGAAAAAAAAAAGAAAGATTAATAAAACTAAAAGTTGTTTCTATGAGAAGATTTAAAAAAATAATAATAAAAAACTGACAAACATTTACCAGACTCATAAACAAAAAAGAGAGAAGAATCAAATCAACAAGATTAGAAATGAAAAAGGAGAGGTTACAACAGGCAATGCAGAAATACAAAGGATTATAAGAATCAACTATGAACAATTATATGGTGATAAAATGGATAACATGAAAGAAATTGGAAGATTCTTAGATAAGTTCAATCTGTCAAGACTGAACCAGGAAGAAATAAAAACTATGAACAATGCAATTACAACCACTGAAATTGAAGCTGTGATAAAAAATCTTACAAAAAAAAAAAAAAAAAGCATAGGACCAGATGGCTTCACAGGATAATTGTGTCAAACATTTAGAGAAGAGATAACACCTATCCTTCTAAAACTTTCAAAATTTCCAAACTCATTCTATGAGGCCACCATTACCCTGATACAAAAACCAGACAAAGACAACACACACAAAAAAAGAAAATGACAGGCCAATATCACTGAAGAACATAGATGCAAAAGTCAACAAAATTTTAGCAAACAGAATTCAACTACACACCAGAATGCTCATACACCATGAGCAAGTTGTGTTTATTCCAGGGATGCAAGGATTCTTCAACATATGCAAATCAATCAATATGATATACCATATTAACAAACTGAAAGACAAAAATCATATGATAATCTCAATAGATGCAGAAAAAGACTTTGACAAATTTCAGCACCCATTTATGATAAAAACTCTTCAAAAAATGGGCATAAGGTGCCTACCTCAACCTAGTAAAGGCCACATATGATAAGCCTACAGGAAACTTTATTCTCAATGGTGAAAAACTGAAAGCATTCCCCTTAAGATCAGGAACAAGACAAGGGTGTCCACATTTACCTCTAATATTCAACATATTTTTGGGTGTCCTAGCTAGAGCAATCAGAGAAGAAAAAGGAATAAAAGTAATCCAGATGAGAAAAGAAATAAGGCTTTCACTGTTTGCAGATGAAACGATACTGTACAGCAGTTCAGTTCAGTTCAGTCACTCGATCGTGTCTGACTGTTTACACCACGGACCACAGCATGCCAGGCCCTTCTGTCCATTACCACTCCCGGAGTTTATCCAAACTCATGTCCATTGAGACAGTGATGCCATCCAACCATCTCATCCTCTGTCATCCCCTTCTCCTCCTGCCCTCAATCTTTCCCAGCACCAAGGTCTTTACAAATGAGTCAGCTCTTCGTATCAGGTGGCCAAAGTATTGGAGTTTCAACTTCAACACCAGTCCTTCCAATGAATATTCAGGACTGATCTCCTTTAGGATGGACTGGTTGGATCTCCTTGCAGTCCAAGGGACTCTCAAGAGTCTTCTCCAAAACCATCATCTAAAAGCATCAATTCTTTGACATTCAGCTTTCTTTATAGTCCAACCCTCACATCCATACATGACTACTGGAAAAACCATAGTCTTCACTAGAGATACTGTATATAGAAAACCCTAAAGATAGTATCAGAAAATTACTAGAGCTAATCAATGAATTTAGCAAAGTTGCAGGATACAAAATAAATACACAGAAATCACTTGTGTTTCTATATACTGATTGAAAAATCAGAAAGAGAAATTAAAGAATAAATCCCATGCACCATTGCAACAAAAATAATTAAATATCTAGGAATAAACATACCTAAGGAGATGAAAAAAACTGTACACATAAAACTATAAGACACTGATGAAAGAAATAAAAAATGACAGAAACAGATGGAAAGATATTCCATGTTCCTGGGTGGGAAGAATGAATATTGTGAAAATGACCATACTAGCAAATGCAATCTACAGATTCAACGTGATCCCTATCAAATTACCAGTGGCATTTTTCACAGAACTATGACAAAAACTTTCACACTTCATATGGAAACAAAAAAGACCACAAATAGCCAAAGCAGTCTTGAGAAAGAAGAAAGAAGCTGGAGGAATCAACCTTCCTGACTTCAGATTATTCTACAAAGCAATATTCATCAAGACAGTATGTTACTGGCACATAAAGAGATATATAAACCAATGGAACAATATAGAAAGCCCAGAAATAAACCCATACACCTATGGGTACCATATTTTTGACAAAGGAGATAAGAATATACAATGGGGCAAAGATGGCTTCTTCAATAAATGGTTCTGGGAAAACTGTACACCTACATGTAAAAGAATGAAATTAGAACACTTCCTAACACCACACAAAGATAAAGTCAAAGTGAAGTAAAGACTTAAATATAAGACCAGAAACTATAAAACTTTTAGAGGAAAACATAGGGAGGACACTCGATGACATAAGTCAAAACAAGATCCTCTATGACCCACCTCCTAGTGTAACGGAAATAAAAACAAGAGTAAACAAGTGAGATCTGATTAAACTTAAAAGCTTTTGCACAGCAAAAGAAACTATAAACAAGGTTAAAAAAAAAAAAAAAAAAACAACCCCCAGAATGGGAGAAAGTAATAGCAAATGAAACAACTGACAAAGGATTCATTTCCAAAATATACAAGCAGCTCACACAACTAATGCCAGAAAAACAAACAGCCTGATAAAAACATGGGAAAAAAGACCTAAACAGACATTTCTCCAAAGAAGACATACAGATGGCTAACAAACACCTGAAAAGATGCTCAACATTGCTCATTATTAGAGAAATGCAAATCAGAACCACAAAAAGATATCACCTCACACTGGTCAGAATTGCCATCATCAAAAAGTCTCCAAACAATAAATGGTACAGCAGGAGTAGAGAAAAGGGAACATTCTTACACTGTTTATGAAAATATAAATTGATACAGCCACTAAGGAAGACAGTATGGAGATTTCTTTAAAAAAAAAAAAAAATATGACCCAGCAATCCCCCTCCTAGGAATATACCTTAAGGAATCCAAAATTGAAAAAGGCACATGTACCCCAATTTTCATTTCAGCACTATTTACAAAAAAAAAAAAAGTAGATCATGGAAGCAACCTAGACATCCACTGAGAGAGGAATGGGTAAAAAACTATGGTACATATATACAATAGAATATTACTCAGCCATTAAGATGATCGCATTTGACTCAGTTATAATGAGGTGTATAAAGCTAGAGCCTATTATACAGCATGAAGTCAGAAAGAGAAAGAGAAATAAGCATGAAGTCAGAAGGAGAAAGAGAAATATTGTATATTGATGCATATGTATTAAATCTAGAAAATGATATTGATTAATTTATTTGCAGGGCAACCATGGAGAAACAGACATAGAGAACAGTCCTATGGACACAGGGGTGGTGGGGTGGGGAAGAAGATGAGATATATGGAGAGAGTAACATGGAAACTTACAATTCCATATATAAAATAGCCAATGGGAATTCTCTGTAGGACTCAGGAAACTCAAACAGGGGCTCTGTGATAATCTAGAAGCATGGGGTGGGGAGGGAGATGTGGGGGGATGTTGGGAGGGAAGAGACATGTGTGAATCTATGGCTGATTCTTGTTGATGTTTGACAGAAAATGACAAAATTCTGTAAAGCAATTATCCTTCAATTAAAAAAAGAAAGTTGCAAATAACTAATTGACATTAACATTGTTTGATTTTTTAAATTCACCAGTCTGATTGAAATATTGATACTCTATATCTGTGTGGGTGTGATGGTTGTGTGTGTGTGTGTGGTTTAAATTAGGCATTCAATTAATCAGTTTGCTGAACTTGTCTGACAAAATATCTGCTGTAACAACTGAATAACATGTCTTTTTTGAAAGCATATCCAGGTGGATACCAGTGGCATCTATTCATAAGCTGGCTGTCTTGTTATGTCACTATTACATTGTCAAGCCCACAGTAGAGCTGTGGCTTTGCAAATCATTGAAGCTTTGAAGTTTTTGAAATGTTTTTATCTTATCAGATCATGGTTGTAATATGCCACTTAACTAAGTCATTGTCACCTTGGGGAGTGAAAAATGTCTTCTGGAAATGGTTACACTATTCATTCATCAGAGGAATAAGATAATTAAGTCATCCAGCAGCTCTGATGCTTGCTTCGATGTGTGCTATTTTTTGTATCCCACCCTTGGTGTGTATGATGCTGTGTGTTTGGTGCTCAGATAAAACCTCTGATGGATATGTGAGCAGTCATAACTACTTCAAGGCTTGAATGTCCAGAAAGCCTAAACTGAGAGACCATTGTATTTATCCTTCTGTTTTCAATCATTTTGACTTTCACGTACAACATGGGCCTTCAGTACAACCACTCAAGCTAAATTATTTCTTCTTGGTGTTCCCATAATCCTTTTCCTATCATATTCCTTAGCACAATATATTATAAATATTTTTCTGTCTCTCCTACTCTAACATAATATCTTCAATGTATTAGATTATCCCTTACCTAATTTTGTTCCATTACACAAGCCTACTGACTGCCATGAAAAATTGGTTAATACATAATGGATATATTAATTAAATAACTGTACTTCTGCTTTATCGAATTTGGTATATATGATAGAATAATAATACTCTTTAGAAGAAAGTCTGAAAAACAATTTATTGAGTAAATTGTGTGATAAAACATATTAGAAAACATATTATCACACTAGATTTAAAACCATGCACAAAGCTAGTGGAGATGATGGAATTCCAGTTGAGCTGTTTCAAATCCTAAAAGATGATGCTGTTAAAGTGCTGCACTCAACATGCCAACAAATATGGAAAACTCAGCAGTACCCACAGGACTGGAAAAATGTCAGTTTTAAATTCAATCCCAAAGAAAGCCAATACCAAAAAATGTTCAAAATACCACACAACTGCACTCATTTCACATGCTAGCAAAGTAATGCGCACAATTCTCCAAGGCTTCAATGGTACATGAACCATGAACTTCCAGGTTTTCAAGCTGGATTTAGAAGAGGCAGAGGAACCAGAGATCAGATTGCCAAGATCCGTTGAATCTTAGAAAAATTAAGAGATCCAGGAAAACATCTACTTTTGTTTTATTAACTACATGAAATACTTTGACTGTGTGGATCACAATAAACTGTGGAAAATTCCTCAAGAGATGGGAATTCCAGACCACCTTACCTGACTCCTGGGAAATCTGTGTCCAGGTCAAGAAGCAAGAGTTAGAACTGGACATAGAATTACAGACTGGTTCCAAATTGGGAAATGAGTACATCAAGGCCGTATATTATCACCCTGCTTATTTAACTTATATGCAGAGTGCATCACGTGAAATGCTGGGCTGGATGGAGCTCAAGCTGAAATCAAGACTGCCAGGAGAAATATCAATAACCTCAGATATGCAGATGACTCCACCCTTATGGCAGAAAGCAAAGAAGAACTAAAGAGCTTCTTGATGGCAGTGAAAGAGGAGAGTGAAAAAGTTGGCTTAAAGTTCAACATTCAAAAAACTAAGATCATGGCATCTGTTCCCATCACTCCACAGCAAATAGATGAGGAAACAATGGAAGCAGTGACAGACTTTATTTTCTTGGGCTCCAAAATCACTGCAGATGGTGACTTTAGCCATAAAATTAAAAGACTCTTGTCCTTGGAGGAAAAGGTATGACCAAACTAAACAGCATATTAAAAAGCAAAGACATGACTTTCCTGGCAATGGTCCATATAATCAAGGCTATGGTTTTCCCAGTAGTCATGTATGTACCTGAGAGCTGGACAGTAAAGAAATCTGAGCACTGCAGAGTCCCTTGGACTGCAAGGAGATCAAACCAGTCAATCCTAAAGGAAATCAGTCCTGAATATTCATTGGAAGAACTGATGCTGAAGGTGAAACTCCAAAACTTTGTGAAGAACTGACTCACTGGAAAAGCCCCTGATGTTGGGAAAGATTGAAGACTGAAGGAGAATGAGATGGTTGGATGGCATCACTGACTTGATGGACATGAGTTTGAATTAACTCCAGGAGTTGATGATGGACAGGGAAGCCTGGTGAGCAGCAGTTCATGGGGTCACAAAGAACTGGACACGACTGAATGCCTGAACTGAAACATGTTTAAGCCTGGAATATGTCATTTGTGAGCAAAATAAATTATGAAAACAATTTCACTTTTTTGTTTGTTATCTCAACTGAAAAATCAAAGTTTCACAATGTCTACAACTGAGGCTTTCTATGTAAAGAAATTTAGGAATCTTTTAAAATTATTTGTGAACTATAATATACAGCTCAGAAGGACCTATTATTATGAGTTTTACCACTGTTAACATAGTCAAATTTCAATTTTTCTCCTCCTGCATCTATTTAAAGCCCTTTTCATCGTTGATCTCTCCCTCCTTGAAATAGTTTGGCCTTCTCTATATCCATCTAGTTTTTTTTTTTTTTTTTTTTTTTATCAATAACTCTTGCTTTTATCTCCACATGTCTCTGATTTTTCAAAGCTGAAGTCCAATCTTACATATTTTGCTCTATCTAAACTTAACTTTTGAGGGGACCTCATTCAAACATATAATTTTAAATTTCATCTGAATGCTAAAGATTCCTAAAGATTTATTTAGAATCAAGCAATCTCCCCTGAGGGCTTTCCAGTTGGCTCATTGGTAACAAATATGTCTGCCAATTCAGGAGAGGCCAAACATGCAAGTTTGATCCTCGGGTCAGGAAGATCATCTGGCGTAGGAAATGGCTACCTACTCCAATACTCTTGCCTGGAAAATTCCATGGACAGAGGAGCCTGGTGGACTACAATCCATGGCGTCATAAAGATTTGAACAAGACTGAGCATGAATGCACCACACGTTATCTCCTCTGAATTCAGATTTACATATCTTTCCATTAGGTATCTCCACCTGGATATTCACAAGATATCACAAACTGAGCAGGTCAAAAACTGAACTCCTGCTCTATCCATGACTCACCTCCATATATTCCACCTAAAGTCTTCTGACTCTTAATGGAAGCTTCATGCTCTCAGGTATGGAACTCCCAAGTTTTGGAATCATCCTTTCTCTTACATTTCACATCGAATTTATCAGAAAATCATAATCACTTGCCATCTAAATATAAACTGTGTCTGACCGCTTCCAGCACGTACACTGACTGCCACATCCTCATCCAAGCCATCATGATCTTTTGCTGAGATTATTATATCAGATTTCTTACCAACCTTTCTACATCAATTCTTTCCCTACTACTTGTCTCCTCAAAGTCCTTTTTATCTTACAAATTGTAAAATTGAAAGTCTCTACAATGGTCAACTATCCCTATTTGATCTGTACACTCCCCCACACCATTACCATTATTATATATCTGATCTCATCCCAACTCAGTCCTAATTCCTTCCTCTACTTCAGCCACACAATTTTTCAAATGCAAATCTGTCTTTCAGCTTCAAGGTCTTTGCAACTTTTGTTCCTTCTGCTTGGACACCTTCCCCCAGTATATCCTCAAGATCCATTTCCTCACAGCATTCATGTCCTTATGCAAATGCCACCTTCTCAGTAAAGCCTTCTCTCACTATTCTATTGAAAATTGCAGCTGCCAACATCCTATCAACCTTCCCTGTCTCACAGTTTTCTAAAACATTTATGATGCCCTGAAGTTATTTACTTAAATATTTTGCTTCACTCCATGCAAGCAAGTAGGTATATCTGCTCTATTAGTGACTGGTTCCTAGTGGATAATACGGATATAGGCCTGGTATAGAAAAGATACTCAGGAAATGTTTATGAAGTAGATGAATGATTTATAATAAAGTTATTCTCTTCAAATAAGTATTAATCACTCATTTTTTTGCATTTGTTTGTTTTTTCCAATGTCTTGCCTTACACCTATTTAGTAAAGACTACTACTCAAGATTACTCATGCCCACTTGTCCTCTTTTAATAAACTGTTAAGCTACTGCAGTATTAGTTGCTCAGTCATGTCTGACTCTTTACAACCCCATCCATGGACTGTAGCCTCTCCCCATGGAGTTCTCCAGGCAAAAATACTAGAATGGTTTGCCATTCCCTTCTCCAGGAGATCTTCCTGATCCAGGGATTGAACCTGGTCTCCTATACTGCAAGCAGATTCTTTATCATTTGACCCACCAGGTAAATGTAGTTGAAAAAATATATACACAGTTGCAACTTGCAAAATCATTACAAAGTGAAAAACATATTGATTAGGTACAAACATTACTTATTTTCAAGGGAAAGACCAGTATTAATCCGTATAATCATCTAAATTTATTACAAATTGTTAGAAGATAACCATTCTGAGAATATAAAACTAAATAGACAAATTTATATTAAAAAGTTAATATGTGTCATTGTAATTTCATAAAGACTGCTGTGCCTAACAATTAGGTGAATACATAAATATCAAAGCATATGTAAATCACTATGTTTATATCACTTTCCTTTAGCCAAACCAAATTTGTTTACATCTCTTATTTAATATTTATTTATTTATTTGACTGCAACAAGTCTTAGTTGTGGCACCGAGTATCTCCACTCTTCATTGTGGTATAAGGCTTCTTTAGTTGTGTCATGTGGGATATAGTTTCTTGACCATAGATCAAACCTCAGCCCTTTGCACTGAGAGCACATAATCTTAGGAATTGATTATGACCACTAGGGATGTCCCCAGGTTTCTTTTTATAAGCAATTTTATAATATGCATAAATAGTAGCAATAATTATATTTTCCCTTGACAACAGTCTGTTTTTTTTTCTTTAAAAAAAAAAAACAAACTGGATTTTGAAATACCTTTAGATTATAGAAAAACCATGACCATAACACATAGTGTCCACATATGCCCAATTTCCCCTACTATTTACAGCTTATATTAATATGGTAGACATCTAACAATTAATGAACCAATATTGAAACCATATGCAGAAATTTATGTCCCTATACTTTGAAGTGAAAGTCTTTTGTTTTAGGAAGCAGACCCCCACCAGATGAAAACTACTGACTGCAAGAACAAAGACCCTAAAGTTGAAAACAGAGAGTGAGAGATGTTGAAATTTCACCTTGACATCAACCAATCCAAGAATTTTCCCCTCCTTCACACTGCCTTTAAAACCCTTTCCCTGAAAGCAGTGGGGGAGTTCAGGCTTGAGCATGAGCTGCCCATTCTTCTTGCTTAATGCCCTGCAACAAATGTCTGTAGATTGGCTTTGCTGTACAGCAGTGTATCCAAGTTCTGTTCATAACAATATTGATACCTTATTATTAACTATGGGCTTGCCTGGTGGCTCAGACAATAAAGAATTTGTCTGCAATGTGGGAGACCTAGATTCAATCCCTGGGTTGAGAAGATCCCCTGGAGAATGTAACAGTGACCCACTCAAGTTTCCTGGCCTGGAGAACTTCATGGACAGAGGAGCCTGGCAGGTAACAATCCATGGGGTCACAGAGTCAGACAAGACTAAGCAACTTTCAAACACAGTTCATATTTTACCCAGTTTTCTCCTAATGCCTTTTTTTATTCCATGATTCCATTCAGGATATCACAAAACATTTAATAGTAATGTCCCCTTAGGCTCTTCTTGGCTTTGAGAGCTTCTCAAGACCTCCCTTCTTTTTTGATGAATTTGACAGTTTGATGATGATTGATCAAGTATTTTATAAATTTATTTCAATTGGAATTTGTCTAACATTTTTGTCATGATTAGTCTGGATTTTAAGAGGAAGATCACAGAGGTAAAAGTACCATTTTCATCACATCATCTCAAATGTAAATATTCATCATGATGTTGATGAATATTATCATTGTTGATGTTAATTTTGAACACCTGACTAAGATAGTATTTATCAGTTTATTTCAATGTAATTACTTTCTCCTTGTTTCATGTTGCACTCTTTGGAATGAAGTCATTAGTATACCCATTCTTAAGGAATGAATGGTTACATAAATTGTGGCATTATTTTGTATAGAAAATTTGTCTATTCTTCCATTGATTATTTAATCATTTATATCTCAATATGGACTTTTGGATACTTATTTTCTACCTTGTAATGTGATACTATTTACTTATTGGTCTTTTCAGATTGTACTATTAATAATAGATTTCAGTTCAGTTCACTTGCTCAGTCGTGTCCAACTCTGCAGCCTCATGAATCACAGCACGCCAGGCTTCCCTGTCCATCACCAACTCCCAGAGTTCACTCAGACTCATGTTCATTGAATCAGTGATGCCATCCAGCCATCTCATCCTCTGTTGTCCCCTTCTCCTGCCCCCAACCCCTCCCAGAATCAGAGTCTATACCAATGAGTCAACTCTTCGCATGAGATGGCTAAAGTGCTGGAGTTTCAGCTTCAGCATCATCTCCTCCAAAGAAATCCCAGGGCTGATCTCCTTCAGAATGGACTGGTTGCATCTCCTTGCAGTCCAAGGGAATATCAAGAGTCTTCTCCAACACCACAGTTCAAAAGCATCAATTCTTCCGTGCTCAGCCTTTTTCACAGTCCAACTCTCACATCCATACATGACCACTGGAAAAACCATAGCCCTGACTAGGCAGTCCTTTGTTGGCAAAGTAACGTCTCTGCTTTTGAATATGCTATCTAGGTTGGTCATAACTTTTCTTCCAAGGAGTAAGCGTCTTTTAATTTCATGGCTGCAGTCACCATCTGCAGTGATTTTGGAGCTCAAAAAAATAAAGTCTGACACTGTTTTCACTGTTTCCACACCTATTTCCCATAAAGCGATGGGACCAGATGCCATGATCTTCGTTTTCTGAATGTAGAGCTTTAAGCCAACGTTTTCACTCTCTTCTTTCATTTTCATCAAGAGGCTTTTTAGTTCCTCTTCACTTTCTGCCATAAGGGTGGTGTCATCTGCATATCTGAGGTTATTGATATTTCTCCCAGCAATCTTGATTCCAGCTTGTGCTTCTTACAGCCTAGTGTTTCTCATGATGTACTCTGCATAGAAGTTAAATAAGCAGGGTGACAATACACAGCCTTGACGTACTCCTTTTCCTATTTGGAACCAGCCTGTTTTTCCATGTCCCGTCCTAACAGTTACTTCCCTACCTGCATAGAGGTTTCTCAAGAGACAGGTCAGGTGGTCTGGTATTCCCATCTCTTTCAGAATGTTCCACAGTTTATTGTGATCCACACAGTCAAAGGCTTTGGCATAGTCAATAAAGCAGAAATAGATGTTTTGCTGGAACTCTCTTGCTTTTTCCATGATCCAGCAGATGTTGGCAATTTGATCTCTGGTTCCTCTGCCTTTTCTAAAACTAGCTTGAACATCTGGAGTTTCATGGTTCATGTATTGCTGAAGCCTGGCTTGGAGAATTTTGAACATTACTTTACTAGCGTGTGAGATGAGTGCAATTGTGGGGTAGTTTGAGCATTCTTTGGCATTGCCTTTCTTTGGAATTGGAATGAAAACTGACCTTTTCCAGTCCTGTGGCCACTGCTGTTTTCCAAATTTGCTGGCATATTGAGTACAGCACTTTCACAACATCATTTTTCAGGATTTGAAATAGCTCAGCTGGAATTCTGTCACCTCCACTAGCTTTGTTCGTAGTGATGCTTTCTAAGGCCCACTTGACTTCACATTCCAGGATGTCTGGCTCTAGGTGAGTCATCACACCATCGTGATTATCTGGATCATGAAGATCTTTTTTGTATAGTTTTCTGTGTATTCTTGCCACATCTTCTTAATATCTTCTGGTTCTGTTAAGCCCCTACCCTTTCTGTTCTTTATCAAGCCTTTATTTGCCTGAAATTTCCCTTGGTATCTCTAATTTTCTTCAAGATATCTCTAGTCTTTCCCATCTGTTGTTTTCCTCTATTTCTTTACAATGATCGCTGAGGAAGGCTTTCTTATCTCTCCTTGTTATTCTTTGGAACTCTGCATTCAGATGCTTATATAATTCCTTTTCTCCTTTGCTTTTCACTTCTCTTCTTTTCATAGCTATTTGTAAGGCCTCCTCAGACAGCCACTTCGCTTTTTTGCATTTCTTTTCCATGGAGATGGTCTTGATCCCTGTCTCCCGTACAATGTCATGAACTTCCATTCATAGTTCATCAGGCACTCTATCAGATCTAGTCTCTTAAATCTATTTCTCCCTTTCACTGTATAATCATAAGGGATTTGACTTAGGTCATACCCGAATAGCTTTGGCTACTGGAAAATCTTTTAATTGATTCCTATGTCCCTTTGACAGATCTTTATCATTGTGATGGTTTTGTTTGTTTTGTTTTGTTTTACTGTGTTGTAGCTTTTTGGGTTTTTGAGCATTTTATGACTTTCTGGAACTTCAAAGTGTTACAGGGTCATCTTGTGTATTCCCCTGACTAGTTCTAGAAACAGCTGTTTCTCCAAGCAGCTTTGGTCCCTCTGCTGAGGAATATTTTTAGAAACTTACATTCAAGCACTAGTTCATATTGCTACTGGGTGTCATTGGTTCTAGGTTATCTCAATTTTTGGTATAAGGATTTATACGTGTATAAACTAACCTATGACTTCCCAGGTGGTGCTGGTGGTAAAGAGTCCACCTGTCAATGTAGGAGATGCTACAGATGCTAGTGGGTTCAAGTCCTGGGTCGGAAAGATCCCTGAAGGAGGAAGTGGCACCCTACTCCATTAATTTTGCCTGGAAAATTCCATGGGCCGAGAAGCCTGGTGAGCTAGAGTCCATGAGGCCACAAAGGGTCAGATACAACTAAATGACTAGGCACACACACATATACTAACCTATACATATAGATAAATGTCTATAAATATTTCTATATGTAAATATATGAATTTATATTATACCAAATATGAGCCCATACTGATATTTCTAGCTCTAATATAGTGTCATATGAATTACTCTAGCTTCCTTCCCTTGATAATATTAATCAATCACTCAATTCAAGAGTGAGACACTAATGTGCCTAATGAAGCATGTTTTGTTCTTCTCAGATCTAAGCCATTATATCAGTTCAGTTCAGTTCAGTCTCTCAGTCGTGTCCAACTCTTTGCGACCCCAAAATCACAGCATGCCAGGCCTCCCTGTCCATCACCAACTCCCAGAGTTTACTCAAACTCATGTCCATCAAGTGGTGATGCCATCCAGCCATCTCATTTTGTCCTCCCCTTCTCCTCGTGCCCCAATCCCTCCCAGCATCAGAGTCTATACCAATGAATCAACACTTCGCATGAGGTAGCCAAAGTATTGGAGTTTCAGAGCATTAGTCCTTCAAAGAACACCAGGACTGATCACATTTAGGAAGGATGGCTGGATCTCCTTGCAGCCCAAGGGACTCTCAAGGGTCCTCTCCAACACCAAAGTTCAAAAGCATCAATTCTTTGGAGCTCAGCTTTCTTTGCAGTCCAGATCTCACATCCATACATGACTACTGGAAAAACCATAGCTTTGACTAGATGGACCTTTGTTGGCAAAGTAATGTCTCTGCTTTTAATATGCTATCTAGGTTGGTCATAACTTTCCTTCCAAGAAGTAAGCGTCTTTTAATTTCATGGCTACAATCACCATCTACAGTGATTTTGGAGCCCCAAATAAAAAGGTCTGACACTGTTTCCACTGTTTCTCCATCTGTTTCCCATGAAGTGATAGGACAAGATGCCATGATCTTAGTTTTCTGAATGTTGAGCTTTAAGCCAACTTTTTCACTCTCCTCTTTTACTTTCATCAAGAGGCTTTTTAGTTCCTCTTCAATTTCTGCCATAAGGGTGGTGTCGTCTGCACATCTGAGGTTATTGATATTTCTCCCAACAATCTTGATTCCAGCTTGTGCTTCTTCCAGCCCATCATTTCTCATGATGTACTCTGCATAGAAGTTAAATAAGCAGGGTAACAATATAAAGCCTTGACATACTCCTTTTCCTATTTGAAACCAGTCAGTTGTTCCATGTCCAGTTCTAACTGTTACTTCCTGACCTGTATACACGTTTCTCAAGAGGCAGGTCAGGTGGTCTGGTATTCCCATCTCTTTCAGAATTTTTCACAGTTTATTGTGATCCACACAGTCAAAGGCTTTGGCATAGTCAATAAAGCAGAAATAGATGTTTTTCTGGAACTCTCTTGCTTTTTCCATGATCCAGCAGATGTTGGCAATTTGAACTCTGGTTCCTCTGCCTTTTCTAAAGACAGCTTGAACATCTGGAAGTTCATGGTTCACGTATTGCTGAAGCCTGGCTTGGAGAATTTTGAGCATTACTTTACTAGCATATGAGATGAGTGCAATTGCGGGGTAGTTTGAGCATTCTTTGGCATTGCCTTTCTTTGGAATTGGAATGAAAACTGACATTTTACAGTGCTGTGGCCACGGCTGTTTTCCAAATTTGCCGGCATATTGAGTATAGCACTTTCACGGCATCATCTTTCAGGATTTGAAATAGCTCAACTGGAATTCTGTCACCTCCACTAGCTTTGTTCGTAGTGATGCTTTCTAAAGCCCACTTGACTTCACATTCCAGGATGTCTGGCTCTAGGTGAGTCATCACACCATCGTGATAATCTGGGTTGTGAAGATCTTTTTTGTACAGTTCTTCTGTGTATTCTTGCCACCCCTTCTTAATATCTTCTGGTTCTGTTAGGCCCATACCATTTCTGTCCTTTATCGAGCCCATCTTTGCATGAAATATTCCCTTGGCATCTCTAATTTTCTTGAGGAGATCTCTAGTCTTTCCCATTCTGTTGTTTTCCTCTATTTCTTTGCATTGATCACTGAGGAAGGCTTTCTTATCCCTCCTTGCTATTCTTTGGAACTCCTCATTCAGATGCTTATATTTTTCCTTTTCTCCTTTGCTTTTCACTTCTCTTCTTTTCACAGCTATGTTTAAGGCCTCCTCAGACAACCATTTTGCTTTTTTCATTTCTTTTCCATGGGGATGGTCTTGATCCCTATCTCCTGTACAATGTCATGAACCTCCGTCCATAGTTTATCAAGCACTCTATCTATCAGATCTAGTCCCTTGAATCTATTTCTCACTTCCACTGTATAATCATAAGGGATTTCCTTTAGGTCACACCTGAATGGTCTAGTGGTTTTCCCTAGTTTCTTCAATTTCAGTCTGGATTTGGCAATAAGGAGTTCATGATCTGAGCCACAGTCAGCTCCTGGTCTTGTTTTTGTTGACTGTGTAGAGCTTCTCCATCTTTGGCTGCAAAGAATAGAATCAATCTGATTTCAGTGTTGAGCATCTGGTGATGTCCACATGTAGAGTCTTCTCTTGTGTTGTTGGAAGAGGGTTTTTGCTATGACCAGTGCATTCTCTTGGCAAAACTCTGTTAGCCTTTTCCCTGCTTCATTCTATATTCCAATGCCAAATTTGCCTGTTACTCCAGGTGTTTCTTGACTTCCTACTTTTGCATTCCATTCCTCTATAATGAAAAGGACATCTTTTTTCGGTGTTCTAAAAGGTCTTGTAGGTCTTCATAGAATCATTCAACTTCGACTTCTTCAGCGTTACTGGTTGGGGCATAGGCTTGGATTACTGTGACATTGAACGGTTTGTCTTTTAATGAACAGCGATCATTCTGTCGTTTTTGAGATTGTATCCCAGTACTGTATTTCGGACTCTTTTGTTGACCATGATGGTACTCCATGTTTTCTAAGGGATTCCTGCCCACCATAGTAGATATAAGGGTCATCTGAGTTAAATTCACCCGTTCCAGTCCATTTTAGTTTGCCGATTCCTAGAATGTCAACTTTCACTCTTGCCATCTCCTGTTTGACCACTTCCTATTTGCCTTGATTCGTGGACCTAACATTCCAGGTTCCTGTGCAATATTGCTTTTTACAGCATCGGACCTTGCTTCTATCCCCATTCACATCCACAACTGAATATTGTTTTTGCTTTGGCTCCATCCCTTCATTCTTTCTGGAGTTATTTTGCCACTTATCTCCAGTAGCATATTGGGCACCTACCGACCTGGGGTGTTCCTCTTTCAGTATCCTATCATTTTGCCTTTTCATACTGTTCATGCAGTTTGGAAGGCAAGAATACTGAAGTGGTTTGCCATTCCCTTCTCCAGTGGACCACATTCTGTCAGACCTCTCCACCATGACCCACCTGTCTTGGGTGGCCCCACAGGGCATGGCTTAGTTTCACTGAGTTAGACAAGGCTGTGGGCCATGTGATCAGATTGACTAGTTTTCTGTGATTATGGTTTCGCTGTGTCTGTCCTCTGATGCCCTCTCGCAACACCTACCGTCTTACTTGGATTTTCTTACCTTGGACGTGGGGTATTTCTTCACAGCTGTTCCAGCAAAGCGCAGCTGCTGCTCCTTACCTTGGACAAGGGGTATCTCCTCACAGCCGCCCCTCCTGACAAACATGGAGTAGCTCCTCTCTGCCCGCAGCTACCGCTCCTTGGATGTGGGGTTGCTCTTCTCGACCCCCACCCTGTCTTCAGGCATAAGGTAGCTCCTCTCGGCTGTTCCTGCACCGTTGCAGCCTGGTGCTCTAAGATGCTGCCCCTGACCTAGGACATGAGGTAGCTCCTTCCGGCCGCCGCCCCTGACCTCCGACGCAGGGTAGCTCCTTTCAGCCGCTCCCCCTGACCTTGGGCGAGCGGTAGCTTCCCTCAGCCATGTTTCTGTTCGGTCTATCACAGCTGGAGTGCTTCTGCAGTATCCCTCGCAGCCAGCACACTTCTATATATAAGATATACATTATAGATAAAACTATATGATAGCTTTATCTATCATTATATACCATTATACATAAAGATATACATTATAGATAAAGCTGTATATAGATATTCATTATAGATAAAGCTGTCATAAATATACACATATAAGTTTCTGTTTGGAAATGTTTTGTTTTCTTGAATTCTAAGAATTGTGTGTGTGTGTGTGTGTGTGTGTGTGTGTGTGTTGATATATGTCCTCTCATATGTTTTTAAAATAGTTTGTCTCAAACTTTCTCTTGTGTTTTCATTTTCTTAATTATGTCTCTCACAGAGAAGAACTTTTAATTTAATAAAATCCAATTTATCAAATTTTTCTTTCATGGATTCTGCTTTGGTGTTATTTCTAATCTTTATCAACAAATCCAAGGATGTATAGTTATCTCCTATGTTTCCATCCAGAAGTTTTATGGTTTTGAATTTTAAATTCAGATCTATGATTCATTTTGAGTTAATTTTGGAAAGTTATTAAATCTGTATCTAAATAATTTTTTCATTTTTGTTTTTCATATTATATAAAATACAGCCCTGTTCCTTCAAAGACTATATATTCTTCATTGGGTTGCTTTTGTACTTTTGACAAATATCAGTCGAGTATATATGTGTGAGTCTATTTTTGTCTTCTCTTCATTGTCCCATTAAGCTACTTGCCTATTTTCTTATTAATACTACACAGTTTTGATTGCTGTACATTTTTAGTAAGCCTTAGAATAGAGTAATGTGAATTCCAAATTTGTTTTCCTTTTTTTTTTTTTTCAGTATTATATTGATTACTTTAGGTCTCTTGTCTTCATATAAACTTTATAATCAGTTTATTATATACCTAAATATATAACTCTCTGGAAATTTAAGGGTATTTCATTGAATTTCTAGATCAAGTTTAAAAGAACTGACATATTTAATCTTTAAATCCATGAACATGAAATATTTATCACTTTATTTAGATTTTTGACTTTCTTCACTGGTTTTTAGTTTTCTGTACAAAGATTCTACACATATTTTGTATGATTTGTAAGTGACCACTCTAGTTTAAAACAAGTTATCTTACATTATAAACTTAGCCTATAAATATAGATTTATGAAAGACTGATATCATATTTGGGGAAAACCCCTTTAAATAATATTAATACTATATTTTATTTATAATTATATATAATATGCATTTAACTGTATAGTCAATGTCAAGGTATTTAAAGTGCTATATAGCACAGTATACAAAATATATATGACTGTAGCTCAAGTAACACCAAAATAGGAGTGAAAAGATGAGATGCAAAGTGATAGAATGGAAAGTAGTACTGGGTCAGCCACATGCTTATCATGGAGGTTGTATGAAATCTGTGAAAACATTTTATTAAATTTAAATCTCCATAATATGTAAAGATAAATAAGTAACATAGCCACCAACCTAAAAATAATTTTATCAATTTTGTCTCTCATTTATTTAGTGGAGGATCTCATAAGTTCAAATTTTAGTTATTACTGAATGTTACATATTAAACTTACCACCCAGTCTATTTGTCTCTACTTTAAACCAAATTCCTAAATCTTCTTTTTTTATTTTTAATTTACATTTTTATTGAAGGATAATTGCTTTATAGAACTTTGCTTTTTTTCTGTCAAACAGCAACATAAATCAGCCGTAGGTATGCATATATCCTCTCCCTTTTGAACCTCCCTCCCATCTCTCTCCTCATCCCATCCCTCTAGGTTGATACAGAGCCCCTGTTTGAGTATCCTGAGCCATACATCAAATTCCCATTTGCTATCTATTTTACATATAGTAATATAGGTTTCCATTTTACTCTTTCCATGTACCGCACCCTCTCCTCCCCTCTCCCAATGTCCATAAGTCTATTCTCTATGTCTGTTTCTGCCCTGTAAATAAGTTCTTTAGTATCATTCTTCTAGATTCCATATATATATTTATATGAAAATGATATCTATATTTCTCTGACTCACTTACCTTTGTATAACAGGTTCTAAGTATATCCACCTCATCAGAACTGACTCAAATGCATTCCTTTCTAGGGCTGAGTAATATTTCATTGTGTATATGAACCACAACTTCTTTATCCATTCATCTATCAATGAACATCTAGGTTGCTTCCATATCCCAGCTATTGTAAACAGTGCTGCAATGAACAATGGGATACATGTGTTTTCTCAATTTTGGCTTCTTCAGGATATATGCCTAGGAGTGGGATTGCTGGGTCATATGGTGGTTTTACTCCTAGGTTGTTTTTTTTTGTTTGTTTGTTTTGTTTTGTTTTAATCTCCATACTGTCTTCCATAGTGGCTGTATCAGTTTACATTCCCAAAAAGAGTGCAAGAGCACTCCCTTTTCTCCAAACCCACTCCAGCATTTAATTTTTGTAGATTTTTTGATGATGCCATTCTGACTGGTGTGAGATGATATCTCGTTGTAGCTTTGATTTCCATTTCCATAGTAATGAGCAATGTTGAGCATGTGTTTGCTAGCCATCCGTATGTCTTTTTTGGAGATATGTCTGTTTAGGTCTTTTTCCCACCTTTTGATTGGGTTGTTTGTTTTTCTGGCAATGAGTTGTATGAGCTGCTTGTATATTTTGGAAATGAATCCTTTGTCAGTTGTTTCATTTGCTATTACTTTCTCCCATTCTGAGGGTTGTCTTTTCACCTTGCTTACAGTTTCCTTTGCTGTGTAAAAGCTTTTAAAGCTTAATCAGGTCCCACTTGTTTACTTTTTTCTTTATTTCCATTACTCTAGGAGGTGGGTCAAAGAGAATTTTGCTTTGATTTATATCAGAGAGTGTTCTGCCTATGTTTTCCCCTAAAAGTTTTATAGTTTCTGGTCTTATATTTAGGTCTTTAATCCATTTTGTGTTTATCTTTGTGTATGGTGTTAGGAAGTGTTCTAATTTCATTATTTTGCATGTAAGTATCCAGTTTTCCCAGAACCATTTATTGAAGAGGTCGTCTTTGCCCCACTGTATATTCTTGTCTCCTTTGTCGAAAATAAGGTACCCATAGATGCATATATATGGGTCTTGGGTTTGTACCCATTCAGCCAGTTTGTGTCTTTTAGTTGGAGCATTTAATCCATTTACATTTAAAACAGTTATTGATATATATGTTCCTATTGCCATTTTCTTAATTGTTCGGGGTTGATTTTGTAGATTTTTTTCTTCTATTGTATTTCTTGACTATATAAGTCCTTTTAACATTAGTTGTAGAGCTGGTTTTGTGGTACTGAATTCTCTTAACTTTTGCTTGTCCGAAATACTTTTTATTTCTCCATCAATTTTGAATGAGATCCTTGCCGGGGGCAGTAATCTTATTTGTAGAGTTTTCCCTTTCAGTGGTTTAAATATATCCTGCCATTCCCTTCTGGCCTGCAGTTTCTGCTGAAAGATCAGCTCTTAAGCATATGAGGTTTCCCTTGAATGTTACTTGCTTTTTCTCCCTTGCTGCTTTTAATATTCTTTGTGTTTAGTCTTGTTAATTTTTAGTATGTGTCTTGATGTGTTTCTCCTTGGGTTTATCCTGTATGGGACTTTTTGTGCCTCTTGGACTTGATTGACTATTTCCTTTTCTATATTGAGAAAATTTTGAACTTCAATCTCTTCAAAAATTTTCTCATATCCTTCCTTTTTTTCTTCTTTCGGGACCCCAATAATTTGAATGATGGGACATTTGATATTGTCCCAGAGGTCTTTGAGACTATGCCGTTATTTTCATTCTTTTTACCTTATGCTCTTCAGATGTTAGTTCTACCATTGTATCTTCCAGCTCACTGACTCGTTCTTCTGATTCACATATTCTGCTATTGATTCCTTCTAGAGTATTTTTAATTTTAGTAAGTGTGTTTTTTGTCTCTGTATATTTATTCTTTAATTCTTTTAGGTCCTTTTTAATTAACTGCATTTTCTCCATTTAGTTTTCAAGGTTCTTGATCATCTTTACTATCTTTATTCTGAATTCTTTTTCAGCTAGTTTACCTATTTCCTCTTCATCTATTTGGACTCTTGTGTTTCTAGTTTATTCCTTCATTTGTGTAGTATTTCACTGCCTTTTCGGTATTTTTTTTTAATTTTTATTTTTACTTTATTTTACTTTACAATACTGTATTGGTTTTGCCATACATTGACATGAATCCACCATGGGTGTACTTGAGTTCCCAAACATGAACCCCCCTCCCACCTCCCACCCCATATCATCTCTCTGGATCATCCCTGTGCACCAGCCCCAAGCATCTTGTATCCTGCATCAAACATAGACAGGGGATTCATTTCTTACATGATAGTATACAACTTATTGTGTTTGAGATCTCTTTTCCCCAGGCTTCAAGGTTGACTTCTTTCTTCCTTTTGGTTTCTGTCCTCCTAAGATTTGTCGGTGGTTTGTATAAGCTTTGTATATAATGAGATTTGTGCTGAGTTTTTGCTTGCTTATTGTTGTTTGTTTTGTTTTGTTTTTCTTCTGATGGGCATGGCTGAGTGAGGTGGTAATCCTGTCTGCTGATGATTGGGTTTGTATTTTCGTTCAGTTTGTTGTTTAGATGAAGTGTCCTCTGCACAGGGTGCTACTAGTGGTTGGGTGATGCCGGGTCTTGTATTCAAGTGATTTCCTTTGTGTGAGTTCTCACTATTTGATACTACCTAGGGTTAGTTACCTGGAAGTCTAAAGTCTTGGAGTCAGTGTCCCCAGTCCAAAGTCTCAGGGCTTGAACTTGGTTCAGGAACAAAGATTCCATTAGTGGTTTGTTAAGGCATTAAGTGAGATTAAAACAAATATCTAAAATAGAGAAACCAAAGATGAACCCCAGACAAGTGGCAGCTACAAAATCAGGCAGATAATAATTAAAATAATGGAATAAACCGATATACATATATACCCATCAACAAAGTCAAAACAGCCCAACAAAAACAAAGTACAATAGATTGACCTGGCAAACAAAGAAAATTAAAATTTTTATTTAACAGTTAAGAACAAAACTAACTAAAGCACAAAGTGAAAAACAAAATAAAACAAGATGCCAAGTGGGGAATAAAGCAATTAAAATAAAACTAACAAGTATTTTGAGAGGAAAGGAAGAAAAGAAAGAAAGAATTGATATTCAAAGTTAAACAGAGGTAGACGAAGAATATTTATATACATTAAAGATTAACTGCAAGGGAAAAATAACAGTAAGAAAAGCAAACAAAGGAATAAATGTAGAGAAAAATAATGATAGGCTTAAAAAATTAAAATTAAAAAAAAAGAGGGAAAAGAAAACTCCATTGAACTGCAAAAGCCCAACATAGAGGTAGAGGTTTATAACAACAATAAAAAAATGTGACTGAGAGAAAAAAAAAAAACAACAACTCAAAAGCTTAATTAGATTTCATAGTGCCAATAAAATCAACAACTTGAACAAGTCAAAACATAAGAATAATAAATGTTTTTCTTGAGCCACTGTTGTCAGAGTCCTTTCCCTTGATGGGAGTCACAGTCCACCTCACCTCCCTAGGATGCCTTCCAACAATGGACCTATTGTGGGAACAGCTGAGGTTCTACTCTGGTCCTGCTCCTGTGTGTTCTTGCCTCGAATGTCCACAGCTATCAGAACTAGTGTGTTTTCTTTTGTGGGAGCTCTCAGTGACCTTTTATATATTCCATAGAAACAGAGTCTGCCTAGTTGACTGTGTGGATTTAATCTGAAGCTTGTACAACAGGTGGAAATGTTTTGTTGTCTTCTTTATTCACACTGCCCCTGAGTTTCAACTGTGGTTTTATTTCCACCTGTGCATGTGGATCATCCACTGGCGTTTGCTCCTGAGGTTTCTTGGAGGACTTGGGTTGTCCCTGTGAGGGCCAGGTGTGGAGGTGGTACAGCTGCTTTGGTTCCAGGAGTTCTGGCAGCACTAGGTACTCAGGGGAGTTGGGAGCTAGGGCAGCAGGAAATACAGTGCTCTAAAAGGGTATGACAACCAGTATTGGCCAATACACTCCAGTATTCTTACCTGGAGAACCCCCCTCCCTGACAGAGAAGCCTGGCAGGCCACAGTCTACAGGGTCACAAAGAGTGAGACACTACCAAAGTGACCCTGCATATGTAGATGCAAGACTTTTTTTGGCCTGTGTCAGTTCTGCCCCATTGAGAGTTGAGTGTGTAGGTAGCACAGGTTTGGCTTGCAGAGACCCTGGTGGCTCCAAGTGTGCAAGGACATGGACTGCCTCCACCACAGGAGTTATGGCCCTATCAGAGTTTTTTTCAAGCCTCTTGTAGGTGGCAATCAGAAGGCCTCTTTGGCCAATCTTTCTCCGTAGCTCCACCCATTCAGGCACTTAGAGGGCTCCCTTGCCTGGGGTCCTTCTCTGTTCTTCCTCACATCAGGCACAAAGAGAGGCCTCACTGGCTGGGATCCTCCTCTATAGTTAATGCCTCAGGCATTTGATGGGCCATCCTCTCTATTGTTCAGCTGCCAATGCTGGCCTGTCGGGGGAGAGAGGCTATGGTAATGGCTCCACCCCCTACGTGTGACTCAGCAGTATCGCCTTGCTTCCATGGCTGCCTGACTTTCTTCCACAGGCATTTCCCACCACAATCTCCTCCCTCACATCCCCTCAATCCATCTCTCCACACTGGACAGCAGCCCTCACCCTGGGATTGCTCCACAACTCCTGAACTCCATGCCCCAGCCTCTGCACCTTCCAGAGGACCTGCATCCCTGTCCATGGTGTGTATGGCTGCGGTAAGGACTGTCTGATTCTCATTCCATTTAGGCTGCCACAGATCAGCTGTTTCACTCTCAGCCTTAAATGTTTCTCCTGTTACTCAGACAGTGCCTGATATGGCGATCGGAACCCTGCTTCAGATCCCCCCATCCAAGGGCAGGTCTAGTCCTACTAACCCTCCTGTTTTTCCCCCTAATTCCTCTGCCCTACTGAATTTTACATTGTTCTATATATTTTTTTCCACTTGTCAGGTACTCCTGTCCACTCTCAGCAGGTGTTCTGCCTGCACTTCTGTGTCTGAAGGTGTATTCCTGATGTATCCATGGAGAGAGATGTTCTCCACATCTACCTACTCCTCTGCCATCTTGTTCTGTCTAAATTTTCTTCTTAATGTTTTTTCAGACAGAATTAGGTGTTTGAAAGCAGGCTGAAAATATGTATTTGTAGATACTCAGTGTGAAGAACAGCTGGTACACACTTAAAATAGTGTATTATATGCATTAATTCTCATTAATATTTTAAAACTTTCATTAAAAGGGGAAAGAACCTTTATCCAAAGAATGCTGTTTCAAAGTTGTTGCATATTTGTAGCAGCATATATCACAAATGTATATTCAAATCCTATATAACAAATAGAGTTACAAATGAGATCAAAAGGGAAACAAATCTTTTGAATTGTGGTATATTTTTTATTTTAGAATTATAATGATCAATGGTGACCCATAACAGATCATTACACAACTAGTAAATCCTCTGCTCTCATATCATAAGCACTTAAGAAGGACTTGGGGCCACATTGGCAAGGTTTATATTTTACCTTGTCTTTATATCATCTGAGATATACATCTATTGGACTGCATATGCCTAATGCATATTTTTATGCATGACTGCAACTAAATTCTATTGCCAAGGGCCTTAAAAATCCAATTGTCCCAACACTTCAAAAAAATTGAAATAGCCAAAGAAATAATAAAATGCAGGTATAATATTAATGACACCAGATAACTTCACCCTAACAACTTGAGGAGAGGCAATTGGTATAATCTGGATCCTTTAAAAGTGGATTCTGATGTTTGTCTTCCATTTATGCATAATGTGTTGAGTCATATCTGAGTCTCATGACTTTCATATAAAATAGACATTATCTCCTGGCAATGAGAGGTCAGAAAGCATCAGCAGATGACCCTTAGTCTACTTTTCAACAAATATATAAAAGGTGGAATTCTTATTCTTTTCATCAAATATGTAAAATTTACCTTTAGGAAGTTTTATATTATGAACATTATCATGTTTATAAATATACAGAATTAAATCCAACACATTCAGATTAAGTAACTTGTCAAAATATTACAGTTTATATCTTTGGAATGAAGTTAAGTATAATGATGGAGTTTTAAACTTCATATTATATAAGAAAACACTGCACAGAGAAGTTACTGTTCAGGCAGTGATTTTAAGGATTTGCAAGCATTTCTTAGAGAGAGAAAAAACCTATGAGAAGTAAGCGGGCTTTCTTGTGGTAGTTATCAGAGATTTTATGAGTTGGTTGCAGTAAAAGGGTATAAAAATAAATATAAGGAATGTGCAACACATGTTTAGCCCAAAAAGCCATTCTTAGTTTGCAGAAGTATAAAGCCTATTTCAAGTGGTTTGGGATCAAGACTGTGACTAACTGACAAGAATCAGTTACAGAAAGGAACCCCTAATCACTAAGGTACTACAGAAATCAAAATATTTTACAGCCTTTCCTTTTAATCTAAAGGAAACCTTTCCCTTATTGGCTATGTCCAGGTCTTTGCTATTTAGAATCCATGTCAAATCATAGTATCTTTAGCCTTTACCTGGGTTATGAGGAGTTTAGGGATATTTTATGTTACAGAATTATTTGAATTATCATCTATTTAATGAGCTGATGGACAGTTCAGTCAGTCATGTCTGACTCTTTACAACCCAATGGACTGCAGCTCACCAGGCTTCCCTGTCCATCACTAACTCCCCAAATTGCTCAAACTCATGTCCATAGAGTCGGTGATGCCATTCAACAATCTCTTCCTCTGCGGTCCCTTCTCCTCCTGCCTTCAAGATTTCCCAGCATCAGAGGCTTTTCCAATGAGTCAGTTCTTCACATCAGGTGGCCAGAGTATTACAGTTTCAACTTCAACATCAGTCCTTCCAATAAATATTCAGGACTGATTTCCTTTAGGATTGACTGATTGGATTTCCTTGCAGTCCAAGGGACTCTCAAAAGTCTTCTCCAACACCACAGTTCAAAAGCAGCACTTTGGTGTGCAGATGTATAACAGGCTTAAAGGAAGAAGAACGAAGGAAATAATTACTGGCAGTCTTTATACATTCCTCTGAACCATAATATGAGAACTCTAAGATTGGCAAAGAAATCATCACCTCTCAGAAGATTCTCCAGCTCTTTCAATAAGGTAAAAAATTTTCTAGTACTATATTAAGCTTTCTAATTTTTACATTTGACTCCCCAAATGATTTTGGTGATGTTAAAAAAAAAAATCCTGGACAAATTTCTAGGGATGTAAGAACAGGAATCCTCACTTAGGACTTCACAGGTCCCATAAATACAGGCTAAAAAATTGCTTGAGCTTATTCCAGATTGACTTTTTTTTTTGGCTAGACTGGTGGGCTAAAGTCCACGGGGTCACTAAGAGTCAGGCATGACTGAGCGACTAAACACAGAACAACAGAATGTTTCAGGTTTCCCAGGAGTCACTAGTGGGAAAAAGTCTGCCTGCCACTATAGGAGACTCAAGATATAAAGGTTCGATCTCAGGGTCAGGAAGATCACCTGCAGTAGGAAATGGCAACCCAATCCAGTATTCTTCCCTGGAAAATTATATGGGCAGAAAGGCCTGCAGGGCTGGAGGCCATGGGGCTGCCAAGAGTTGGACATAACTGAGCAACTGAGCACATGATAATATATTTCTATGATTCTTATGCTATTATCTGTCTGGTTGATTTTCCTTTAACCATAGCACAACTCAGGACTCTAAAATCAGGCATCGTAGGTATACTGTGGCAAAATTCTGCCATCTAATCCAATAAATATTTTTTTCAAATGATGAATTTATCTAAATTAACCCCAAAATCATTATCTGTTTCTGCTATAATCTTGTCCGGCAAATATGAATAGAGCATTAGGTGTATGTTGGACATATATTTTTCTTGCTTACTGTAGGCCTGGTAGTACTTTGCAAAGCCCTTTGTGCCAAGCTGTGTACTATAAGCAAGAAGTTATTCTAGGGGCCAGTGTCAGCCATTGACTACAAGAGTAAAATTTCAGCATATTAAGTAATGTTTGAATAAGAAGAATTTATTTAAATTTTTGTTTAAGACCTTTTGAGAAAAATATATGCATGTCAGTGAAATATTGGGACATAATTATCCAGATGTATTACTGACACTTCCATATAAATAAAAACATATTGGCTATCAGAGTGATTAGGGTTTTTAAAGACAGATGAACTTAAGTGAACCACAGTGAAACAAATAGCGCCAGGTGGAGAGGAAAAGAGAATGGTACTGGGTATGACATGATGAGGAAGCAAAGGATGACAATTTACTTTATGGCCTAAAGATATGGAACAAAGAATACTATAGTCTGTTGGATGTTTTTGCTGTTATTTTTAGCAAATAAAATATAAGATATGAAAAATCAACCTATTTAAATTAGATACAACATACTAAGCCATGGGCTGACACACTTTTCTATAAAAGGCAACATAGTACATATTTTAGCCTTTAAGGGGCTTATAGCCTCTATTGATGTTGTTGTTGTTGCTCAGTCACAAAGTCATGTTCAACTCTTAGTAACCCCATGAAGTGCAGCAGATCAGGCTTCCCTGCCCTTCACTATCTCCCAGAGCCTGCTCAAACCCATGTCCATTGAGTCGGGGATGCCATCCAATCATCTCCTCCTGTGCCAACAATGTATCCTCTTGCCCTCTGTCTTCTCCAGTCTTTTCCAATGAGTTGCCTTTCGCATCGGGTGACCAAAGTATAGGAGCTTCAGCACTAGTCCTTCCAATTAATTATTCTCTGGATATATATTGGGATATTTAATGAATATAATCTTTGTTGAAATCACTCAACTCTGCTATTGTAATGTGAAAGTAGCCATAGACAATATCTAAACAAGTGGCATGGCTGTATTCCAGTAATTTTTTTTTTTTTTTTTAGAAAAAGTCATTTGACTGGATTTGGAATACAGGCCATTTTGTTCTATACTGAAGGGCTTCTTGGATACTCCAGACAGAATTCTAAGAATATCAGCCAATTAATTTGCCATTTTATAATCTCTGCTCTGAATGTAGGTGGTCCATTAATGCAATGTGATAAATATGACAAAATATCATTACTGTCACTAAGGTACATCATATGGCAGAAAGGAGAGCATTTGCATGTGTTAATGCAAACACACAAACCCTTAAAATTAGTTTTCTCCAGCAAGTGGAAGAGAAAGTCAAAGAGATATGAAGCCTGTGAGGGAGTCAACACAATTATATTTTTCCACTGCTGAGATGGAGAAGACCTGTGACTAGGAACTTCAAGTAGTCTTAAGCTCTGAGAACAGTACTCAGCTGACAGCCAGCAAGGAAATAGAGATCTCTGTACTAAAATCACAGGAACTGAATTCAGCCTATAACCTGAATGAGTTAAAAACAGCTTTCCGCACTCCCCACTCCCCCCTCCCCCAGGGCCTCCAGGTAAGAGCCAACCTTGCCAACAATGAAGAATTGATGGTTTTGAATTGTGGTGCTCAAGAAGACTCTTGAGAATCCCTGGGACAGCAAGGAGATCAAATCAGTAAATTCAAAAGGAAATCAACCCAGAATATTCATTGGAAGGACTAATGTTGAAGCTGAAGCTCCAACACTTTGGCCTCCTTTCTCCTGGCCAAAGGTGGAGAGTTTGTTTGTTTTATATTGCTCTGTAGTTTTCATTATCTATTATCCAAGCAACAGGAGTTCTCTCTTTGGCCTTTTAATTATCATAAGTTTGATATGGATTGTATGTCTCTTTTATTTAAAGAATCTCTTCTTAAAGCTCAGTTAAAGGCTGTAATTCCTATAGGGTGGTAATTTACCATTCTATCTTTCTCTTATTATTTTCTAACTTAGTTAGCCATTTCTAGTTTTGACCAAGTTACCAATAGATTGGACAGAGCAGATGATGTGAGAATTTCAAGTCCAAGGTCTAACCCTTTAAAGGTCATAAGACAACTTCAGAAATCTAAGAAAGAACCATCTTTTATATGTTCACACAATTTAATCAAAGTTCATTCAAATTTGACAAGAAACCCTTGAGGGATTGCAAGATCACTTTTCTTGCCCTCTGAGCCTTAGTGCAGTCTAAAGGTATAACTTGTCATTATTTTTCAGTATCCCTGAAACTGGACCCATTTGTTCTTTTCAATTCATGTTCTGGTATCCCTGGGTTCAAAAAAAAAATGAATTAATTGATATAAATCAGGTAGCCTAGGGATAAGTCCCTAGGATTTGAACTGAATTATTTAATTATGAAATTTTAACACCTTGTTTTATGTCCCTAGATATGTTCCATTCTCTCCTGGAAACTTGGATAGGATTTGTATACTGCTGTTGTATGAAAATTGTATAAATCTTAATTATGTTGAATTGGTTCATAGTACTTTTCAGACCTATAATATCCTTCTAGTTTTCTGACTATTAATTCAATTAATTTTTGAGAGTTTGATATTGAAACTACAACTAAAAATAATTGTAATACATAGTGGAACTTTATGTAACTTTGTTCTGTATTTTAAAACACTCCTGTAAATAAGTTATCATACTTTCATAATTATAAAGATTTTAAACTTCAAATAATAATAATAATCTCATTCTTATTTTGTGGAAAATGTTTCATGATATCCTGAAACTTTATTTTAGAGCAGGTATCAACAAGCTGTAGCTCATGAGCCAAAGCAGGCATGCCACCTATTTTTGTGAATAAAGTTTTATTGAAAGACAGATATGTCCATTTGTTTTTGTATTATTCAAGGCTGCTATCACAGTATAAAGTTGATACTTGTAACAGAGACCATATGACCTAAAAAACAGAAGTATTTGTTATCTGACCCTTTACAGAAAAGGAGTATGGGCTCTGAAGTCAACCTTCCTGGGTTCAAATACTTGTTTTACTACTTATAATCTGTGTGAGTGTAAATAAGATACTTAATTTTTTGTGCCCTTATTTGCTCATATGGTATTCCAATCTATGTATAACACATAACTACTCATTTTGTTGAGAAAGTCTTTTCACTTTAGGTATTATCTAAAACATAGCCACATTAATCACCATTCTTGGTCATTTACCTTGGACCAGGCAGTATGTAAAATGCTTTGGACTTGTCTCATTTAATTCTTAAAACACTCTTAGGAAGCATTAATTTCTAGATTAGAATAACATGAAGGTAAAGGCTTTCATGCATTTTTATTTTATATACATACTTTTATAAGTCTCGACTGATAATATGTTCAGGATTTTGATAATCACAGTTGTATTTTCCTCAAAATACTATAGAAGGAGAACAACTATTAATTATCTTTGTTTATATATTCACATACACTTTCTTTCCAAACATAAGAAAGAAATCTTGGTCAGTATGTGACATTTACTTAAAGCTAGAGTAGCGATCTAAGCTCAATTTGGAGGGAAGTTATGAGTGACTTCAAGTGGTTCTGGAGGTCTCCAAACTAAACAGCAGGACTACTCAGTGTAGCAGGGAATCTTGGAGGGCATTGTGAAGGGTGCTGAGCTTGTGAATGAGCTAAGTCTATGAACTGTAACCCACATTAATAATATCATCCCCATTTTATAGATACCAAAACGCTGGTAGTTTAAGAAGTTTTTTTCAATGTTATAGAAGAAGAATTCCAGTTTTTGTTGTTTTCTTTAATCCTAGGTTTTCTATTTCTTAACCATTTCTCTACATTGCCCTCCAAGAAGTACACACTTGCAAAATTCTACCTCTAAGTAGTATACTAATCTTACCTATGCCTCATGGCATTAAAAAGGACAGTCTTGTAGAAATGGAGTAATCAATTATATTTTGTTCAACACGGAGAAGGCAACGGCAACCCACTCCAGTACTCTTGCCTGGAAAATCCCATGGACGGAGGAGCCTGGTAGGCTGCAGTCCATGGGGTCGCTAAGAGTTGGGCACGACTGAGAGACTTCACTTTCACTTTTCAGTTTCATGCATTGGAGAAGGAAATGGCAATCCACTCCAGTATTCTTTCCTGGAGAATCCCAGGGACAGAGGAGCCTAGTGGGCTGCCATCTATGGGGTCGCACAGAGTCGGACATGACTGATGTGACTTTAGGAACACACATTTAAAGATAGTAGCTGTATGATATAATTTTGCACAGTACTATGAAGACATAGAGATACTAACTTGGCCCTCTAGGAGTTCAGGATCAAGAAAATATAGATACAACATAAATACAGAGGATGACTGTTATAAATGCTATAAGTACAATCAATATGTTCTAATAATAACTTCAGCAAGGATAAGATAAAGATCTCCACTGCCATGTTAGTATACTGTTGTTGTTCATTATGATACTAAAACTCTAGTTACCTTGAACATATCAATATCAGAAATTTTAGTTTATCCACACAAGTATGATATATCAAAGTTCACTTGAATTTTTCATAAGATTTTCTGAATTTTAAATGAATACTGGTTCTGAGCCATAGATATATACTATAATAATAGGATGTTTAGCTTCCAAATCTGACAAAAAAATTATCAGATTAATAAGTTGTAACTGTGACTTACCCCACCAAAATACATCAGCCAATAATGTGCAAATGTGGCTTATTCTAAGAGTGTCTATAAATTAACAATAAGAAAGTTCCCAATTAGATTATAGATGATATACCTTGCAATTCCTTACTTTTATCTGACTTTATGTTTAATGTGAAGACTTAAATCGTGACATCCCTATCTAGAACCAAACTAATATGTAATTCAATATGAAAACTTTAATCTTTGTAGTTAGCACAAATGCTGTAAAATTTTACTTAATATCATAATTCATTTTATGTTAAAAAGGAGAAAACCAGGTGTGTGTCAAAACTAAATTTTAACCTACATGACAACTAGCATAGAGATGCATCCAAATGAACAGAATTAAGGTTATCCATATATTTAAAATAGTAAAATCACTCTGTACTGGATACAGTGCCATCTGTTTTAATAAACTAAAATAATCTGCAAATAGATTAAGAAGTTTAGGAACACTCAAAATAACCATCCAGGTCAGTTCAGTTCAGTCACTCAGTTGTGTCTGAGTCTTTTCCACCCCATGGACTGCAGCACACCAGGCTTCCCTGTCCATGACCAACTCCTGAAACTTGCTCAAACTCATGTCCATTGAGTTGGTGATACCATCCAACAACCTCATCCTCTGTCATCCCCTTTTCCTCCTGCCTTTAATCTTTCCCAACATCAAGGTCTTTTCTAATGAGTCAGTTCTTCTCATCAGGTGGCCAAAGTATTGGAATTTCAGCTTCAGCATCAGTCCTTCAAATGAAGATTCAGGACTTATTTCTTTTATGATTGTCTGGTTGGATCTCCTTGCAGTCCAAGGGACTCGTAAGAGTCTTCTCCAACATAACAGTTCAAAAGCATCAGTTCTTCAGTGCTCAGGTTTTATTATGGTCCAGCTCACATCCATATGTCATTGTTCCCATTGTTTCCTTGTCCTATTTGCCATGAAGTGATAGGACTGGATGCCATGATCTTAGTTTTCTGAATGTTGAGTTTTAAGCCAGCTTTTTCATTCTCTTCTTTCACTTTCATCAGGAGGCTCTTTATTTCTTCTTCATTTTCTGCCATAAGGGTACTGTCATCTGTATATCTGAGGTTATTGATATTTCCCCCATCAATCTTGATTCTGGCTTGTGCTTCATCCAGCCTGGCATTTTGCATGATGTACTCTGTCTGCATAGAATTTAAATAAGCAGGGTGACAATATACAGCCTTGACATACTTCTTTCCTGATTTGGAACCAGTCTGTTGTTCCATGTCCAGTTCTAACTGTTGCTTCTTAACCTGCATACAGATTTCTCAAGAGGATGGTCAGGTGGCCTGATATTCCCATCTCTTGAGGAATGGTGCAGTTTGTTGTGATCCACATAGTCAAAGGCTTTGGCATTGTCAATAAAGTAGAATTGGATGTTTTTCTGGAATTCTCTTGCTTTTTCAATGATCCAAAGTATGCTGGCAATTTGGTATCTGGTTCCTCTGCCTTTTCTAAATCCAGCTTGAACATCTGGAAGTTCAATCTGGACGCCTGTATTCACCACTAGCAACCAGGGGCTGGGCAGGAAGGCGCGGGCTGCATTGCTTAGAGTAAGGACCAGGCTTGAATGCCCCAAGGGCAATCTGAAAGAACTAACTTGGGATAGCAAACCAGACTGTGGGATAACTACCACATGTAAAGCTCTAACCTAAGACAATGCCAAGACCACTTACAGAACAAAGGACTGACTAGAGCTACATGAAAAGCCCTGACCTAAGACACTGTCAGGCCCACTCACCTAACAAAGGACTGAGCAGAGCTAGCCAGCTTCAGATCAGCTCATCCCCCTCTGGTGACAGGCAGACGAGGGCAGCCAGAGCCGGAAAGGGGCAATCATGGTCCCAGAGAGGCATTATCTACCAAACTGCAAGCAGGCTTCATTGCTAACCAAAACTTCTTGGGATTCTTGATGGTACACATCTGCCTGAGAAGGTGCACCAGTTATATGCCCAGAAAACTGAGCGGCAGGGATGGAGGAGGCAATAAGTCACAAAGACCACCCTCGCCAAACACCTGGTCACCTCAGCTGCTCAGACCTAGGAAGGGCACAAAACGCAGCTCCAACGGAGTCTGCTCCTCTGAGGACTACCCGAGTACCTGAACCTGAGTGGCTTAGACCTGGGAAGTGCATACAACCCAGGGCCGGCCTCAGACAGTTCCCGGCAGAGCAACCTAGATCCTGAGCAGTGTATACAGGGAAAGCACACACTCCATGAGCAGGGGCAAACCCAGTGTGGCTGAGACACTGCAAGCACATGCCAGTGTTATTTGTTTGCAGCATCCCTCCCTCCCCACAGCACGACTTAACAAGTGAGCCTAAGAAAGTGTCCACCACCGCCCCCTTGTGCCAGGGAGGAAATTAGACACCGAAGAGACCAGCAATCAGAAGCTAAGTAAGAGGGAACCTTGTTGAAAGTGACAGGTGCAATAGATTAAAACCATGTAGTTAGTGCAACTACATAGGAAGGGGATCTTGAGAAATATAAGCTGGATCAAGGAACTATCTGAAAATAAACTGACCCCACACTGCCCACAACAACACCAAAGTCCTAGATATATTTTTACTATCATTCTTTAAGTTTTTAATTTTTTTTAAAATTTTAAGTCCTCTAATACGCATTTAATTTTCATTTTTGTAACCATTACTTTTCAGAAAAAAAGAGACCCTATTTTTTAAAGCAAACTTCACATATATTATAATTTTTATAATTTTTTCCCTTTTTCTTTAATATTATATTTTTGAAAATCCAACCTCTACTCTAGATTTTTAATCTTTGCCTTGGTATTTATTATCAATTTTGTACCTTTAAGAACCCAATCTTCAGTACCCATTTTTACCTGGGAGCGAGATTACAGGCTTGACTGCTCTCTCCCCCTTTGGACTCTCCTTTTTCTCCACTGGGTTGCCTCTATCTCTTCCCTCTCCCTTCTCTTCTCTACCTAACTCTGTGAATCTCTTTGTGTGTTCCGGATGTTGGAGAACACTTAGGGAACTCATTACTGGCTGGATCTGTCTCTCTTCTTTTGATTCCCCCCATTATCCTCCTGGCCACCTCTGTCTCTTTGCTCCCTCTTCTCTTCTCTCTATAACTCCGTGAACATCTCTAAGCAGTCCAGAGTTTGGAAAGCACAAAAGGAAGTGATTACTAGCTAACCTGCTCTCTCCTCTTTTGATTCCATCTCATCTCATCCTGGTCACCTCTATCTCTCTCCTCCCTCTTCTCTTCTACATGTAGCTCTGTGAACCTCTCTGGGTGTCCAAAATGTGGAGAAACTTTTCATCTTTAACCTAGATGTTTTATCACGGTGCTGTATAGATGGAGAAGTCTTGAGACTACTGTAAAAATAAGACCCAAAAATCAGAAGCAGGAGGCTTAAGTCCAAAAGATGAGAACACCAGAGAACTCTTGACTCCAGGGAACATTAATCAACAGGAGCTCATCAAATGCCTCCATCAGTTCAGTTCAGTTCACTCACTCAGTCGTGTCCGAATCTTTGTGACCCCATGAATCGCAGCATGCCAGGCCTCCCTGTCCATCACCCACTCTTGGAGTTCACTCAGATTCACGTCCATCCAGTCAGTGATGCTATCCAGCCATCTCATCCTTTGTTGTCGCCTTCTCCTCCTGTCCCCAATCCCTCCCAGCATCAGAGTCTTTTCCAATGAGTCAACTCTTCGCATGAGGTGGCCAAAGTACTGGAGTTTCAGCTTTAGCATCATTCCTTCCAAAGAAATTTCAGGGCTAATCTCCTTCAGAATGGACTGGCTGGATCTCCTTGCAGTCCAACGGACTCTCAAGAGTCTTCTCCAACACCACAGTTCAAAAGCATCAATTCTTCGGGGCTCAGCCTTCTTCACAGTCCAACTCTCACATCCATACATGACTACTGGAAAAACCACAGCCCTGACTAGACAGACCTTAGTTGGCAAAGTAATGTCTCTGCTTTTGAATATGCTATCTAGGTTGGTCATAACTTTTCTTCCAAGGAGTAAGCATCTTTTAATTTTATGGCTGCAGCCACCATCTGCAGTGATTTTGCAGCCCAAAACACTAAAGTCTGACACTGTTTCCCCATCTATTTCCCATGAAGTGATGGGACCGGATGCCATGATCTTCGTTTTCTGAATGTTGAGCTTTAAGCCAACTTTTTCACTCTCCTCTTTCACGTTCATCAAGAGGCTTTCTAGCTTCTCTTCACTTTCTGCCATAAGGGTGGTGTCATCTGCATATCTGAGGTTATTGATATTTCTCTTGCCAATCTTCATTCCAGCTTGTGCTTCTTCCAGTCCAGTTTTCTCATGATGTACTCTGCATAGAAGTTAAATAAGCAGGATGACAATATACAGCCGTGACATACTCCTTTTCCTATTTGGAACCAGCCTGTTTTTCCATGTCCAGTTCTAACTGTTGCTTCCTGACCTGCATACAGATTTCTCAAGAGGCAGGTCAGGTGGTCTGATATTCCCATCTCTCTCAGAATTTTCCACAATTGATTGTGATCCACACAGTCAAAGGCTTTGGCATAGTCAATAAAGCAGAAATAGATGTTTTTTTCTGGAACTCTCTTGCTTTTTCCATGATCCAGCAGATGTTGGCAATTTGATCTCTGGTTCCTCTGCCTTTTCTAAAACTAGCTTGAACATCAGGAGGTTCACGATTCATGTATTGCTGAAGCCTGGCTTGGATAATTTTGAACATTCCTTTAATATCATGTGAGATGAGTGCAATTGTGTGGTAGTTTGAGCATTCTTTGGCATTGCCTTTCTTTGGGATAGGAATGAAAACTGACCTTTTCCAGTCCTGTGGCCACTGCTGAGTTTTCCAAATTTGCTGGCATATTGAGTGCAGCACTTTCACAGCACCATCTTTCAGGATTTGAAATAGCTCCACTGGAATTCCATCACCTCCACTAGCTTTGTTCATAGTGATGCTTTGTAAGGCCCACTTGACTTCACATTCCAGGATGTCTGGCTCTAGATGAGTGATCACACCACCGTGATTATCTGGGTCGTGAAGATCCTTTTTAAAATGCCTCCATACATACACTGAATCCAAGCACCACCCAAGGGCTGACAAGTTCCAGAGAAAGACATACCACACAAATTCTCCAGTAACACAGGAAAATATCTCTGAGCTTCAATATACAGGCTGCCAAAAGTCACTCAAAACCCACTGACATCTCATAACTCATTACTGGACACTTCATTGCACTGCAGAGAGAAGAAATCCAAGTTCACCCACCAGAACACAGACACAAGCTTCCCTAACCAGGAAACCTTGATAAGCCACCCATACAACCCCAACCACAGCAAGGAAATTCCACAATAAAGTGAAAGTGAGTGAAGTCGCTCAGTTGTGTCTGACTCTTTGTGACCCGTGGACGGTAGCCCTCCAAGCTCTTCCATCCATGGGATTCTCCAGGCAAGAATACTGGAGTGGGTTGCCATTTCCTTCTCCAGGGCATCTTCCTAACCCAGGGATTGAACTCAGGTCTCCCAAATTGCAGGCAGACACTTTAACCTCTGCACCACCAGGGAAGCCCTTAAATACAAGAATACAGTCTCTCAGAAAACATGTAAAGAGAACTCCACAAACTGCCAGAATATAGAAATGCCACACTGCCATATAAACAAGACAAAGAGACAGAGGAATACACAGTATGTAAAGGAACAGGATAAATGCCCACAAAACCAAACAAAAGAGAAAGAGATTGGGAATCTACCTGATGAAAATTCCAAGTAATGATGCTGAAAATCATCCAAAATCTTGAAAACAAATTGGAGTTACAGATAAATAGCCTGGAGACAAAGATTGAGAAGATGCAAGAAAGGTTTAACAAGGAACTGGAAGAAATAAAAAAAGAGTCAATCAGTTCAGTTCAGTCAATGAATCGTGTCCGACTCTTTGCGACCCCAGGAATCGCAGCACGCCAGGCCTCCCTGTCCATCACCAACTCCCAGAGTTCGCTCAGACTCAAGTCCACCGAGTCTGTGATGCCATCCAGCCATCTCATCCTCTGTCGTCCCCTTCTCCTCCTGTCCCCAATCTCTCCCAGCATCAAAGTCTTTTCCAATGTGTCAACTCTTTGCATGAGGTGTCCAAAGTACTGGAGCTTTAGCTTTTGCATCATTCCTTCCAAAGAAATCCCAGGGTTGATCTCCTTCAGAATGGACTGGTTGGATGTCCTTGCAGTCCAAGGGACTCTCAAGAGTCTTCTGCAACACCACAGTTCAAAAGCATCAATAATTCGGCACTCAGCCTTCTTCACAGTCTAATTCTCACATCCATACATGACCACTGGAAAAACCATAGCCTTGACTAGATGGACCTTAGTCGGCAAAGTAATGTCTCTGCTTTTGAATATGCTATCTAGGTCGGTCATAACTTTCCTTCCAAGGAGTAAGCGTCTTTTAATTTCATGGCTGCAGTCACCATCTGCAGTGATTTTGGAGCCCCAAAAAATAAAGTCTGACACTGTTTCTGTTTCCCCATCTATTTCCCATGAAGTGATGGGACCAGATGCCATGATCTTCGTTTTCTGAATGTTGAGCTTTAAGCCAACTTTTTCACTCTCCTCTTTCACTTTCAAGAGGCTTTTTAGCTCCTCTTCAATTTCTGCCATAAGGGTGGTGTCATCTGCATATCTAAGGTTATTGATATTTCTCCCAGCAATCTTGATTCCAGCTTGTGTTTCTTCCAGTCCAGCGTTTCTCATGATGTACTCTGCATAGAAGTTAAATAAGCAGGGTGGCAATATACAACCATGACGTACTCCTTTTCCTATTTGAAACCAGTCTGTTGTTCCATGTCCAGTTCTAACTGTTGCTTCCTGACCTGGATATAGGTTTCTCAAGAGGCAGGTTAGGTGATCTGGTATTCCCATGTCTCTCAGAATTTTCCACAGTTTATTGTGGTCCACACAGTCAAAGGCTTTGGCATAGTCAATAAAGCAGAAATTAATGTTTTATGGAACTCTCTTGCCTTTTCCATGATCCAGTGGATGTTGGCAATTTGATCTCTGGTTCCTCTGCCTTTTCTAAAACCAGCTTGAACATCTGGGAGTTCACAGTTCATGTATTGCTGAAGCCTGGCTTGGAGAATTTTGAGCATTACTTTACTATCATGTGAGATGAGTGCAATTGTGTGGTATTTTGAGCATTCTTTGGCATTGCCTTTCTTTGGAATTGGAATGAAAACTGATCTTTTCCAGTCCTGTGGCCACTGCTGAGTTTTCCAAATTTGCTGGCATATTGAGTGCAGCACTTTCACAGCATCATCTTTCAGGATGTGAAATAGCTCAATAGGAATTCCATCACCTCCACTAGCTTTGTTCATAGTGATGCTTTCTAAGGCCCACTTGACTTCACATTCCAGAATGTCTGGCTCTAGATGAGTGATCACATCATCATGATTATCTGGGTCGTGAAGATCTTTTTTGTACAGTTCTTCCGTGTATCTTGCCATCTCTTCTTAATATCTTCTGCTTCTGTTAGGTCCATAGCATATCTGTCCTTTATCGAGCCCATCTTTGCATGAAATGTTTCCTTGGTATCTCTAATTTTCTTAAAGAGATCTCTAGTCTTTCCTGTTCTGTTCTTTTCCTCTATTTCTTTGCATTGATTGCTGAAGAAGGCTTTCTTATCCCTTCTTGCCATTCTTTGGAACTCTGCATTCAGATGCTTATATCTTTCCTTTCCTTCTTGGCTTTTCACCTCTCTTCTTTTCACAGCCATTTGTAAGTCCTCCCCAAACAGCCATTTTGCTTTTTTGCATTTCTTTTCCATGGGGATGGTCTCGATCCCTGTCTCCTGTACAATGTCATGAACTTCTGTCCATAGTTCATCAGGCACTCTATCTATCAGATCTAGGCCCTTAAATCTATTTCTCACTTCCACTGTATAATCATAAGGAATTTGATTGAGGTCATACCTGAATGGTCTAGCGATTTTCCCTACTTTCTTCAATTTGTGTCTGAATTTGGCAATAAGGAGTTCATGATCTGAGCCACAGTCAGCTCCTGGTCTTGTTTTTGTTGACTGTATAGAGCTTCTCCATCTTTGGCTGCAGATAATATAATCAATCTGATTTTGGTGTTGACCATCTGGTGATGTCCATGTGTAGAGTCTTCTCTTGTGTTGTTGGAAGAGGGAGTTTGCTATGACCAGTGTGTTTTCTTGGCAAAACACTATTAGTCTTTGCCCTGCTTCATTCTGCATTCCAAGGCCAAATTTGCCTGTTACTCCAGGTGTTTCTTGACTTCCTACTTTTGCATTCCAGTCCCCTATAATGAAAAGGACATCTTTTGGTGGTGTTAGTTCTACAAGGCCTTGTAGGTCTTCATAAAACCGTTCAACTTCAGCTTCTTCAGCATTACTGGTTGGGGCATAGACTTGGATAACTGTGATATTGAATGGTTTGCCTTGGAGACGAACAGAGATCATTCTGTCATTTTTGATATTGCATCCAAGTGCTGCATTTTGGACTGTTTTGTTGACCATGATGGCTACTCCATTTCTTCTGAGGGATTCCTGCCCGCAGTTGTAGATATAATGATCATCAAAGTTAAATTCACCCATTCCAGTCCATTTTAGTTCGCTGATTCCTAGAATGTCGACATTTACCCTTGCCATCTCTTGTTTGACCACTTCCAATTTGCCTTGATTCATGGACCTGACATTCCAAGTTCCTATGCAATTTTGTTTTTTACAGTATCAGATCTTGCTTTTATCACCAGTCACATTCACAGCTGGGTATTGTTTTTGCTTTGGCTCCATCCCTTCATTCTTTCTGGAGTTGTTTCTCCACTGATCTCCAGTAGCATATTGGGTACCTACCGACCTGGGGAGTTCCCTTTTCGGTATCCTATCATTTTGCCTTTTCATACTGTTCATGGGGTTCTCAAGGCAAGAATATGGAAGTGGCTTGCCATTTCCTTCTCCAGTGAACCACATTCTGTCAGACCTCTCCACCATGACCCATCTGTCTTGGGTTGCCCCGCAGGCATGGCTTGGTTTCATTGAGTTAGACAAGGCTGTGGTCCTAGTGTGATTAGATTGACTAGTTTTCTGTGAGTATGGTTCCAGTGTGTCTGCCGTCTGATGCCCTCTTGCAACACCTACCATCTTACTTGGGTTTCTCTTACCTTGGGTATGGGGTATCTCTTCACGGCTGCTCCAGCAAAGCACAGCCACTGCTCCTTACCTTGGATGAAGGGTATCTCCTTACTGCCGCCATTCCTGACCTTCCACTTGGGATTGACCTTCAACAAGGACCTGGAAGAAATAAAAAAAGAGTCAATATATAATGAATAATGCAATAAATGAGATCAAAAACACTCTGAAGGGAACAAATAGTGGAGATGGTGATGGACAGGGATGCCTGGCGTGCTGCGATTCATGGGGTCTCAAAGAGTCAGACAGGACTGAGGTAGAAGATAGGATTAGTGAGGTGGAAGATAGAATGTTATAAATAAATGAATCAGAGAGGAAAAAAGACTAATGAATTAAAAGAAATGAGGACAATCTCAGAGACCTCCAGGACAATGTTAAATGCCCCAACATTGGAATCATAGGAGTCCCAGAAGAAGACAAAAAGAAAGTTCATGAGAAAATATTGAGGAGCTAATAGCTGAAAACTTTCCTAAAATGAGGAAGGAAATAATCACCCAAGTCCAAGAAACCCAGAGAGTCCCAAACAGGATAAACACAAGGCAAAACACTGGAAGACACATATTAATCAAATTAACAAAAATCAAACAGAAAGAACAAATATTAAAAGCAGCAAGGGAAAAACAACAAATAACACATAAGGGGATTCCCATAAGGATAACAGCTAATCTTTCAATAGAAACTCTTCAGGACAGGAGGGAATGGCAGGACATATTTAAAGTGATGAAAGAAAATAACCTACAGCCTAGATTACTATACCCAGCAAGGATCTCTTTCAGATATGAAGGAGAAATCAAACGCTTTACAGATAAGCAAAAGCTGAGAGAATTCAGCACCACCAAACCAGCTCTCCAACAAATGCTAAAAGATTTTCTCTAGACAGGAAACACTAAAAGGGTGTATAAACTCAAACCCCAAAGGATAAAGTAAACGGCAATGGAATCATACTTATCAATAATTATCTTAAATGTAAATAGGTTGAATGCCCCAACCAAAAGACAAAGACTGGCTGAATGGATACAAAAACAAGACTCCTATATATGTTGTCTACAAGAAACCCACTTTGAAACAAGGGACACATACAGACTGAAAGTGAAGGGATGGAAAAAGATATTCCACACAAATAGAGACCAAAAGAAAGCAGGAGTAGCAATATTCATATCAGATAAAATAGACTTTAAAACAAAGGCTGTGAAAAGAGACAAAGAAGGGCACTACATAATGATCGAAGGATCAATCCAAGAAGAAGATATAACAATTATAAATATATATGCAGCCAACATAGGAGCACCACAATATGTAAGGCAAATGCTAAGAAGTATGAAGGGGGAAATTCACAATAACACAATAATAGTGGGAGACTTTAATACCCCATTCACAACTATGGATAGACCAACTAAACAGAAAATTAACAAGGAAAAACAAACTTCAAGTAATACAATAGACCAGTTAGACCTAACTGATATCTATAGGACATTTCACCACAAAACAAGGAATTTCATCTTTCACTCAAGCACACATGGAACCTTCTCCAGGATAGATCACATCCTGGGCCATAAATCAAGCCTTGGTAAATTCAACAAAATTGAAATAATTCCAAGCATCTTTTCTGACCACAACAAAATAAGATTAGATGTCAATTACAGGAGAAAAACTATTAAAACTTCCAACATATGGAGGCTACTGAATAACCAACAAATCACAGAAGAAATCAAAATATGCATAGAAACAAATGAAAATGAAAACACAACAACCCCAAACCTGTGGGACACTTTAAAAGCAGTACTAAGGGGAAGGTTCATAGCAATACAGGCTTAACTCAAGAAACAAGAAAAAAGTCAAATAAATAACCTAACTCTACAAGTAAGGCTACTAGAAAAGGAAGAAATAAAGAACCCCAGGGTTAGTAGAAGGAAAGAAATCTTAAAAATTAGGGCAGAAATAAATTCAAAAGAAACAAAGAGACCATAGTAAAAATCAACAAAGCCAAAAGCTGGTTCTTGGAAAGGATAAATAAAATTGACAAACCATTAGCCAGACTCATCGAGAAACAAAGGGAGAAAAATTAAATCAATAAAATTAGAAATGATAATGGAGAGATCACGACAAACAGCACAGAAATACAATGGATCATAAGAGACTACTATCAGCAATTATATACCAATAAAATGAACAACTTGGAAGAAATGGACAAATTCTTAGAAAAGTACAACTTTCCAAAACTGAACCAGGAAGAAACAGAAAATCTTAACAGACCCACCACAAGCATGGAAATTGAAACTGTAATCAGAAATCTTCCAGCAACCAAAAGCCCAGGTCCAGACAGCTTCACAGCTGAATTCTACCAAAAATTTAGAGAAGATCTAACACCTATCCTACTCAAACTCTTCCAGAAAATTTCAGAGGAAGGTAAACTTCCAAACTCATTCTATGAGGCCACCATCACCCTAATACAAAAACCTGACAAAGATGCCACACAAAAAAAGAAAACTACAGGCTAATATCACTGATGAACATGGATGCAAAAATTCTTAAGAAAATTATAGCAATCAGAATCTAACAACACATTAAAAAGATCATACATCATGACTAAGTGGGCTTTTATATCCACAAATCAATCAGTGTAATACACCACATTAACAAATTGAAAAATAAAAGCCATATGATTATCTCAATAGATGCAGAGAAAGTCTTTGACAAAATTTAACATCCATTTATGATAAAAACTCTCCAGAAAGCAGGAATAGAAAGAACATGCTGCTGCTGCTGCTAAGTTGCTTCAGTCCTGTCCGACTCTGTGAGACCCCATAGATGTCAGCCCACCAGATTCCGCCATCCCTGGGATTCTCTAGGCAAGAACACTGGAGTGGGTTAGCATTTCCTTCTCCAATGCATGAAAGTGAAAAATGAAAGTGAAGTTGCTCAGTTGTGTCCGACTCTTCACGACTCCATGGACTGCAGCCTACCAGGCTCCTCCGTCCATGGGAGTTTCCAGGCAAGAGTACTGGAATGGGGTGCCATTGCCTTTTCCAGAAGGAACATACCTCAACATAATAAAAGCTATATATGACAAACCCACAGCAAACATTATCCTCAATGGTGAAAAATTGAAAGCATTTCCCCTAAAGTCAGGAAGAAGACAAGGGTGCCCACTTTCACCACTACTATCCAACACAGTTTTGGAAGTTTTGGCCACAGCAGTCAGAGAAGAAAAAGAAATAAAAGGAATCCAAATTGGAAAGAAGAATTAAAAATCTCACTGTTTGAAGATTACATGATCCTCTACATAGAAAACCCTAAAGACTCCACCAGAAAATTATTAGAGCTAATCAATGAATATAGTAAAGTTGCAGGATATAAAATCAGCACAGAGAAATCCCTTGCATTCCTATACACTAACAATGAGAAAACAGAGACATTAAGGAAACAATTCCATTCACCATTGCAATGAAAAGAATAAAATACTTAGGAATATATCTACCTAAAGAAACAAAATACCTATATTTAGAACACTATAAAACACTGGTGAAGAAATCAAAGAGGGCGTTAATAGATGGATAAATATACTGTGTTCATGTAAAAGAAGAACCAATATAGTGAAAATGAGTCTATTACCCAAAGCAATCTATAGATTCAATGCAATCCCTATCAAGCTACCAATGGTATTTTTCACAGAGCTAGAACAAATACTTTCACAATTTCTATAGAAATAAAAAAACCTCGACTAGCCAAAGCAATCTTGAGAAAGAATATACCTGGAGGAATCAACCTGCCTAACTTCAGGCTGTACTAAAAAGCCACAGTCATCAAGACAGTATGGTACTGGCACAAAGACAGAAATATAGATCAATGGAACAAAATAGAAATCCAGAGATGAATCCATGCACCTATGGACACCTTATCTTTGACAAAGGAGGCAAGAATATACAATGGAGAAAAGACAATCTCTTTAACAAGTGGTACTGGGAAAACTGGTCAACCGCTTGTAAAAGAATGAAACTAGAACACTTTCTAACACCATACACAAAAATAAACTCAAAATGGATTAAAGATCTAAATGTAAGACCAGAAATTATAAAACTCCTAGAGGAGAACATAGGCAAAACACTCTCCGACATAAATCACAGCAGGATCCTCTATGACCCACCTTCCAGAATATTGGAAATAAAAACAAAAATAAACAAATGGGACCTAACTAAATTTAAAAGCTCCTGAAAACAAAGGAAACTATAAGCAAGATGAAAAGACAGCCTTCAAAATGGGAGAAAATAATAGCAAATGAAGCAACAGACAATGAATTAATCTCAAAAATATACAAGCAACTCCTGCAGCTCAATTCCAGAAAAATAAATGACCCAATCAAAAAATCGGCCAAAGAACTAAACAGACATTTCTCCAAAGAAGACATACAGATGGCTAACAAACACATGAAAATATGCTCAACATCACTCCTTATCAGCTCAATTTACTTCAGTTCAGTCACCTAGTTGTGTCTGACTCTTTGCAACCCCAGGCCTCCCTGTCCATCACCAACTTCCAGAGTTCACTCAGATTCACGTCCATCAGGTTGGTGATGCCATCCAGCCATCTCATCCTCTGTTGTCCCCTTCTCCTCCTGCCCCCAATCCCTCCTAGCATCAGAGTCTCTTCCAGTGAGTCAACTCTTCGTATGAGATGGCCAAAGTACTGCAGTTTCAGCTTCAGCATCAATCCTTGCAAAGAACACCCAGGACTAATCTCCTTTAGAAGGGACTCACTCATTATCAGAGAAATGCAAATCAAATCCACAATGAGATACGATTTCACGCCAGTCAGAATGGCTGTGATCCAAAAATATACAAGGAATAAATGCTGGAGAGGGTGTGGAGAAGAGGGAACCCTCTTACACACTGTTGGTGGGAATGCAAACTAGTACAGCCACTATGGAGAACAGTGTGGAGATTCCTTAAAAAACTGCAAAATAGAACTGCCATGTGACCCAGCAATTCCACTGCTGGGCATACACACCGAGGAAACCAGAATAGAAAGAGACACGTGTACCCCAACGTTCATCGCAGCAATGTTTAAAATAGCCAGGATATGGAAGCAAACCTAGATGTTCATCAGCAGATGAATGGATAAGAAAACAGTGGTACATATACACAATGGAGTATTCAGTTCCATTCAGTTCAGTCGCTCGGTCGTGTCCGACTCTTTGCGACTCCATGAATCGCAGCACGCCAGGCCTCTCTGTCCATCACCAACTGTCGGAGTTCACTGACTCACATCCATCGAGTCAGTGATGCCATCCAGCCATCTCATCCTCTGTTGTCCCCTTCTCTTCCTGCCCCCAATCCCTCCCAGCATCAGAGTCTTTTCCAATGAGTCAACTCTTCGCATGAGGTGGCTAAAGTACTGGAGTTTCTGCTTTAGCATCATTCCTTCCAAAGAAATCCCAGGGCTGATCTCCTTCAGAATGGACTTGTTGGATCTCCTGGCAGTCCAACGACTCTCAAGAGTCTTCTCCAACACCACAGTTCAAAAGCATTAATTCTTTGGTGCTCAGCCTTCTTCACAGTACAACTCTTACATCCATACATGACTATTGGAAAAATCATAGCTTTGACTAGACGGACATTAGTCGGCAAAGTAATGTCTCTGCTTTTGAATATGCTATCTAGGTTGGTCATAACTTCTCTTCCAAGGAGTAAGCGTCTTTTAATTTCATGGCTGCAGTCACCATCTGCAGTGATTTTGGAGCTCCAAAAAATAAAGTCTGACACTGTTTCAATGTTTCTCCAACTATTTCCCATGAAGTGATGGGACTGGATGCCAGGATCTTCGTTTTCTGAATGTTGAGCTTTAAGCCAACTTTTTCACTCTCCTCTTTCACTTTCATCAAGAGGCTTTTTAGCTCCTCTTCAATTTCTGCCATAAGGGTGGTGTCATCTGCATATCTGAGTTTATTGATATTTCTCCCAGCAATCTTGATTCCAGCTTGTGTTTCTTCCAGTCCAGCGTTTCTCATGTGGAACTCTCCATATAAGTGAAATAAGCAGGATGACAATATACAGCCTTGACGTACTTCTTTTCCTATTTGGAACCAGTCTGTTGTTCCATATCCAGTTCTAACTGTTGCTTCCTGACCTGCATACAGATTTCTCAAGAGGCAGGTCAGGTAGTCTGGTATTCCCATGTCTCTCAGAATTTTCCACAGTTTATTGTGATCCACACAGTCAAAGGCTTTGGCATAGTCAATAAAGCAGAAATTAATGTTTTTCTGGAACTCTTTTGCTTTTTCCATGATCCAGAAGATGTTGGCAATTTGATCTCTGGTTCCTCTGCCTTTTCTAAAACCCGCTTGAACATCAGGAAGTTCATGGTTCACATATTGTTGAAGCCTGGCTTGGAGAATTTTGAACATTACTTTACTAGCATGTGAGATGAGTGCAATTGTGTGGTAGTTTGAGGATTCTTTGGCATTGCCTTTCTTTGGAATTGGAATGAAAACTGACCTTTTCCAGTCCTGTGGCCACTGCTGAGTTTTCCAAATTTGCTGGCATATTGAGTGCACCACTTTCAAAGCATCATCTTTCAGGATATGAAATAGCTCCACTGGAATTCCATCACCTCCACCAGCTTTGTTTGTAGTGATGCTTTCTAAGGCCCACTTGACTTCACATTCCAGGATGTCTGGCTCTAGATGAGTGATCACACCATTGTGATTATCCGGGTCATGAAGATCTTTTTTGTACAGTTCTTCTGTGTATTCTTGCCACCTCTTCTTAATATCTTCTGCTTCTGTTAGGTCCATACCATTTCTGTCCTTTATCAAGCCCATCTTTGCATGAAATGTTCCCTTGGTATCTGTAATTTTCTTGAAGAGATCTCTAGTCTTTCCCTTTCTGTTCTTTTCCTCTATTTCTTTGTATTGATCACTGAAGAAGGCTTTCTTATCTCTTCTTGCTATTCTTTGGAACTCTGCATTCACATGCTCATATCTTTCCTTTTCTCCTTTGCTTTTTGCTTCTCTTCTTTTCACAGCTATTTGTAAGGCCTCCCCAGAGAGCCATTTTGCTTTTTTGCATTTCTTTTCCATGGGGATGGTCTTGATCCCTATCTCCTGTACAATGTCACGAACTTCTGTCCATAGTTCATCAGGTACTCTATCTATCGGATCTAGGCCCTTAAATCTATTTCTCACTTCCACTGTATAATCATAAGGAATTTGATTGAGGTCATACCTGAATGGTCTAGCGGTTTTCCCTACTTTCTTCAATTTGAGTCTGAATTTCGCAATAAGGAGTTCATGATCTGAGCCACAGTCAGCTCCTGGTCTTGTTTTTGTTGACTGTATAGAGCTTCTCCATCTTTGGCTGCAGATAATATAATCAATCTGATTTTGGTGTTGACCATCTGGTGATGTCCATGTGTAGAGTCTTCTCTTGTGTTGTTGGAAGAGGGTATTTGCTATGACCAGTGCATTATCTTGGCAAAACTCTATTAGTCTTTGCCCTGCTTCATTCTGCATTCCAAGGCCAAATTTGCCTGTTACTCCAGGTGTTTCTTGACTTCCTACTTTTGCATTCCAGTCCCCTGGAATTAAAAGGACATCTTTTTTGGGTGTTAGTTCTACAAGGTCTTGTAGGTCTTCATAGAACCCTTCAACTTCAGCTTCTTCAGCATTACTAGTTGGGGCATAGACTTAGATTATGGTGATATTGAATGGTTTGCCCTGGAAATAACAGAGATCATTCTGTGCAATGGAGTATTACTCAGCCATTAAAAATACATTTGAATCAGTTCTAATGAGGTGCATGAAACTGGAGCCTGTTATACAGAGTGAGGTAAGCCAGAAAGAAAAACACCAATACAGTATATTAACACACATATATGGAATTTTGAAAGATGGTAACAATAACCCTGTATGCGAGACAGCCAAAGAGACACAGATGTATAGAACAGTCTTTTGGACTCTGTGGGAGAGGGTAATGGTGGGATGATTTTGGAGAATGGCATTGAAACATGTATAATATCATATGTGACATGAATTGCCAGTCCAGGTTCTATGCATGATACAGGATGCTCAGGGGTGGTGTTCTGGGGTGACCCACAGTGATGGTATGGGGAGGGAAGAGGGAGGGAGGGTTCAGGGTGGGAACACGTGTACACCTGTGGCAGATTCATGTTGATGTATGGCAAAACCAATACAATATTGTAAAGCAATTAGCCTCAAATTAAAATAAATTTATATTAAAAAATAAAAAAATAAATGTCATTAGGGACAAAAGAATGTTAAGAAAATAGAAAGGAAGATTGATAAAAACAGAGTGGAAAAATGACAGAGTTTGAGAGAAAAACAAATAGAGAAACAAATATTATAAGACTTCTTCCTGGAAAGGATAGTCTAGGTTGAAAATATTGCAGTTTTCTTGCTGAGCTATTTCTAAATTGATAACTTTTTTTTTCCTTTCTTTTGTTTCACAAACCCATTTGAGAATTTCACTACGACTTCAGAAATATACCCTGTTTCAAAAAGGTTATATTTCTCCTAAATTCCACTTATGTGCGTGAGGTTAAGAAGACAGGTTATAGAAGTTGAAAATTCTTTCAGCTTCCTTAGTTGACAGGAATTTTGCATACCCTCTCAGTATCCCAGAAATGTCATGTTCCTGTGGAACAGACAGATTAAGATGTGTGGTTAATCTATCAATATAAATATTTTGTGAGATTCTTTCTAGACTGGAACCTTTATTTTATTAAGACTTTTTTTGGTTTGCTATAAATATCATATATGAACCCTGAATCTCTGAAAATAATAACAAAAAGAAAAATACCAAATTCATTATCTACTGGTACTATTTATGCATGCATTATTCTTGATTATAGAATATACAAGATCTGTATATATTTAATAATAATTACTTTCTATAAAATTTCAAGGAACAGTATTCTGAGGTGTCACTTATCTGTCATATTACTGATGTTACTGATTATTTTTCATAGCTATTTCCCCTTCCATAACCCCCAGCTCCTATAAAGACTTTTCCATTTCCAAAGAATTGTGAGTGAATTCTTGTTTAAATACTGGTGTTCTCACCACTGAATTATATACTCAATTAATCCATAAGAATTGCCCATGTTTCCCACATATTTTTGTCCTCCACAATTATATATTTTAAAATATATATTTTTCAATACACAGAAATATGCATAGAAAGATGCTATCATATTATCAAAATACCATCTATCTCAAGGAGAATTTATTGGTTAAATAAATAGCATGCATATGAAATATACATAGTATATAGATTCTCCCTGGTGGCTCAGACAGTAAAGAATCTGCCTACAATGCAGGAGACTGGGCTTGATCCCTGAGTTAGGAAGAGCCCCTGGAAAGGGAAATGGCTCTCCACTCCAGTATTCTTGCTTGGAGATTTCCTGAAGAGAGGAGACTGGTGGATTATAGTCCATGGGGTTACAGGAGTCTGACATGCCTGAGCAACTAACATATTCATTTTTATAATATATGATCAGTAAGTGACAACAATGTGGAGTCAATATCACTATTTCTACTATATATTGATACATAAATACACTCATATGCATGACCTATATAAGTATATGCATACTAAAAAGCACAGTTCAATATTTGTGAAATGAAAGAAGAGTAAATCTCTCTGGAATTCCCTAAAGGAAAAGTGACCAGGGCAAACGTGAATGCATTTACATTTAACCTGTCATAACGAGTAGTTCTAGCCAAGTTTAATACTTCTGTTCAGACTTAAGGCCAGGGTAATATATATTTTTTTCAATTCCAAATTGCTACCTAGAATAAGTGAAAACAAGAATATCAAGTAATCAAACATACCAAGGAGAAATGTCAAAGACCTCGTATGCCTCTCAGAATGTCTTCTACTTGTTTCAACAACACACAACACTGAATTATTGCTAATGATGAGAGCTGAAGTGAGCTATTTCAAATCTGAAAAGATGATGTTGTGAAAGTGCTGCACTCAATATGGCAGCAAATATGGAAAACTCAGCAATGGCCACAGAACTGGAAAAGGTCCATTTTCATTTCAATCCCAAAGAAAGGCAATGCAAAGAATGTTCAAACTGCTGAACAACTGAACTCATCTCACATGTTACCAAAGTAATGCTCAAAATTCTCTAAGCCAGGCTTCAACAGTACATGAACTTGCAGATGTTCAAGCTGGATTTAGAAAGTCAGAGGAACCAGAGATCAAACTGCCAATATCTGCTGGATCATGGAAAAAGCAAGGGAATTCTGAAAAAAAAAAAAATCTACTTCTGCTTCATTGACTACACTAAAGCCTTTGACTGTGTAAATCACAGCAAACTGTGGAAAATTCTTCGAGAAATGGGAATACCAGGCCACCTTACCTGCCTCCTGAGAAATCTGTGTTCAGGTCAAAAAGAAGCAGCTAGAACTCGACATAGAACAACACATTGGTTTCAAATTGGGTAAGAAGTAAGTCAAGGCTGTATATTGTCACCCTGGTTATTGAATTTATAGAGTACATCATACAAAATGCTGGGCTGGATGAAGCACAAGCTGGAATCAAGATTGCCAGGAGAAATATAGATAACCTCAGATATGCAGATGACACCAGCTTAATGGCAGAGAGTGAAGAAGAACTAGAGAGCATTTTGATGAAAGTGAAAGAGGAGAGTGAAAAAGCTGACTTAAAACTCAACATTCAAAAAACGAAGATCATGGCATCTGGTCCCATCATTTCATGGCAAATAGATGAGGAAAAAATGGAAAGAGTGACAGACTTTATTTTTTTGGAGCTCTAAAATCACTGCAGATGGTGACTGCAGACATGAAATTTAAAAATGCTTGCTCCTTGGAAGAAAATCTATGATAAACCTATACAGCATACTGAAAAGCAGGTTTTTCCAGTAGTCATATATGGATGTGAGAGTTGGACCATAAAGAAAGCTGAGCACTGAAGAACTGATGCTATTGAATTGTAGTGTTGGAGAAGACTGTTGATAGTCTCTTGGACTGCAAGGAGATCAAACCAGTCCATCCTAAAAGAAATCAGTCCTGAAGATTCATTGGAAGGACTGATGCTAAAGTTCCAGTACTTTGGTGGCCTGATGCATAGAACTGACTCTTTGGAAAAGACCCTGTTGTTGGGAAAGATTGAAGGCAGGAGGAGAAAGGGATGACAGAGGATAAGATGGTTGGATGGCATCACCAACTTTATGAACATGAGTTTAAGCAAGCTCCAGGGTGTTGTTGAGGAACAGGGAAGCCTGGCATGCTGCAGACCATGGGATCACAAAATTGGACATGACTAGGTGACTGAACTGGGCTGAAGTGAACTGATGATGAGATAGAATCCTAACAAGAAAAAAAAAATAAGAAGAAGAGCTGCCTAGAAATGAGTAAAAATAGTGTGGTATTTGGAGAAGACTGAAGTTCAATCCTATTCTGGGAAAACTGCAAGGAAGAGCAAAGAGGAAATGATCTGGTCAAGACTTCCTGTGAAGCCACGAAAAAAGCCATCTTTGTTGATTTTTTATTAGTATATTGATACACAAAATTTAAGGTTTCTCAAGAATTCTCTTTGCCCATGTAGAGTTTATCTGCTTAATATTTGACACATGTACTACATGGTTTGTATCCAAACAAAGCTTCTTAGAGTAACATAACCAGGGTTCCTGCACACAGAATACAAAACATTATATGTTTTATTGACATCTGTGAATATTCACAGGTAGTATTTATATATCTAACAAAGAAGATAATTTTAAGAAGTTTTTATCACTTTTCTGACCATGCACCTCTCTTTATTTCAAAAATCAGCATCAAATGATACTACCTTGTTATTTCTCTCCAAGAATTTCCCATTCAATTCATCAGTTTCTCTCAATTTGGCTCATAATTTGGGATTATTTATTGCTATTAATGGTAAACACTATTTACTCTCAAGTTAAAAATGGAAACCTTAAAGTTATCTATGTTTCCACGTAGCCATTAGTTTCAGACATTTATCAAGTCCTTTATATTTCAACTTCTGAATACACTTAAATCAACATTAATCTTTTTCAAACTTACTGTCTCTCTCTTAGGTGTGTGCACTAGCCCACAGGCTGTTCTTTACTCATAAAGATTGATTTTTAACTAATTCCAAACACCAATCAAGATTTCTAAATTACACATTCCATGATTTCAAGGATCAAATTTTTCTTCTTGGTTGTTTTCCTATTAGAGTATACTAGAATTTTTTTTAATTAATGAATAAATAAATGACCTTCAGTATAATATATTCTAAAAAGCCTTCATTGGATTTAAATGCCTCTATTTGTGTTGGCTCCAGAGCATATTTTTATCACAATATATAATCTTACACTTTCTCATTTGTCTATTTCACTGACTAAATTTTGACACTGGCAAATAGGGTGTGCTCATTTAAGTTTCTAAAGTCAAAGAGAGAAAAGGAAGATATTCAAGATTTATTATTACAGTAGAATTGAGTATACAGAAGCCTTAGAAACAGTTCTCTCATTTGCTCTTCAGAATAGATAACATTACCAGTTTAAATATTTAACATCTGAAAATTTAATTGTTCAACTTACACTTGCAACCCTGCTGAGAAATTTCACAGGAAAAGTACTTCTAGTGTAGTACAAAAAGTCTTTAGATGTTGTGAGAAATAAGTCCTGGTGAGTTTAAGAGGTGATTCTTAAACACTGCTGTTAAACAAAGAATCACCTAACATTGTGGGTTAATTAATCAGAATGTGCTGCCATAAGTGTCTTCTAAGACCTCCCAAGTGACTGTAGGGTATACTGGGAGGTGATAACTGCTGAGGTGGAAGGACAGATTGACTAAGGCAAAATTGTAACAGAATATGTTATGTGTAAGGTATTCACTTTCTCTTCTTGAATTTTGTGATGCTGACTATGCCAAAGCCTTTTACTGTGTGGATCAAAATAAACTGTGGAAAATTCTGAAAGAGATGGGAATACCAGACCACCTGACCTGCCTCTTGAGAAAGTTATATGCAGGTCAGGAAGCAATAATTAGAACTGAACATGGAACAACAGACTGGTTCCAATAGGAAAAGGAGTACGTCAAGGCTGTATATTTCCACCCTGCTTAGATGCAGACTACCTCATGAGAAATGCTGGGCAGGAAGAAACACAAGCTGGAATCAAGATTGCTGGGAGAAATATCAATAACCTCAGATATGCAGATGATACGACGCTTATGGCAGAAAATGAAGAGGAATTAAAAAGCCTCTTGATGAAAGTGAAAGAGGAGAGTGAAAAAGTTGGCTTAAAGCTCAACATTCAGAAAACAAAGATCATGGCATCTGGTCCCATCACTTCATGGGAAATAGATGGGGAAACAGTGGAAACAGTGGCAGACTTTATTTTTTGGGGCTCCAAAATCACTGCAGATGGTGATTGAGGCCATGAAATTAAAAGACGCTTACTCCTTGGAAGAAAAGTTATGACCAACCTAGTTAGCATATTGAAAAGCAGAGTCATTACTTTGCCAACAAAGGTCCGTCTAATCAAGGCTATGGTTTTTCCAGTGGTCATGTATGGATGTGAAAGTTGGACTGTGAAGAAAGATGAGCACCAAAGAATTGATGCTTTTGAACTGTGGTGTTGGAGAACTCTTGAGAGTCCCTTGCACTGTAGGGAGATCCAATCAGCCCAATCAAAGGAGATCAGTCCTGAGTGTTCTTTGGAAATAATGATGCTAAAGCTGAAACTCCAGTACTTTGGCCACCTCATGCAAAGAGTTGACTCATTGGAAAAGACTCTGATGCTAGGAGGGATTGGGGGCAGGAGGAGAATGGGATGACAGAGGATGAGATGGCTGGATGGCATCACCAACTCGATGGACGTGAGTTTGAGTGAACTTTGGGAGTTGGTGATGGACAGGGAGGCCTGGCGTGCTGCAATTCATGGGGTTGCAAGGAGTTAGACACGACTGAGCGACTGAACTGAACTGAACTGAAGGGTTCTTAACTACAAAGAAGTAAGTTCTCATCCCATGGTTGATGGATCAGCCTAATGCTTGTAACAGAACATTCATTCATTGTAGGAGGCAACTTATAAATATCACCTCAGTTAAGTTCAGTTCAGTTCAGTTCAGTTGCTCAGTCGTGTCCGACTCTTTGCAACCTCATGAATCGCAGCACGCCCGGCCTCTCTGTCCATCACCAAATCCCGGAGTTCAGTCAGACTCATGTCCATCGAGTCAGTGATGCCATCCAGCCATCTCGTCCTCTGTCGTCCCCTTCTCCTCCTGCCCCCAATCCCTCCCAGCATCAGAGTCTTTTCCAATGAGTCAACTTTTCACATGAGGTGGCCAAAGTACTGGAGCTTCAGCTTTAGCATCATTCCTTCCAAAGAAATCCCAGGGCTGATCTTCAGAATGGACTGGTTGGATTTCCTTGCAGTCCAAGGGACTCTCAACAGTCTTCTCCAACACCACAATTCAAAAGCATCAATTCTTCGGTGCTCAGCTTTCTTCACAGTCCAACTCTTACATCCATACATGACCACAGGAAAAACCATAGCCTTGACTAGACGGATCTTAGCAAAGTAATGTGTCTGCTTTTGAATATACTGTCTAGGTTGGTCATAACTTTTCTTCCGAGGATTAAGTGTCTTTTAATTTCATGGCTGTAGTCACCATCTGCAGTGATTTTGGAGCCCCCAAAAGAAATTCTGACACTGTTTCCACTGTTTCCCTATCTATTTCCCATGAAGTGATGGGACCAGATGCCATGATCTTCATTTTCTGAATGTTGAGCTTTAAGCCAACTTTTTCACTCTCCTCTTTCACTTTCATCAAGAGGCTTTTTAGTTCCTCTTCATTTTCTGCCATAAGGGTGGTGTCATCTGCATATCTGAGTTTATTGATATTTCTCCCAGCAATCTTGATTCCAGCTTGTGTTTCTTCCAGTCCAGCGTTTCTCATGAGGAACTCTCCATATAAGTTAAATAAGCAGGGCGACAATAGACAGCCTTGACGCACTCCTTTTCCTATTTGGAACCAGTCTGTTGTTCCATGTCCAGTTCTAACTGTTGCTTCCTGACCTGCATACAGATTTCTCAAGAGGCAGGTCAGGTGGTCTGGTATTCCCATGTCTCTCAGAATTTTCCACAGTTTATTGTGATCCACACAGTCAAAGGCTTTGGCATAGTCAATAAAGCAGAAATAGATGTTTTTCTGGAACTCTTTTGCTTTTTCCATGATCCAGCAGATGTTGGCAATTTGATCTCTGGTTCCTCTGCCCTTTCTAAAACCACCTTGAACATCAGGAATTTCATGGTTCACATATTGCTGAAGCCTGGCTTGGAGAATTTTGAGCATTACTTTACTAGCATGTGAGATGAGTGCAATTGTGTGGTAGCTTGAGCATTCTTTGGCATTGCCTTTTTTGGGGGTTGGAATGTAAACTGACCTTTTCCAGTCCTGTGGCCACTGCTGAGTTTTCCAAATTTGCTGTCATATTGAGTGCAGCACTTTCACAGCATCATATTTCAGGATTTGTAACAGCTCCACTGGAATTCTATCACCTCCACTAGCTTTGTTCGTAGTGATGCTTTCTAAGGCCCACTTGATGTCACATTCCAGGATGTCTGGCTCTAGATTAGTGATCAAACCATCGTGATTATCTGGGTCATGAAGATCTTTTTTGTACAGTTCTTCTGTGTATTCTTGCTACCTTTTCTTAATATCTTCTGGTTCTGTTTGGTCCATACCATTTCTTTCCTTTATCGAGCCCATCTTTGCATGAAATGTTCCCTTGGTATCTCTAATTTTCTTGAAGATATCTCTAGTCTTTCCCATTCTGTTATTTTCCTCTATTTCTTTGCATTGATCACTGAAGAAGGCTTTCTTATCTCTTCTTGCTATTCTCTGGAAAACTCACCTGGTCTCAAAACAACAATATGATGATGTATCATTATCCTTATTTTGCAGATGATAAAAATGAGTCTCAGTAAATTTAATCAACTTTTCCATGTAAATCATAACTGATTCAAGAGTGTAGACTGATCCATCTGACTCTGAAGTTCATGCTCACAGCTATTCTATTTCTCTTTCTATAAACACAACATAAATAGTTTCACTCAGGGAGTAAGAGAGAGGAATGTTATTTTTTATTCTGTTTAAAGGCAAGGTATGTTAAAGGAAAGGATATAGCTTCCTCCACCATGAAATTTGGCAATATTCAGACATTCAGTAATGAATGTGTAATGTTCCCTTTCCCATCAGTTTCTTCATTAGCAAACCTATATGTGAGGTTTCCCAGATTTCTTAATTCTTATGTGAGCTCTCATGTTCTGAAGAGGTGACTTCGAGACACAGTAAAAAATTAATGATCTCTTTATTTTCTTTGGCTCTTTCCTTCGGGTCATGTAATAAAGGCTAATTGGCAAGACCCTCCTTGGCATCCTTAATTTCTGTATAGTTTCAAATTGACATCAGGTCTCAAATGCAGACGATGGTTGGGGGTATAGGTGTTCACCTGGAAATGCTCCATATTATCTAATTTATGTATCTGAATGTACCTAGTATCCTGTATATAGCACGTGTGTGTGTGTGTGTGTGTCTGTGTGTGTGTGTGTGCATGAACTCGCTTTAGTCATGTCCGACTCTTTGTGACCCTATTGACTAGAGCCTGCCATGCTCCTCTGTCCATGCAGATTATTCAGGTGAAAATACCTGAGTGGGTAGCCATTCCCTTGATTTTTCCCCACCTAGGGATTGAACCTACGTCTCTTGTGGCTCCTGTATTGCAGGTGGATTCTTAACCATTGGGCCAGAATAGAAGCCCCATACACAACACATACTCAATAACAAAGAATACGATTTTTTTTGTTTCAAACTATCGTGTTCAGGAAAAGTGGTAATACTGATTTTTTGATGGATTTTATGAAATTTTTGTTTGAAATCTTTGTTGCACTTGTTAAATCTGTCTTATTTGATGATTAAATATACAAACATACTCTAAGTGATAGCTCACTTACTTTTGCCATTGAACATGCCAGAAGGACTGACTTTCTGAAGGGCCATTATCTCATTCTAGACTTGGATTATTGTAGTCCATACTTACCAATTGATCAAATGGTACAGGTTCATGTTTCTTAAGTACAAAAATAATAAGCAAATAGCCTAAAAAAAAGCACACTATTTGACAATATAAATTAAAGGGTAAGGTAACAGGTCATATTCTCTGATCCCTAACATCTAAGGACTTGAATACATTACAAGTGATTTCAAATCACAGAAAAAAAAGGAGGGAGTGTTTAAGATTAGAGTAAAATTATGGATGGAAAGTAAGAACTTGAAATGTGAGGTGAGACCAATAATTGTTTCACCTTCTAGTAAAACAATTTGAATTAAAGAATCTGCTTTCTAAAATGAAAAAAAAAAGTGTTTTCCTGAGATCTGACTGATTTTTCTTAATTACAGAGAAGAGGTAGAGAATTATCACCAAAAAAACCCTCTTTTACTCCTCTAACAGTTCTTATTTTTTAGCTTAAAAAATAATGGAAAAAAAAGATGATTTTGTATTAAAAGTGGGAGGAGTGTGTGTAGTTGATTGGTTGTGTCTGACTCTATGGGAGGGGTGGAAAGGGCAAATTCACAGTCTGCTCAAGACAACCACAGTTGTCTTCCTATTCTCGTTGAAACCATGGAAGGTCAATGCCATGACAAATGCCTACATTTATGTTGGTGGAAAGTGAAGAAGTTATGTATATTACCAAGGTCATTCAAATCAAAAGCACCTCACCCATTAAAATTGAAGACATAGAGCTCATTTTTCCCTTCTGTTATATCTGTTGATTATTCTCACTGTATAGGAGCTAATCATTTTTACCTACTTCCTAAGAGAATGTTAAAAAATAGGGAGAGGGAGAAGCATAAATTTTAGTTCCTACACCCTAGATCAATACACACCATTTATTGCAATAATTTCCTGAAGATAATCCTGTCTGTATTCCATGTGATAGCCTCACCTCCAGAATAATCTGAAGATAAATCATGTCACCTTTCTCAGAAAATTTAAAAAAGAATCTACTGCTTTCCATCTTGAATTCAATCAAAGTATTTACTTTAGAATGTAGGTAGTAGATGGTTTGCTTAACCTACTCCAGCTAGCTTCCACCTTCAAAACACTTCAGGCAGTGAACAGACACCAGTCTGTGTCTTTAGGTATAACCTACATTGCACATTCTTGTATGTTTCCAGCATATGTGGAAATTTTCAAAGGGCTTTCATTGAATTCCACTGAGTTTCTATACCTCAGCAAGCATCCACCTTGAGAATATGATTTTAGTCTCTCAGACAAGTGACGCTGATCTCTAAAAGCCATCTTATTTGCTTGCAAAAGTAGCCCAGCAAAGAACGTCCTCTCTAGACTTTTGAGCCACTCTTCCAGGACTGCCTTCTTTGTGCTTTCTCCTCATAGACTGAATGAATATTTATTGGTGACAAACCTCAAAAGAACAGTTTGGTCATCTCCTTGTGAGGGATCATCAAGCAGCTCTGTTCAGAAGGTGAGCGAACTCACTACTTTTTCTTTTGTAGTTTGAGAAATTGCAATAAAGAAAAGTCTATATAACATAATTTAGTGGTAACAACATGGCTGTGGAGAGCCTTATTTACCAAAATTTCTATGTGCAGAACAATGGTATAGTTGGCCAGGAAAAGCAACCTATCTGAATGTCATACTAATCACTGTAAACTCAGAGATACTAAATAATCTTCCTTAAATTCCAATTCATTTGTGCCACAGAAGGTAAGACTTGAGTTCAAATTTTGACTTTTCCATTTTGGTTTAATGTCTGGTAGATGACATTAAGCAAATACCTTATCATTGTTAAGACTTTTTTCCTTACATTTGAATTGATGATCTGATACAACTTGAACAGATATTCTGAAGATGATACATTATCAAGCTTGCAGTTTCTACACAATAATAAAAATGAAAAAAATGTAATGGAATCTAATTCATGCCTACTATGAACAAGACATAAAACCATGATTTCTTGTTGTTAACTCACTCAGTCATGTCCAACTCTTTGCAAACCCATGGACTGCAGCCTGCCAGCTTCCCTGTCTTTCTCGCTCAGTCATGTCTGACTCTCTGCAACCCGGTGGACGGTAGCCTACAAGGTTTTTCTGTCCATGGGATTCTCCAGGCAAGAATACTCGAGTGGGTTACCATTTCCTTCTCCAGGGGATCTTCCCAACCCAGGGATCGAACCCAGGTCTCCCGCATTGGAGGCAGATGCTTTAACCTCTGAGTCACCAGGGAAGCCCTCACCATCTCCCAGAGTTTGTCAAACTCATGTCCATTGAGTTGATGATGCCATCCAACCATCTTATCCTCTGTCGTCTCCTTCTCCTTCTGCTTTCAATCTTTCCCTATATATTAGTAAATAAATTTAGAAATTTATATATTGATAAGCCACTTAAACCTTTTCTTTTACATTTACTCAAATATGATTACACTCTGCAGTAAAAGAGATTCATTTTTTTCATTTCATCTCAACATCACACAGGAAGACTTCATTGACAATTTCCATCTATACTTTATATATGTTTACATTTCTATCCGGACAGGTAAGAATTAATCCCAGTTGAAAATAAAAACTCTTGGTGAATAAGCTTGAAGAAAGATTTTCCAGAAATCACTAAGCTGATCCTATAAACAAGCTTGTGGAGAAAAAAACACTTCTGCTTTACAGATTTCATAAAATTAAAGTTCAGGGTGACTCCTCTTCAAAGACTTGCAGCTACTAGATGGAGGATGAAGGACAAAAAGATAGGCACAATAAAGGACAGAAATAGTATGGACCTAAAAGAAGCTGAAGATATTAAGATATGGCAAGAATACACAGAACTATGCAAAAAAGTTCTTCATGACCCAGATAGCCACGATGGTGTGATCACTCACCTAGAGCCAGAAATCCTGGAATGAGAAGTCAAGTGGAACTTAGAAAGCATCACTATGAACAAAGCTAATGGAGGTGATGGAATTCCAGTTGAGCTATTTCAAATCCTAAAAGATGATGCTGTGAAATTGCAGCACTCAACATGCCAGCAAATTTGTAAAACTGATCATTGACCACAGGACTGCAAAAGGTCAGTTTTCATTCCAATCTGAAAGAAAAGCAATGCCAAGGAATGTTCAAACTACTGCACAATTGCACTCATCTCACATGTTAGCAAAGTAATGCTCAAAATTCTCCAAGTGAGGCTTCAACAGTCTGTGAACCATGAACTTCCAGATGTTCAAGTTGGATTTAGAAAAGGCAGAGGAATCAGAGATAAAATGGCCAACATCCATTGGATCATTGAAAAAGCAAGAGAATTCCAGAAAATCATCTACTTCAGCTTTATTGACTTGGATCATGTGGATCACAAGAAGCTGTGGAAAATTCTTAAAGATATGGGAATACCATATCTTTAAGATACCTGCCTCCTGAGATATACAGGTCAAGAAGCAACAGTTAGAATCAGACATGGAACAAAAGACTGGTTCCAAATCAGAAACAGAGTACGTCAAGGCTGTATATTGTCACCCTGCTTATATGCAGAATACATCATGCAAAACGCTGAATGAAGCACAAGCTGGAATCAAGATTGCAAGGAGAAATATCAATAAACTCAGATATGCAGATGACCCACCTTAATGGCAAAAAGCAAAGAACTAGAGAACCTCTTGATGAAAATGAAAGAGGAGAGTGAAAAAGCTGTCTTAAAACTCAACACACAAAAAAACTAAGATCCTGGCACCTGTTTCCATCACTTCATGGCAAGTATATTGGGAAATAATGGAAACAGTGACCGACTTTATTTTGGGGGGCTCCACAATCCTTGCAGATGGTGACTTCAGCCAAGAAATTAATAGACACTTGTTCCTTGGAAGAAAATCTATGATTAAACTAGTTCAGTTCAGTTCAGTCGCTCAGTTGTGTCCGACTCCTTGGCGATCCCATGAATCGCAGCACGCCAGGCTTCCCTGTCCATCACCATCTCCCGGAGTTCACTCAGACTCACGTCCTAGAGAGCATACTAAAAACAAAACATTACTTTGCCTACAAAGATCTGTCTAGTCAAAGCTATGGTTTTTCCAATAGTTATATATGGATGTAAAAGTTGGATTATATAGAACTTTGAGCTCTGAAGAATTGATGTTTTTGAACTGTGGTGATGGAGAAGACTCTTGAGAGTCCCTTGGACTGCAAGGAGATCAAACCAGTCCACCCTAAAATAAATCAGTCCTGAATATTCATTGGAAGTACTGATGCTGAAGCTGAGGCTCTAATAATTTGGCCACCTGATGCAAAGAATTGACTCATTGGAAAAGACCCTGATACTGAGAAAGATTGAGGGCAGGAGGAGAAGGGGACGACAGAGGATGAGATGGTTGGATGGCATCACCAACTCAATGGACTTGAGTTTGAGTAAACTCCGGGAGTTGGTGATGGACAGGGAAGCCTAGTGTGCTGCAGTCCATGGGGTTGCAAAGTTTTGGACGTGAATGAGTGACTGAATTGAATTGAATTGATACTCCTAATATTAATAGGTAACATCTATATTGTGTATATTGTCTTACGGTGCCAGGCTTAATTTTATATATAATATTCTTTATATATATACACATACACACACACATACACACACACACATACATATATATACATTAACTCATTTACTTTTTTTTAATTTATTTTTTATTTTACTTTACAATTCTGTATTGGTTTTGCCATACATTGACATGAATCCACCACAGGTGTACATGCGTTCCCAAACATGAACCCCCCTCCCATCCCCCTCCCCACAACATCTCTCTGGGTCATCCCCGTGTACCAGCCCCAAGCATGCCATATCCTGCATTGGACATAGACTGGCAATTCGATTCTTACATGATATTATACATGTTTCAATGCCATTCTCCCAAATTATCCCACCCTCTCCCTCTCCCTCTGAGTCCAAAAGTCCGCTATACACATCTGTGTCTTTTTTGCTGTCCTGCATACAGGGTCATCATTGCCATCTTTCTAAATTCCATATATATATGTTAGTATACTGTATTGGTGTTTTTCTTTCTGGCTTACTTCACTCTGTATAATCGGCTCCAGTTTCATCCATCTCATCAGAACTGATTCAAATGTATTCTTTTTAATGGCTGAGTAATACTCCATCGTGTATATGTACCACAGCTTTCTTATCCATTCATCTGCTGATGGACATCTAGGTTGTTTCCATGTTCTGGCTATTATAAACAGTGCTGTGATGAACATTTGGGTACATGTGTCTCTTTCAATTCTGGTTTCCTCAGTGTGTATGCCCAGCAGTGGGATTGCTGGGTCATAAGGCAGTTCTATTTCCAGTTTTTTAAGGAATCTCCACACTGTTCTCCATAGTGGCTGTACTAGTTTGCATTCCCACCAACAGTGTAGGAGGGTTCCCTTCTCTCCACACAACTCATTTACTTTTAATGAAACTACTCTGAGGTAGTTAACATTCTTACCATCTTCAGTCAGTTCAGTTCAGTCACTCAGTCGTGTCCGACTGTTTGCGACCCCATGAACCACAGCACGTCAGGCCTCCCGGTCCATCACCAAGTCCCGGAGTTTACTCAAACTGACGTCCATCGAGTCAGTGATGCCATCCAGCCATCTCATCCTCCGTCGTCCCCTTCTCCTCCTGCCCCCAATCCCTCCCAGCATCAGAGTCTTTTCCAATGAGTCAACTCTTCGCGTGAGGTGGCCAGAGTACTGGAGTTTCAGCTTCAGCATCATTCCTTCCAAAGAGATCCCATTCTGATCTCCTTCAGAATGGACTGATTGGATCTCCTTGCAGTCCAAGGGACTCTCAAGAGTCTTCTCCAACACCACAGTTCAAACACATCAATTTTTTGGTGCTCAGCCTTCTTCACAGTCCAACTCTCATATCCATACATGACCACAGGAAAAGCCATAGCCTTGACTAGACGGAACTTTGTTGGCATGGTTAATTTCATGTGTCAACTTGGCTGCACCAGAGGATGCCCAGATATTCACTTAAACATTAATTCTGGGTGTGTATGTGATGGTGTTTCTGGGAAATTAGAGTTTGAATTGATAACCCAAGTCAATTCCTCCATGTATATGAGCATCATCCAATCAACCGAGGACCTGGATAGAACAAAATGTTGGAAGAAGGTTAAATTTCTTCTCTGCCTACCTGACTGAGCTGATGCATAGATATTCTCCTTATTTTGATGCTTCTGGTTCTCAGATATTTAGTTTCAGAATAAAATCTATACCATCAAGTCTTTGAAGTAATCACTGGCTTTCCTGCATCTGCAGCATATGGATCATCTCAGTCTCAACAACCATATGTTCTTGTTCTTTATAATAAATCCCTTTCTAGGGTGAGAGAGAGAATCACAGAGAGTTAGAGAGAGAAATAGTGACAGTGATGTATAGATATCCTGTTGTTTATTTCTCTGCAGGAAGAGAAATACATCTCTATTTTATGTAAAGGTAATTGATATTATAGGTATTCCATAGTTTTCCAAGAGGCTATATTCAAATCCAGGCATTCTGGATGCAACCTTTGCCCTTATACTCTCTGTACATTGCCTTTTTATCCCTAGATATTTAAGATGTGAACAGAAGGGAATGATTTTAGAGATGGCATTTAGATTATTTACGCTCCAACAGAAGGAGGCTGTAGAGTAAAACATTCAGAGTAATAGGAGAACCAAAGTCTATTCCTAGCTCTTTAATCCAGCTGATAATTTTCAGAAAATCAGTTTACTTCTTCAGAAAATCAGTTTAGTCCTTCAATAGTAAAATATAAAGAAAAAGAAGTAAATAATAATTAAGCAATTCTCTAAGATGGTGATTGCAAGATTGTGTGTTGGATGATGGCAGAGAAGATGAAGGTCATATAAATTAATTTAAACTGGCATATTTCATCATGAAAGATTATTCTCCCAGGTTCAGCCCTCTGCAACAACCTTTGTAGAATTGAATCTTACACATCTCCATGAGCTGTAAAATACAGTTCCATTGGAAATTGTCTTATTCCATTTATAACCCTGAGAGCTCCCACTAAGCATGAAAAAACACAAGACAACAAAACATCTAATTCAAAAACTCTGCATGTTCATTGGAAATGGAGTTGTAAAATCCTTGCTTTATTCTATATGGTCAAGATGATTATAAGACAAACAAAGAGAAGATATAGTGCTGTGAAAGTAAGGAAAATGCAAACATCCAGTGGGAATAGACAAGAACTATTCTGATGTGGTCTTGAGTCCACATTTTTCATAATTTATTTTTTGTTTGGTTGTTTCCTGTTGTTGTTTGCTTTTCATCTGTGTACACCACACAAAAATAATGCAAGTAAATAAGGAAGTCCAAGTGTTGTCAATATGCTAATCTCTTACATAGATAAATCATCTTAGTTTTCACTTTTACAGAGAAACAGTATTCCCAGGCCTTTTCCCTAAAACAGCACATAGCAAAGCTATATACCTCTAAGTTATAAATAAAGTTTCTGTTTGGGAAAAAAAAAATCAATAAAATTAGGATCCTATCTTAAAGGAAACCAATCCTGAATACTCATTGGAAGGACTGATGTTGCAGTTGAAATTCCAATACTTTGGCCACCGGAGGCAAAGAGCTGACTCATTCCAAAAGACCTTGATAGTGGGAAAGATTTAAGGGAGGGAGAGAAGGGGACAACAGAGGATGAGATAGTTGGATGGCATCACAAACTCAATAGACATGAGTTTGAGCAAGCTCTGGGAGATGATGAAGGAAAGGGAAGCCCGGAGTGCTGCAGTCCATGGGGTTGTAAAGAGTCAGACATAACTGAGCGACTGAACAAAAACCATTGTTAAAGCAGGGAGGTTGCTAGATATGCGCAGAGAAAGGGGAACAGAGACTTATTGCCATAAAATCAAACCACATATTTGTTTCAAAAAAAAAAAAAAAAAAGGTCTTTTGGCAGACGAAGAGTGAGAACCTCCAGAGTGACAAGAAACCTCACATTTTGAGGTGCTAAGTGTCCAGGTGTCTCCAGCATTGAAATGTATAAACTTTTGCTCATTATGCTTTCATTACAATAAAATTGGCCTTTAGAGATAAGAAGTACCCATCATGTACTGATGCTATGACTAAAGAAGAACAAAAATCCCTCCTCCCCTAGGGAAGGCAGAGGTGAAGTGAAGAGAATACAACCCCAAATTCCTCCCACCCTAATGAATATTCTATCCCTTCATTTCTGTACACCACATAACTGGTCTGCCAAAGAAAGTCAAGGCAGTTACTTACGTTACTTATCTGAGTCTACCTGCTCTTCCATTGACAGCCTACTATTACTTCATAAATCCTCGCTTTACCTTCTTGAACTCTCTGTCTCATCTGTGAATTCTTCCTCAATGAGACAAGAACTTCCATTCTTGTATGACTAGGAACAGGAAGTAAACATCAATCCATCTATTCTCTGAGATGAGTAGACCCCCTAAAAGTGGCTTGATTAAATTTTGTCACCAGCAAGTTCAAATCCTCATCATTAATTTATTCTACATTAGTGTTTTTAAGTATAAGCTTAAAACTTGGGAAATTAGAGGCTAAAAATACCATAAAATATTAAATGTCTGTAGAGTAGGAAAGAATTTCAATATTAATGGTGCCAGTGCTAAGTTGCTTCAGTCGTGTTGGACTATTTCTGGCCCTATGGACTGTACCCTCCACGTTCCTCTGTCCATGGGATTTTCCAGGCAAGAATACTGGAATGGTTTGCTATTTCCCTCTCCAGGGAATCTTCCTCACCCACGGATCAAACACACATCTCTTAGGTCTCCTGCTTTGGTAGGCAGGTTCTTTACCACTATTGCCACCTGGGAAGCCAAGTGTTGATGAAACAGTTCTAAATCTAAGTTATATTAAAAACTAAGTTTCTGATAATAATTTGTTTTCTCAAATCAGTAATGCAAGTAGTAAAATATGTGTTGAAAAGTCACATTAAATATCTTTAAATACTTGCCATGTACATTTCTCAATATACATTTTATTAATTTGTATATATTTTATATAAACATATACCTATAGGAACTAGCATAGTCAAAAGGCAAACAACAATAAAAATAACTGAAGTAGTATTAGAGTTAAAATACAAATATTGATGTCTTTGAAACTAGATAATGCTTTCAAAATCAGTTCAGGTTTGTCACAATCATCACTGTTTCAGTAAGTGAAGTTCCTATGTGCCATTCCATAAACTTTGGTGTTTAAACTAAACAGATCTTGAAACTTAATGGATTGGCACTCAGGCTGCATGCTGTTGCAAGATATTCAGTAAGGATACAGTCCTCTTGTTGAATATAAATGGGTGATTCTGGAGTTACATTGCATTGCCCCTGCAAAATCAAAACCAAAAAGGGAATAATTTGAAAAAGATATATGCCTGCTCCTCTTCTCAGGCAGCCTTCCTTTACTGTATTTTTATAGAAAGTGCTGGAGATGTTTGCACTGGAGAAAAATGAGAAAAAGTAGCCCTAATGGACCTGACTGATATTTCTATCCTGTGCCTGCCATGAAGAAAATATGCATGTGAGATAAAATCTTGAATAAACACAGAACCTGCCTGGAATCCTTCATCTACCAGGTTAGTTAACAGCTAACTTTTTACACTGAGAATACAAATATAGGTGTCTCAGTGGTAAAGAATCTACTTGCAATGTAAGAGATATGAGTTTGACACTGGAGCAGGAAGATCCCCTGGAGAAGGAAATGGCAACCCTCTCCAGTATTCTTCCCTGGGAAATTCCATGGACAGAGAAGACTGGTAGACTACAGTTCATGAGGTTGCAAAAGAGTCAGAAATGACTTAGCAAGTAAACAATAACAACAATATGGTTATACATTATAAAGGAGAGATGGACTTTGATGGTGAAGTGCCAAGAAAGGAAAGAGGGGACTTGAAAGATAAGCAGGATTGGTAGTGGCAGAAAAATTGTGGTGCTAAAGTATTCCAGAGGGATCATGAGAAGAAGAAATTCCATGGCATATTTTGGAATTACACCTAGTTTGAGGCTATGGGGTGAATGGTGGGCTAGACAATGGTAAAACATTCTGTGATTGTGGAAACAATAAGTTAAAAATATTTCCTATACACAACAGGAGAGTCACCAAATCCCCATGTTCCAATGTCTCTCAGGTTTATTTGTATCTGAAAAATACCTGCCCTCTTAAATTTCTGTTGTATTTTATTCTTTCAGAAAATATTTATTGAGAGAATACTGTGGATGCAAGGACAGCAAAAAAGACACAGATGTGTATAATGGACTTTTGGACTCAGTGGGAGAGGGAGAGGGTGAGATGACTTGGGAGAATGGTATTGAAACATGTATAATATCATGTCAGAATCGAATTGCCAGTCTATGTCCGATGCAGGATATGGCACGCTTGGGGCTGGTACGCGGGGATGACCCAGAGAGATGTTGGGGGGTGGGGGGGTGGGAGGGGGGTTCAGGTTTGAGAATGCATGTCCACCCGTGGTGGATTCATGTCAATGTATGGCAAAACCAATACAGAATTGTAAAGTAAAATAATAAATAAATAAATTTTTTAAAAAAAGATAGAAAAGGATACAGAATATTTAATTACTATTCTCAAGGAACTTAATGTCCACTGAAGAAAATAAGACTTATGGGAATAAAAAAAAAAAAGGCATAAGCCAAGATAGTTTATAAGTGAATGTCAAATCAGAAACAAAAGACAAATCAATCCAGTTTGACTTTTGTGATTTTTAATCCTCACTTCCTTCAATGTTAGTAAGTATACAGTGGTATCCAAGAAGCAGCAGAAGATATAAAATACTTGGAAAACCACTGAAGTTTCTACACAATTGATTCTCGGTTCAACTTCACTTCTATTTCATATGTAAAAATACTTATAAATTTGTGGACAATCTCATTATTATAAATAATTATGATCTGCCCACATCAAACTCTGACAGAAGTAAAGCTATGTATGAAAATTTTCTATTTTAGAGCAAAGATCTTGATGCCAGATGTAAATCAAATTGTATTAGCTCTTTCTTCCAATGAACCACTTAATCATTGCCTGGTGTTCATGAATCTCAGCCTCTCAGCTTCTGACTGCTGAAGAATGTCTGGTTTCACATTCTACCTCGTTACTTCCTTCCTACCCTCTTCCTTAAGCTCTATTTATTTATTTATTTTTTAATTTTAACCCAAATCTAGAACACATTTTCAGCTCTCCTAGGTGTATTTTCAAGATTCATTCTTACTTGTATTCTAGTCCTTTCATTCTATTTTTTCTCTTACTATGTTTTCCTTTGTTCCTTAGTATAACAATGAAGTTATAGTTTGCAGAAGCACCCTATATGTTTTGTTCCTTTTAAAACTAGAGAGTAGCCTCAGAGCATATCTAATTTTTTACATGCAATTCTCATAAAGAAAGACTGATGGAAAATTGAGGTGCTAGTTGAATTTCAAGAGACTCAATGGCCCTAGAGAGCCAGAACTCCATAATAAGATCAATGGATGTAAAGAGTGAGAGGTAACATCAGTGGATATTCTAAAGCTATTAGAGGTTACTAAGTCAGAGCTTGATAATCAGCTAACCTTCATGATAAGCAGGCCCAAGATTTGAGTCTAGGGAAAGGCCAGATTATACTTTGACATTAAAGTACATTCAGAAATAATACTAACAAATAAATTATATCAACTGTATTTTTTATCTTATTCTTTAATGCATGCTATACTTCTGAAGTGTGTAATACTGGTGTTTTGTATATTAACTTTTTACTATGTATTTAATAAATTGTAGACAAAAAGTTCGCCTTATGAGAAATTCAAGAAAAGTTACTTTTTAAGAAATTCAAGAAAATTTATATCAAAATTGGTCCTATGCAATTATTTCTTTGAAATATGTAACCAGATGAGGAGTATACAGGCATAATGGAATCATAATGGATTATTATGTGCTCAGTTCAGGAAGTTTTAGCATGCCTTAAACAGACTTGCCAAGAAAAGTACACAGCTATCTGTGAACATGAATATCAAGAGAAAACAAATGTGGCAAATTATAAACACTTGGGAACATAGATGGAGGCCATATAATCACTCATTATATGTTCTTTCAGCTTTCTTGTAGCTTTAATATTTTAATAAAATATTAAGAAGGATGAGAAGAGAAATGAGAAAGGAAGAATGAAAGAAGAAAGGAAGGAAACAGGGAGGGAGGAATGGAAGGAAGGAAAGGAATAAAGGGAGATCACGGGGCTCTATGCCACTCTTGCAGTCTCCAAGTTCAGACCAGTTGAAAACCTGCTCCAGTAAACTTCAAGATATTCACTGATTGTTGGCTTCAGCAAGTTTCAGTTATTAATAGACACCTTTAGAACAAGGAAAGATGGCTAAAAAGTTCAACAACCAGGAAATCATATTATAGATTGCCAAAATGTGAAAACTGAAGATATATTCATCTTTTACGGTAGCTAGAAAATAATGATAATGTGATGAATCTTGTCATTATAATCAAAGCTTGCAAAGTTGCATCATCTTCCAGAGTGACTGCCAAAATTTGTGTTTTTCACATACACAGGATGAAAAAAGACAAGAGTCATGCTCCAAGTTTTACAAATCTTGTAGTAAAGTTTCATTCTATAGCCATGGTAGATCATGGCATCATTATGGACTAATAAGCTTGCAGGCCTAGAGATCCTTTGACATTCCTGTGAATAATTTATCTACAGCACTTATAATCTGCAGAGAAAAAGGAAACACTACAGAATAGAGAAATTATTATATGTTTTCCTCTAGTGTAAGTGTAACCAAATGTTTTTATTAATTGTAGACTGATCAAATAATAAAAGAAAACTAGTAAAATAAAAGAGGTGGTTTTTAGCACCCCTATTATTATAAACCTTCTTAGCTGTGCCAATTTTTAGGAGATGCATGATTCAGTACTTAGAGATGAAGTGTCGAGATATCTAATATATTGCAAATAGGAATAACAAAAAACAAGCAAATAAATATGAAAAATATATATAATTTAAAGTCTAGGATTTATATTTTTATTTTAAGCTAGAATTTTAAATTTAAAATGTATTTTAATACTTAATTTTTAAATCTGATTGGTTATACAAAAGATTTTATGTTATTTTTTCCTTTACATTTGAAAAATTTTGTGTTAGCATTTGGAAAGAACAAAAACAATGTTTTAGGGAAATGATTTGGCATCCATATAATTCATAAATATATAGACTGACTTAGATCAGCTTATAATTCAACTCATCTCTCTACTTTCAACAGGGTTTTCAATGATTCATGTGCTCCTAAATCACTTTTAATACATTTCTGTTAATCTCTGATTTGATCAAGTGTTGAAGTATTTTTTCTATTTGTTTCTACAAGCCTTTTTGATTATTCTGTTCCCTGATGGTTCTGAAAACCAGCTCTTCTTAAAAAGTCTCTCCCCTGCTGCTTTCTAACTGATTTTTATGTTACTCCAAATTAAACCCATTATTTCTAGTCTATCAATTTTCTAACTTGAATCAGCACCCTTTAAAAGTCCCATCTGCTATCCATTGAGAAGCCAGTTTTTAAATCTTTCTTTTTGTCATCTGTATCCTGGTCTCTTCAGGTGCCTTGGAAGCTCCAGTCAGACTTTCTAGGTACTGATCTCTGTCTGTCAGAGATGTCTAGGTTATTCTGTGTAAAATACAGCACCATGCAACCTTCTGCTTCCACAGCTTTACTGTCAGATTTATAAATGTTCAAATTTCAAAGATCTTTAAAGCCATGAGTAAAAGCCAACTCCCAAGATAAATATAAAATATCCCTAGGATATAGACACAACAGAGTACAATAAAAGGATGTACGAGTGTACTAATTGAAAACTCCCTGCACCAGAAGCAAGAGAACTGCAATCAGTCCAACTATAGACTGAATATACTGTGCAAGCTTGGCCAAGTCATTACACATTACTTCCCTCAACTATAAAATAGGGGTGATTGATTGAATAGAATCTGTGTTCCATCTCAAACTGATTATAAAATAAATTTATTGTTTTATAGCTATAAACAAAATAATACACTAGCTATAGAAAATTTAGGAATTACTTAAGCATACAGAAAGGAAAATATTACTCATTTTACCACTTGAGTTGCCTACTTTTAAATTATTGATGTATAACCTTTTATCCCTGTGCATACACATATGTATGTGCAAACAGATATAAACTTGAAGTTATTACAAAATTGAAACATACAATACATATTATACTTTGTACTCCAGTGTACTAATGTTCTATATTCTAAGATCATTTTTTGAGACTTGCCAATAAGAATACCAGACCACCTGACCTGCCTCTTGAGAAACCTATATGCAGGTGAGGAAGCAACAGTTAGAACTAAAAAAAAATGGAAGAACAGATTTGTTCCAAATAGGAAAAGGAGTATGTCAAGCTGTATATTGTCACCCTGCTTATTTAACATATATGCAGATAACATCATGAGAAATGCTGGGCTGGAGGAAGCACAAGCTGGAATCAAGATTGCCAGGAGAAATATCAATAACCTCAGATATGCAGATGACACCACCCTTATGGCAGAAAGTAAAGAAGAACTAAAGAGTCTTTTGATGAAAATGAAAAAAAGAGAGTGAAAAAGGTGGTTTAAAGCTCAACATTCAGAAAACGAAGATCATGGCATCCAGTCCCATCATTTCATGGAAAATAGATGGGGAAACATTACAAACAGTGGCTAACTTTATTTTTCTGGCTACCAAATCACTGCAGATGGTGATTGCAGCCATGAAATTAAAAGACTCTTACTCCTTGGAAGGAAAGTTATAATCAATCCAGACAGCATATTAGAAAGCAGAGATATTACTTTGCCAACAAAGATCCATCTAGTCAGGCTATGGTTTTTCCAGTGGTCATGTATGGATGTGAAAGTTGGACTATATAGAAGGCTGAGCACCTAAGAATTGATGCTTTTGAACTGTGGTGTTGGAGAAGACTCTTGAGAGTCCCTTGGACTGCAAGAAGATCCAACCAGTCCATCCTAAAAGAGATCAGTTCTGGGTGTTCATTGGAAGGACTGATGTTGAAGCTGAAATGCCAATACTTTGGCCACCTGATGCAAAGAACTGACTCATTGGAAAAGACCTTGATGCTGGATAAGATTGAGGGTAGGAGGAGAAGGTGACGACAGAGGTAAGATGGTTGGATGGCATCACCGACTCAATAGACATGGGTTTGGGTGGACTCTCGGAGTTGGTGATTGACAGGGAGGCCTGGCGTGCTACGGTTCATGGGGTCACAAAAAGTCGGACTCGGCTGAGTTAGTGAACTGAACTGAATAAGATGGTGGAGTAGAAGGATGTAAGCTCACTGTCTCTTGCAAAAACACTGAAATCATGACTAACTGCTAAACAACCGCTGACAAAAAAGAAAAAGCTAGAACCTATCCCCAAAAATGCCCTACTCCTAAAGACAAAGAAACCACAATGAGACAGTAGGAGGGGCACGATTACTATAAAATAAAATCCACACTTGCAGGTGTATGCAAACTGAAAGATAATTAAGCCACATAAGTTCTCCCGCAGAAATGGAAGTCCTGGGATTTTTGTAATGGGGCAGAGGAGCCCCCAGACAATCTAGCTTTGAAGATCACCAAGATTAGATTGCAGGAATTCCTCGGGGCTGGTGAAAACAGAAACTCCACTGTTGGAGAGGACACACAGGTATAATGTGCAGCAAGATGTCCCCAAAAAAGCAGTGCTCTCATAAGAGACTGGGGCTTCCTGGGTGGTACTAGTGGTAAAAATCCACCTGCCAGTGCAGGAGACACAAAAGATGTGGGTTTGATCCCTAGGTCGGGAAGATCCCCTGGAGAAGAAAGTGGCAACCCACTTCAGTATTCTTGCCTGGAAAATCTCATGGACAGAGGAGCCTGGCAGGCTACAGCACATGGTGTCACAAAGAGTTAGACATGACTGAGCAACTGAATACACACACATAAAAGACTAGGCCAGACTTATCTGCTAGAATCATCTCCTATGGAGGTGGGTGGAGATGTTGTGGCTCAAGTGTCTTTGCAGGAACAAAAACACTTGTAGCAGATTGTCTGGCAAGTCCTCATTAACATGAGCCCTCCTGGAGGTCAACATATCCCCTTCAAGGCCTAGCCCCACCCAACAGCCTGTAGAGTCCAGCGTTTGGGACACCAGAGGCCAAATATCTAACAGTGGGGAACACAGCCCTACCCATCAACTGACAGGCTGTTTAAAATCTTCCTGAGCACAGCCCTGCCCACCAGAGGAGCAAGATCCAGCTCTACTCTCCAGCAGGCAGGAATAAGGCCCTTTCACCAAGAAGACTTTACAAGCCTCATAGATAACCTCATGTACCAGAGGGCAGACAGAAGAAGCAAAAAAACAAAAACAAAAACAAAACAAAACAAAAAACTATAACACTGCAGCCAGTGGAACGGAAACTGCAATCACAGAAAGTTAGATAAGACTGCAGATGAATATATTCCAGATGAAGGAACAAAACAGACCCCCAGAAAAACAACTAGGTGGAGATAGCCAATCCACCAGAAAAAGAATTCAGAGTAATGATGGTGAAGATGATCCAATATCTCCGAAAAAGAATGGAGGCACAGATTGAGAAGATATCAAAACACATGGAAGCTAAAAATATGCTACTAAACAACCAAAGTGAAAGTGGAGAGTGAAAAAGTTGGCTTAAAGCTCAACATTCAGAAAACGAAGATCATGGCATACAGTCCCATCACTTCATGGGAAATAGATGGGGAAACAGAGGAAACAGTGTCAGACTTTATTTTGGGGGGCTCCAAAATCACTGCAGATGATGACTGCAGCCATGAAATTAAAAGACGCTTACTCCTTGGAAGAAAAGTTATGACCAACCTAGATAGCATATTGAAAAGCAGAGACATTACTTTGCCAACTAAGGTCCGTCTAGTCAAGGCTATGGTTTTTCCTGTGGTCATGTATGGATGTGAGAGTTGGACTGTGAAGAAGGCTGAGCACTGAAGAATTGATGCTTTTGAACTGTGGTGTTGGAGAAAACTCTTGAGAGTCCCTTGGACTGCAAGGAGATCCAACCAGTCCATTCTGAAGGAGATCAGCCCTGGGATTTCTTTGGAAGGAATGATGCTAAAGTGGAAACTCCAGTACTTTGGCCACCTCATGAGAAGAGTTGACTCATTGGAAAAGACTCTGATGCTGGGAGGGATTGGGGACAGGAGGAGAAGGGGACGACAGAGGATGAGATGGCTGGATGGCATCACGGACTCGATGGATGTGAGTCTGAGTGAATTCTGGGAGCTGGTGATGGACAGGGAGGCTTGGCGTGCTGCCATTCATGGGGTCGCAAAGAATCGGACATGACTGAGCGACTGAACTGAACTGAAACAACAAAAGTGAACTGAAAGTGAAGTCGCTCAGTTGTGTCTGACTCTTTGCAACCTGTGGACTGTAGCCCACCAAGCTCCTCCATCCATGGGATTCTCCAGGCAATAATACTGGAATGGGTTGCCATTTCCTTCTCCAGGGTACCTTCCTGACCTAGGGATCGAACCCAGGTCTCCCAAACTGCAGGCAGACACTTTAACCTTTGCACCACCAGCAAAGCCCTTAAATACAAGAATCCAAGTAATAACCAAAGATTTCAAGGGAGGAAAGGAAGCCAGGTTGAAAGAAGAAAGGGGAGGAGGCAGGAGGGGGGGGCAAAAGGGGTGGCCTTACAGATGTCTCCTGCCACCTAGAGATGCCCAGGTGTTATGGGACTTTTCCCTGGGCCTCCAGAGAAGGGAAGACTGGAACTCAGCCCTACCAGAAATCAGACTAGACCAGAACCAGAATTCAAGTTCTCTGCCAAGAGGAGGTGATCAGTATCCAATCCTCAGCTCAGGCTGAGGGCCCTTCGACCAGATTCCTGTGTCCAGGATCAGGGGACTAGAAAAACAGGGAAGGATAGGAAAAGTTAAGGAGAGGAAAGAGAGAGGGAAGGGAAGAGAATTCAATAAAGTCTCTTGTTCCTTACTGGTCGGGGCACTCTGGCCAATTGTCCACACCAGGAGGAGATCAGGGACAAAAGGGTCCAGTTGTGGCTGCTGGGTCTGGTCCATTGGCAGGCAACCTGGCCCCTGAAGGACTACTAAAAAAGTAAAAGAAAAAAATGAAATAGAAATAAAGAAAACAGCAAAGATCAATGAAAATAAAAGCTTTTTTTTTTCATTTTTTAAATTTTTTTTACTTTACAATACTGTATTGGTTTTGCCATACATTGATATGAATCCACCATAGGTGTACATGAGTTGCCAACCCTGAACCCCCCTCCCACCTCCCTCCCCATATCATCTCTCTGGGTCATCCCAGTGCACCAGCCCCAAGCATCCTGTATTGAACCTAGACTGGCGATAAGCTTGTTTTGAAAAGATAAACAAAATAGATAAACCCTTAACCAGACTCATCAAGAAAAAAAGTGGGAGATGCCTCAAATCAGTAAAATTAGAAATAAAAAAGAGTTCAGTGGACACCACAGAAATACAAAGAATCATAAGAGATTGCTATAAGAAACTATATGCAAATAAAATGAAGCAATGAACAAATTCTTAGAAAAGTACAATCTCCCAAGATTGAACCAGGAAGTAATTGAAAATACAAACAGACAAATCACAGTTACTGAAATTGTAACTATGATTAAAAACTACCAACAAAAGAGTCCAGTACCACATGCCTTCCCAGGTAAATTCTATCAAACATTTAGAGAAGAGTTAACACCTATGCTTCTCAAACTATTCTAAAAATTTGCAGTTCAGTTCAGTCACTCAGTCATGTCTAACTCTTTATGACCCCATGGACTGCAGCACACCAGGCCAGAGCAGAGAATATTCCCAAACTCAATCCATGAAGCCATTATTGCACTGACACCAAAACCAGACAAAGATATCACAAAAAAAGGAAATTAAACTAAATATCACTGGTGAATATAGATGCAAAAATCCTCAACAAAATGCTAGTGCTCCAAATTCAGCAATACAATAAAAATATACACCATGATCTAGTGGGATTTATCTGCGGAATACAAGGATTTTTCAATATCTGCAAAGCAGTTTAATACAGCATATCAACAAATTGAAAAATAAAAAAAAATATGATCCTCTCAAAAGATGTGGAAAAAGCTTTTGACAAAACTCAACATCCAATTATGATAACAACTCTTCAGAATGTTGGCTTAGAAGGAGCATACCTCAACATAATGAAGGCCATATATGTAGCTAACATCATCCTCAATAGTGACAAGCTAAACGAATTTCCTCTAAGATCAGGAATAAGACGGGGTTGTCCACCATTGACTCATTTTTTTTTTCATAAAACTTTAACAGGTTTTTTCATAGCTGTTGAAGTCTTAGCCATGGAAATCAGAGAAGAAAAATAATCCAAATTGGGGGAGAAAAAGGAGTAAAACTGTCACTGTTTACATATGGTATGATACTATACATAGAAAATCCTAAAACTGCTACAGAAAACTACTAGAGCCAATGAATTTGGCAAAGTTGAAGGATACAAAATTAATACACAGGCATCTCTTACATTTCTATACACTAACTATGAAAGATAACAAAGGGAATTTTTTTTTAATCCCACTTACTATTGAATAAAAATGTATACCTAGGAACGAATCTACTAAAGGAGACAAAAGACCCATAGTCCAAAAACTATGACACTGAGGCAAGAAACTGACAATTTCTCAAACAGATGGAAAGGTATACCATGTTCTTGGTTAGGAAGAATCACTCACTACTGTGAAAATGACTATACTGCCCAAAGCAATTTACAGTGCAATTTCATTCAAATTACCAATGGCATTTTTTACAAAATTAGAAGAAAATTTTCTAAAATTTATAGGGAGATGTAAAAGAGACTGAATAGTCAAAGCAATCTTGAGAAAGAATAATGGAGCTGGATGAACTAGGCATCCTGAACCATATTTCCAGCTATACAAAAAAGCTACAGTCTTCAAATCAGTATGGTACTGGCACAAAATATTGAAATTAGAACATACTTCAACACCATACACAAAAATAAGCTCAAAATTAATTAAATATCTAAATGGAAGACAAAATATTATAAAATTCAGAGAGAAAAACATAGGCAGAACACTCTTTTACATAAATCACCGTAACATCTTTTTTGAGCTGTATCTTAAAGAAAAAGAAATAAAAACTAACATAAGCAAATAGAACTGAATTAAGTTCAAAAACTTTTTCACAGGAAAGGAAACCATAGGCAAATGACAACCCACAAAATGGAAGAAGGCATTTGTGAAAGATGTAATGACATGGAAATAATATTCAAAATCTACAAACAGCTTAAGCAGTTTAATATTAAGATAATAGTAATAATAATAGCCGAATCAAAAAATGGGCAGGAGACCTAAATAAACATTTCTTCAAAGAAAACACACAGATGGCTAAAAGGTACATCAAAAGATGCCTAACATCACTAATTATTAGATAAATACAAATCAAAACTACAGTGAGCCATCACCTCACACTAATCAAAATAAAAGTGAGTCACTCAGTCATGTCCAACTCTTTGTGACCCCATGGACTATAAAGTACATGTAATTCTCCAGCCCAGAATACTGGAGCGGGTAGGCTTTCCCCTCTCCAAGGGATCTTCCCAATCCAGGGATCAAACCCATGTCTCCCACTTTGCAGGAAGATTCTTTACCAGCTGAGCCACAAGGGAAGCCCAAGAGTACTGGAGTCTGTAGCCTATACCTTCTCCAGTGGGTCTTCCTGACCTAGAAATCAAACCGGGGTCTTCTAAATTGCAGACAGATTCTTTACCAACTAAGCTATCAAAGAAGCCCACTAATCAGAATGGCCTTCATCATAAAATCTACAAAAAATTAAATAAATTCTAGAGAGGATTTGGAGAAAAGGGAATATAAATTGGACTGACGTTGTAGATAATAGTATGGAAGTTCCTTAAGAAACTAAAAATAGAACTACCATATGATTCAGCAATTCCACTTCTGGACATACATCACAAGAAAACCATGGTTAGAAAAGATACAAGCACCCCAATGTTTATTGCAATGCTGTTTACACTAGCTAAGACATGAAAGAAACTTAAGTGCTCATTGACAGAGGAATGGATAAAGAAGAAGTGGTATATATATACACACAATAGAAAATTGCTCAGCCATAAGAAAAAAGAATGAATTAATTTGCAGCAACATGAATGGACCTGAAGATTGTCATACTAAGTGAGTAAGTCAGGGAAAGAAAGGCACATATGTTATGATATTGCTTATATGTGAATCAAAAAAAGATGCACATGACACACAGAGGGAAAAGGGTGGAGAGAGAGAGAAAATTAGAGGATTGGAATGAGCATATACACAGCAGCAGCAGCAGCATTATATGTAAAACAGATAACCAACAATAACCTACTCTATAGTACATAGCTCAAACAGTAGAGAATCTGCCTTCAATGCCAGAGACCTGGGTTCTATCCTTGGGTTGGGAAATCTCCTAGAGAAGGGAATGGCAACCCACTCCAATATTCTTATCTGGAGAATCCCCATGGACAGAGGAGTCTGGCAGGCTACAGTCCATGGTGTTGCAAAGGATCAGATACCAGATACCAGTGAGCAATCAGATACCAGTGAGCAATTTATATATATGTCACTGTAATGTATAACTGCAACTAACACAACCTTGTAAATCAGTTATACTTCAATTTAAAAAGAAATGAGTCATCCGTTCTGAATTTCCAAATTTCTAGAATATTGTGTGCACACTAATTTGCTTCAAATATGTCAAACTCTGTGTGACCCTATGTACTGTAGCCCACCAGGCTCCTCTCTCCATGGGATACTCCAGGCAAGAATACTGGAGTGGATCTCCATGCACTCCTCCGGGGGATCTTCCCAACCCATGATCAAACCTTCATCTCTTAAACCTACTGCATTGGCAGGCAGATTCATTACCAATAGTGCCACCTTAATCTAGAATATTATTTAACTACAATTTGCTTTTGAACTGTGGTTTTGGAGAAGACTCTTGAGAGTCCCTTGGACTGCAAGGAGATCCAACCAGTCCATTCTGAAAGAGATCAGCCCTGGGATTTCTTTGGAGGGAATGATGCTGAAGCTGAAACTCCAGTACTTTGGCCACCTCATGCGAAGAGTTGACTCATTGGAAAAGACTCTGATGCTGGGAGGGATTGGGGGCAGAAGGGGAAGGTGACGACAGAGGATGAGATTGCTGGATGGCATCACTGATTCGATGGACGTGAGTCTGAGTGAACTCCGGGAGTTGGTGATGGACAGGGAGGCCTGGCGTGCTGTGATTCATGGAGTCACAAAGAGTCGGACACAACAGAGCGACTGAACTGAACTAAGTAGTTAGAAAAAAAAAAAAAATTAAAATGTCAAATTTGCAAAGAACTTGAAGAATGCTAAATTATTATCTAATAAAGACACTTTTAGGATAAAAGAATTTTTAGTGAGGCAAGAAAAGCTTTTAATTTGATATCTGCTATATGGATCTTGAAAAATAACATGTGTATGTGAGCAATTAAAAGTTATGACATAAAAAAATAAACCTCAGGAAAAAAGTTTCATTTAGCTTATTTATTTGAAAATGATGGAATCAGAAGAAACAGTTCAAGTGAATTGTGTGTATTTAGCTTTGTAGGTGTTATATACTACCTTGGAATTTTGAAAGGGATTATGTTCCCCTTACAGAGGAAAAAAAATATATTATTAAAATAAAAGTGGGGAGTTGCCAAGTGGGGAGTCAATTACTAGCCTCAGCTAACAAGTAATATAATTAACATGCTTACATGCTTTGTTTATTTGATAATATAATTTTATTAATCAAATATAAGCTATAATGGTGGCTACCTGGTGATTTGTAAATGTATACACCTTGCTGAATAGCAATTTGGAGTCCATTAACTTCTAAAACTGTCAGGTGGAAGTTTCATGATGAGTTTGCAGAAATACACTCAAAATGGAAGTATCAGCTCATTAATGAAAAAGTTTCAGAGAAGTTGGCTTCAATTCTGTTGAAGGTCATTGAAAAAGGGTGGAAAGCACAACAGTGTTATCCCCAAATCAGTTTAGTTCACTGTTAAGGGGAAATGATCACTGTCAATTAATCTTGTGGAGCCAGGAAAAAACAGTCATTCACAGGTATCAGAAGACATGGTCTAAATCCAAGACTGCATCTTCATGCACCGGTTCCAAGGGGAAAGTGCCACTGCCTTAAGGAGAAGGATAACTTGCATGGATTCTTTAAATTACTAACAAAACTTTATTTTAGAAGATGCTGAAGTTACTTTAGACTATGACTACATGAATATTAAACTTCTCAAGTTCTTTAAAATTATTTTTAGAATTCATACTGCAAAGGCACATCATTTTATCTTCTCTAGATTCATTCCATCTTCTCTAGATTCATTCCTGCTGCTGAGATTTCAAAGTGCATTGTTAGGGAGAAGGGTCTTTAAGATCTTAGAACACCTAAGTCACAGCTAATAATAATAATACCTATTATTCATTGAATACTTTGCTTGAGTCAGGCATTTTTCAAAGCCCTTTGTATATATTACAGTATTTAATCCTCTAAGCAACTCTATATGTGTCATTTCCCAGCTAGATGTAAAAATTGTTGTAGCCTTGCAACAAATTTTTGTCTCTGGAATTTGAGAGGAAAGGATATATGTTGCTTCTTGGCCAAAGCCTTGAAGAAACAGGCATGCATTCTCCTCTACCATTTTTCCCTTTGGCCAGCTGGTATGTCAAGGATAAGCATTTCCCTGATAAGGTCTATGGAATGGGCAGAGTTGCATATTTGAAGAAACAAGTTTTCTCAGTCACCACAACGATAAATGTCATTCACAATCTTTATCTCTGCCCTGGATGACTACAAGTGAAACAAATGGACTTTTACTTTGTTAGAGCTCTTACATATGTAGATCTATTTGATTGGCATTTTAGACTACTATAATATTATATCTATATTATGGTGGAGGAAACTGAGGCAGAGAATTTTTAAAATAAATTCCTCAACTGCTGATTATCCTAATGAATTTTGAATCCATGCCATCTGACCAGAGACTACTGTTTGTTTGTTTGTTTTTTCACTATTTTGCTATGCTTACTGCCTCAGTTTTGCATGGTGTCAAACTAAGTTGTTAGCATACTTCTGAACTATAGTGTTGGAGAAGACTCTTGAGAGTCCCTTGGACTGCAAGGAGATCCAACCAGTCAATCCTAAAGGATATCAGTCCTGAATATTCATTGGAAGGACTGATGCTGAAGCTGAACCTCCAATACTTTGGCCACCTGATGGGAAGAACTGATTCATTGGAAAAGACCCTGATGCTAGGAAAGAGTATAGGCTAACGGAGATGGGTATGACAGAGGATGAGATAGTTGGATGGCATCACCGACTCAATGGAGATGAGTTTGAGCAAACTCCGGGAGTTGGTGATGGAGAGGGAAGCCTGGCGTGCTGCAGTCCATGGGTCACAAAGAGTTGGACACGACTGAGTTACTGAACTGAGCTGAAGTTTTCATTCAGTATAATGAGTAAATATATTTCATTTTCAATAAATATATTGAAATATAAAAAAAAGAAAATAGTTCAACTATTGCTGATCTAGAAGAAATGGCTGGAAGCAGCAGCTAGCCAGTGAGCATAATGCATAGGAAGAAACTACTCTTGTTGACTTAGGGAAATAGTTGATGGATAAGAAGTTGGAGGTTATGGGCAATAAAACCACTCACCAAGGGAAATATTTCAATCTAAGCCTAATAAGTAAAACTTTTTTTTTCTTTTCTTTTCTCTCACTTTTCCTCCTTGCCCAATTAAGAGGAGTTAATCATTAAAAGGGGAGAATTTGGAGATGTCTGTCAAAAGGAGATTTCCAATGCCCCTCAATTTATGAAGCCAAATACAGTTCAGCTCTGCCAGTATTGTGGGAAAAGAGAACTTCAACTTTGAATTGAAACGTGTTTTTTTTGTTTGTTTGTTTGTTTGTTTTTGGTTCGTTTTTTTTTTGTTTGTTTTTTGGGTTTTTTTTTTAATGATAATAAATATGACAGAATTTAGATCTCAGTATACTCTATTAATCAAATGTGAGAGTAGAAGCATGAAATAGGAATACCATTAAAGAGAATTTAATATAGTACAGATTAAAACATAGTTAGGAGGAGGGCATGGCAACCCACTCCAGTATTCTTGCCTGGAGAATTCTATGGACAAAGGAGCCTAGTGGGCTTCATAGGGTCGCAATGAGTTGGACACAGCTGAAACAATTTAGCATGCACACAAAACATGGTTAGGGAAAACAGCATCCATGACAACTAAACAGGTATTTGTTTACATTTTAATTAGGATAACAGTCATCTTTATTTGTGTCCTGGAAACCCCTAAGTACTGAGTAAACCAGGGCAGGTACTCTGATTCCAGTGGGCTGACCTTCCTTCAGAACTATTTATATCTGCTTTCACTTCCAATTCAATGTCATTTATATCTATTTTGCCTCCTTCTTGACTTACTTTTTCATTCATGTTTTCCTGCTCAGCACCTGTCAGCCAAACAGGAGCATCAGAAATTCACTAAACATGCTGTTATTCTATGACTTTTTGCCATTATATACTTATTTAAATGCTGCATTTTTCCTATTCAAATATGCTGTTTTTCTGGCAATACCATCTCATCATTCAAAACCCAGTTTTAAAAAAAAAATTTAATTAAAGAAAAAAATGGACTTCTCTGTTAAGCCTTTCTATCTCCCCAACTCCAGCTAGAATGGACAGCTCTTTCTTTGCATCCTGTATAGACTTTCATTTCAGTAGATGTGACCTATTATTGCCCTTCATGTTTTCACATGCATAGATTTATCTCATCTTATATCTCCCAAGTTGGGATCTGTGTGATTTGACTTCTGAAATCTGCAAATGTATTTTTAAAAGTCAAGGGAAGGTAATCTATAAGTTTTAATGCTATTCTGTCAAAGAACCTGGAGGAATAGGGTGGGGTGGGACATGGGAGGGGGTTTCAGGATGGAGGGGACACATGTATATCTATGTTAAATTCATACTCACATATGGATAAAACCATCACAATATTGTAAAGCAATTATCCTCCAATTAAAATAAATACTTTTTAAAGTCAAGGGAAAAAATATGATATTTTATTAAAGTATAGCATTTTAAATAAATATCAGTTTGTTATGAAAAATGTAAAAAAACAATGCAAATAAACATTTTACCTGTAAGAATAAAATTCTCTTTTACTGTGACAATTTGTAGTTGAAAGATATTTTGTCAGAATAAAATGCAATTTCTGTGTAAGTTAGTGTGTTTGTAAGCTGTGTTTAATGAACTGTTACTACATCGTTAGTTCTTGTTTTTGTTTTTGTTTTTGTTTGTTAAAAAGGGTCTGTAAGTCACTAACATGCACTTAAATTCCAAATGTGATGATCATGACACTTGTTACTGTTCACTTTTTTATGAGTTTTTACAGAGCTGAATTTCCTGAGTTCTCTCAAGAATGTGCCTTTGAACACTGGAACATTCCCTTTCCCTCAATCATTGGTGCTCTCTGGTAGAAAATACCTGAAATGGTCCACGTTTGTTTTGGCCTAGTCGTTTAAGTTCAAGAGATTCAGCTTCATTACCATTCATTGAAGGTACCAGGACATAAGGGCTTTAAAGTTCAGTCAAGCTCTAAGTAAGTTGCTACAGTGAACCCATAAGCCTGTCTGCTTGACTGAATCAATGTCCTGGCCCAGGACTGTGAGGTCACAGGAATAAAATTCCGCATGTGCCTAATTCCAAAGAAAGTATTCCATAGTTAGGATTATGGTGGGAATTTAAAATTATGTATGAGAATAGTTTATCTTTAAACTAGTGAGAACAGAAGTAAGAACCTAATTCCATTTAAACTAGATGTGTAATAACTTGGGCTTCCCCCGTGGCTCAGACAGTAAACAATCTACCCGCAGTGTGGAAGACTGGGGTTCCATCTCTGAGTCAGGAAGCTCCTCTGGAGAAGGGAATGGCTATCCACTCCAGTATTCTTGCCTGGAGAATTCCATGGAGAGAGGAGCCTGGTGGACTACAGTCTAGGGGGCCACGAACAGTTGAACATGTCTGACCGACTAATAGATATGTAATAAGTTTTGAAACTTGTAACAATTACTTACAGATATTTGAATAGCATAAATACTGGAGGGAATCAAAAGCATAAATATGGAGATACCCATTAAAGAAATAGATTTAATTCAGGGAACTTAGTTTCTTTATATTAAGAATCATCTTTTTAAGAAGGATGTTAATAATTTAATGTGGTAGGGGATAAGTTTTTCAAGAAAAGCCTTAATATTCTAAATTAAAACAAAAAATAGCATCTCTTAAAAATATTGAAGAAATTATACATGTAAAAAGACTTTGATTTTTGAATTTTAAATTTGTTGACCATTTGTTGAAAGTTAATAGGCCTTTCCTATGTGGCTTGCTTTAAAAAAAATAAAACTCCATAGAGCCTCTGTAATAACTTGTACAGGATGTATAAAATAAAGTGAAAATGTTTTCTAGCCTACATAGATTATTTGGGCAGTCCTGAACAATCACTACTTTTTGACAATTTAATATCATATTTAGCAGCAAGACCATAATTTCCAAAAGTCAGTGCAAAATGACTACTTCTAGTCCAAGCATGTGTTCTTTTCAAATACTGTTTCAAATAGCCTTAATTTCTTTTATCTTTGAAGCTTACTCTTCTTCATGAAAATAATTTTCTTTTGTAAGGCAACAGTTAAGAACTGTGAAGGGCTTTGGATTTTATACTACTTCCTGGTTAATAAATTAGCTTAGCACAATTTTATGAATGCTAACAGAAGACAGGAGAAACCTTGGGTCAGAGAAAAATCTATATTACTCATGATGCAGGGTCAGCCTGACATTCACATTCATTTCACATCCCCTTGTCTCCTCAGTCCCATGGTGGCAAAGTAGAGGGGCCCAGATAGATGCTCACCAAAGTGTGAAGAACGTCAAGCTTAAGAAACCTGCATTTGTTATAATAATGGCTGCAGGCAAATCTACAGGATGTTGCCCTTGAGGGACATATTATCTGTAATAGTCAGTCAAAATCAGGAAGAAAAAAAAAAAAAAGGAAACAAAAACTTTTTTGCTCTCAACTCTGAAGAAAGATACTATCTCCATCTTTCAAGGCTGGTAATTGTTCCAACACTTTTAAACTCTAGAACAAAGGCTATTGGCTTAGATGGCTTCTCTTAAGGTATTCAGAGATGTAGCTCTAAAAAAAGATTATGGAATTTAGAAAGATGGTAATGATAACCCTATATGCAAGACAGCAAAAGAGACACAGACATAAAGAACAGACTTTTGGACTCTGTGGGAGAAGGAGAAGGTGGGATGATTTGAGAAAATAGTATTGAAATATGTATATTACCGTATGTGAAATAGATCACCAGTCCAACTTCAATGCATAAAACAGGGCACTCAAAGCCAGGGCACTGGGACATTCCAGAAGAATGGGATGGGGAGGGGTTTGGGATGAGGTTTTGAGATGGGTGACACATGTACAGCCATGGCTGATTCATGTCACAAAACCACATACATCTCCATTTTCTTGCTTTCCAAGTCTTAATGAAGATTGCCAAGGTATTATCTTTTAAGAGAAAGGCACTTCTGGAAAATAATCTTTTCTTCTTTGTTTTGCTATGAAACAAAGACAAGTAATGGAACCTTAAAGCTGATATCAAAGTTACTTGGCAAAACTTCTAGTTCATGATGTAGGAAGCAACCTTGTGTATTAATGACGGTATTTCTCTAGCATGTTGTTTTAAAGTCTGAGAAAGTAGATTATTAAAGCCAATAAGTATGATACATCCATGATAAGCAGCATGGCCATTAAAAGACAGGTTAAAGAAATTATCCTTCAGTTAAAAAATAATTTTAAAAAAAGATAAAAAAGAGACAAGTTTCCAAATGATATTTAATGACACAGAAAAGTAAACTTTTTAAAATAAAGATAGTGCTCACTCATTATATCACATTTTAAGAAGATTATTTTATATTGAAGCATACTTGATGAACAGTAGTATGTTAGTTTCAGGTGAACAGCAAAGTGATTGCTATACATTTACATGCATGTATTATTTTTTCCCCTTTAAATCATTGTTGAATATTGAGCAGAGTTCCCTGGGCTATACTGTAGGTTCTTGTTGGCTGTATATTTAAAATATAGTAGTGTGTACATGTCAGTTGCAAACTCCCAATGTATCCCTCCTCCCAACCCTTCCTCCCTGGTAACTATAAGTTTGTTCTCTAAGTCTTTGATGTTTAGGTGCTTCCATGTCTTAGCTATTATAGTTGCAGTGAACATTGGGTTGCACATATCTTTTCTAATTATAATTTTCCCCAGATATATGCCTAGGAATGGGATTGCAGGATCACATATGGTAACTAATTTTTAGTATTTAAGAAATCCCCATACTGTTCTCCATAGTGGCTGTACCAACTTACCTTCCCACCAGGAGTTTAGGAGAGTTCTCTTTTTTGCATACCCTCATCAGCATTTATTATCTGTAGACTTTTTGATGATAAACATTCTGACTGGAGTGGGATGATACTTCATTGTAGTCTAGATTTGCATTTCTCTAATAATTAGCCATATTGAGTATTTACACCTAATTATTGGCCACCTGTATGTCTTCTTTGGAAAAATGTCTGCTTAGATTTTATACATATTTTTTAATTGGGTTGTTATACATATATACATATGCACACACACACACACATATATATATAGAGAGAGAGCTGTATTAGCTATTAGTATATTTTTGAAATTAATTCCTTTTTTATTGTATAAATTGTAAACATTTTTTGCCCATTCCATAGATTGTCATCTTGATTTGTTTGTGGTTTCCTTTGTTGTGCAAGTTTTTTATTTTAATTAGGTCCCAAACATTTATTTTTGTTTTTATTTCCAGTACTCTAGGAGAAGGATCCAAACAAATATTTCTTTGATATATGTCAAAAAGTGTTCTGTGTTTTTCTCTAAGAGTTTTATAGTATCTGGTCTTACATTTAGGTTTTTAATCCATTCTGAGCTTATTTTTGCATATGCTATGAGAGAATTTTCTCATATCATTCTTTTACAGGTAACTGTCCAGTTTTGCTGGTACCTCTTAGTGAACAGACTTTCTTTTCTCTATTGTAAAGTGTTGTCTCCTTTGTTATAGATTAATTGACTGTAGGTGTGTTGATTTATTTCTGAGCTTTATATACTGCTCCATTGAGCAGGATGTATATTTATTTTTTGTGCCAGTATCATATTATTTTGATTACCTTAGCTTTGTAGTATAGTTTGAAGTCAGGGAGTCTGATTCTTCCAGCTCTGTTTTTCCCTCTCAATGTTGCTTTGATTATTTGAATTTTTTCATTAATTCAAAAAGTTAATTGTACACTTACTATGCATTGAACCCTCTGCTACATCCAAAAATATTGTGTGAGTTTATATAGGGAGGACTCCTACTCAAAGTTTACACAGAAGACAGACTGGAATAGTACTTAAGCAACAATCTGAAGAAAGGGTGAAATCTATCTAAGGAAAAGAGAGTGTCAAGGTTATTCCAGAGAGAAGAAATATTTGTTTAATGGCCACTGTGATCCAAAGATTATGTTGTGTCTTTGAAAGGAAGGTATCTGTGGATGTTTTGAGGAAGAGAGAGGATGTTTATCTTTTCAGAACAGATGTGGACTCTCCCTGGGAATGTAAGACCACACTGCCTTAACATTTCACATGCACTTTAAGCATATTTTAAAGTTTGTAAATATTATTCTTAAGTCATGGCAATGATTACATTATTAAATCTCCTAGTCTTTTCTAAGTTGTTCTCAGAGGCTATAAAAGCTAACATTTAGACAGCAATTAGAGTATGTTGCTAATGTTCACTATCAAAGTGGAGACAAAGGGAGAATCAGAGAAAGTTTCCCTCACAGTGCAAGCATGAGGGAAAGAAACAGTATTGCTAAAAGAAGGACATGCAATTCTACCTTGACTCTTTTCCTGTGTCTCTCTTGTGGAAAAAGAAGCCCTATTTTCAAGAGAAGGTACAATTCCAAGCCAGTAAAACTGATATGTGTTCTTTCCCCCTACAGATTCATTTTAAATTATAAATATATAAATATATGTAAGAACATGCTTCAAATGTATGAAATGCTATAAAATTGAACCTAATGCCATTAGAATCTCTCATAAAGATGAGAATTAAGAGTTCAACAGATAATGTAACAGTAAATCAAAAAACTTACTTAACTTGAAAAACTGCATTTCCAGATGAGAGAGAAAAACTAAAAATCACATATTCAAACCCTCCATTATGCCTTCAGAAATATTCCTCATTTCAGGCTTCATAGGCTTTTCTTTAGAGTGATTTACAAGTTTTCAGCTTCCCAGTGGCTCAGACGGTAAAGAATCCACTTGCAATGCAAGAGTCCTCTGTTTGGGGAAAAATCCCTTGAAGAAGGGAATGGTTACCCAGTCCAATATTCCTGCCTGGAGAATCTATGTACAGCGGAGCCAGGCAAGTTACAGTCCATAAGGTCGCAAAGAGTGGGACATAAATTAGCGACATTCATTTTTTCACAGTAGTTTTTAAAACTGCCATTAATTGGGTAATTTTAAGTAAAATCTTAAGTAAATAAAACAATTGCCAAGAAAAATACAACTCATACACATTCAGCTGGATGAATTTTCACAAAGCAAAAACAAACAAACCAGAAAAATGTAGCCAATTGCCAGTTTAGAAAGATCCAAAAGGTCAACTTTTATCCCCTTGGAAGCAGGGTACAACCTTCCCCTTTTAAGTTAAACATTAACTGATTTCTAACACCATGGATTAGTTTCACCATTTTTGAACTTTATATGTGTGGAATCATATATGTATAATCTAGCTGGTTTCATTTATTGTTTTGGATATTGTACTTAATTCAAACCCATTGCTGTAGAGTAGGTTTTTGTTTGAGCATAAGATGATTTATATACTTTCTTTCTCTTGAAAAACATTATACACTTTTTTTCTCTTGAAAATCATTTGTGTTGTTCTGTGCTCATGTATGCTCAGTCATGTCTGACTCTGTGACCCTATGAACTATAGAATTCTAAGCTCCCTTGTCCATGGTATTTTTCAGGCTAGAATAATGTTCAGTTCAGTTCAGTTCAGTCGCTCAGTCGTGTCCGACTATTTGCAACCCCATGAATCGCAGCACGCCAGGCCTCCCTGTCCATCATCAACTCCCGGAGTTCATTCAGACTCATGTCCATCCAGTCAGTGATGCCATCCAGCCGTCTCATCCTCGGTTGTTCCCTTCTCCTAGCACCCCTAATCCCTCCCAGCATCAAAGTCTTCTCCAATGAGTCAACTCTTCACATGAGGTGGCCAAAGTACTGGAGTTTCAGCTTCAGCATCATTCCTTCCAAAGAAATCCCAGGACTGATCTCCTTCAGAATGGACTGGTTGGATCTCCTTGCAGTCCAAGGGACTCTCAAGAGTCTCCAACACCACAGTTCAAAAGCATCAATTCTTCGGTGCTCAGCCTTCTTCAAAGTCCAACTCTCACATCCATACATGAACACAGGAAAAACCATAGCCTTGACTAGATGGACCTTAGTCAGCAAAGTAATGTCTCTGCTTTTGAATATGCTATCTAAGTTGGTCATAACTTTTCTTCCAAGGAGTAAGCGTCTTTTAATTTCATGGCTGCAGTCACCATCTGCAGTGATTTTGGAGCCCCCAAAAATAAAGTCTGACACTGTTTCCACTGTTTCCCCATCTATTTCCCATGAAGTGATGGGACCAGATGCCATGATCTTTGTTTTCTGAATGTTGAGCTTTAAGCCAACTTTTTAGCTCTCCTCTTTCACTTTCATCAAGAGGCTTTTTAGTTCCTCTTTATTTTCTGCCATAAAGGTGGTGTCATCTGCATATCTGAGGTAATTGTTATTTCTCCTGGCAATCTTGATTCCAGCTTGTTTTTCTTCCAGCCCGGCATTTCTCATGAGTTACTCTGCATATAAGTTAAACAAGCAGGGTGACAATATACAGCCTTGATGTACTCCTTTTCCTATTTGTAACCAGCCTGTTGTTTCATGTCCAGTTCTAACTGTGGCTTCCTGACCTGCATACAGGTTTCTCAAGAGGTGGGTCAGGTGGTCTGGTATTCCCATCTCTTTTAATTTTCCAGTTTATTGTGATCCACACAGTCAAAGGCTTTGGCATACTGTAGTAGCTTGTAATTTCCTCCTTCAGGGTATCTTCTCAATCCAGGGACTGAGCTGCATCTCCTGCACTGCAGGCACATTTTTTTTAACCTGCTGAGCCATTAGGGAAACCAATGTATTTTTCTAGTTTAGGGCTAATTCAATAGTGTTAATACTAACATTCTTGTATGTGGTATATCCTTTGGTAAGCATACATTGTTGCTGTTGTTTAGTCATTAAGTCATGTCTGACTCTTTTGCTACCCTATAGACTTTAGCCCACCAGGCTCCTCTGTCCATGGGATTTCGCAGGAAAGAATACTGAAGTGGGTTGTCATTTCCTTCTCCAGCGGTTGGATCAAACTTGGGTCATTGGCAAGCAGATTCTTTACCAGTGAGCCATCAGGGAAGCCAAGCATATATACTATATATACTCTTCTTTTTTTATTTTACAACTCAGACTGAAATTGTTGGATTATTAGATGGGCATTTGTTTAACTTTAGTGGATATTGACAAAACATGCACCAAAGTGACGATATTTCTCCTACCATTGGTATATGACAATTCCTGTTGCTCTTTGTCAACATCCACTACTGTCATTTTTTAGCCATTCTAGTAGGTTTGGAATAGAATCACTTCACAGTTATAATTTGCATTTCCTTGATGAAGAGCAATGTAGAGCACAGCTAATCCAAATGTGGCCCAGGAAGCAGCAGCATTTATATCATCTGGGAGGTTGTTAAACATGTAGATATCAGGTTTCATCCTAATCTATTAACTCATTTTTAAAAACTGCCAGTTGATTCCTATACACATTAATGCACAAAAGACCGTGATGTAAGAGTTTTACTTCTTTTGCAAACTCAATTCCTTTTATTTATTTTTCTGCTCTGATGGCTGTGGCCAAAACTTTCAAAACTATGTTGAATAGTAGTGGTGAAAGTGGGCACCCTTGTCTTATTCCTGACTTTAGGGGAAATGCTTTCAGTTTTTCATAATTGAGGATAAGGTTTGCTGTGGGTTTGTCATATATAGCTTTTATGTTGAGGTATGTTCCTTCTATTCCTGCTTTCTGGAGGGTTTTTATCATAAATGGATGTTGAATTTTGTCAAAAGATTTCTCTGCATCTATTGAGATAATCTTTGGTTTTTATCTTTAAATTTGTTAATGTGGTGTATTACATTGATTGATTTGCAGATATTAAAGAATCCTTGCATCCCTGGGATAAAGCCCACTTGGTCATGATGTATGATCTTTTTAATATGTTGTTGGATTCTGTTTGCTAGAATTTTGTTAAGGATTTTTGTATCTATGTTCATCAGTGATATTGGCCTGTAGTTTTCTTCTTTGTGGCATCTTTGTCAGGTTTTGGTATTAGGGTGATGGTGGCCTCACAGAATGAGTTTGGAAGTTTACCTTCCTCTGCAATTTTCCGGAAGAGTTTGAGTAGGATAGGCATTAGTTCTTCTCTAAATTTTTGGTAGACTTCATCTGTGAAGCCATCTGGTCCTGGGCTTCTGTTTGCTGGAAGATTTCTGATTACAGTTTCAATTTCTGTGCTTGTAATGGGTCTGTTAAGATTTTCTATTTCTTCCCGGTTCAATTTTGGAAAGTTGTACTTTTCTAAGAATTTGTCCATTTCTTCGAAGCTGTCCAATTTATTTGCCTATAGTAAACTCTCACCATTTGTAGATGACATGATCCTCTACATATAAAACCCTAAAGACTCCACCAGAAAATTACTAGAGCTAATCAATGAATATAGTAAAGTTGCAGGATATAAAATCTACACACAGAAATCCCTTGCCTACTTATACACTAACAATGAGAAAACAAAAAGAGAAATTAAGGAAAAATTCCATTCACCTTTGCAATGAAAAGAATAAAATAATTAGGAATATATCTACCTAAAGAAACAAAAGACCTATATATAGAAAACTATAAAACATTGGTGAAAGAAATCAAAGAGGACACTAATAGATGGAGAAATATACCGTGTTCAAGGATTAGAAGAATCAATATAGTGAAAATGAGTTACCCAAAGCAATCTATAGATTCAATGCAATCCCTATCAAGCTACCAATGGAATTTTTCAGAGAACTAGAACAAATGATTTCACAATTTGTATGGAAATACAAAAAACCTCGACTAGCCAAAGCAATCTTGAGAAAGAAGAATGGCCCTGAGGAATCAACCTGCCTGACTACAGTCTCTATAACAAAGCTACAGTCATCAAGACAGTATGATCCTGGCACAAAGACAGAAATATAGATCAATGGAACAAAATAGAAAGCCCAGAGATAAATCCACACACCTATGGACACCTTATCTTTGATAAAGGAGGCAAGAATATACAATGGAGTAAAGACAATCTCTTTAACAAGTGGTGCTGGGAAAACTGGTCAACCACTTGTAAAAGAATGAAACTAGAACACTTTCAAACACCATACACAAAAATAAGCTCAAAATGGATTAAAGATCTAAACTTAAGACCAGAAACTATTAAACTCCTAGAGGAGAACATAGGCAAAACACTCTCTGACACAAACCACAGCAGGATCCTCTATGATCCACCTCCCAGAATATTGGAAATGAAAGCAAAAATAAACAAATGGGACCTAATTAAAATTAAAAGCTTTTGCACAACAAAGGAAACTATAAGCAAGGTAAAAAGCCAGTCTTCAGAATGGGAGAAAATAATAGCAAATGAAACAACTGACAAATAATTAATCTCAAAAATATACAAGCAACTCCTGCAGCTCAATTACAGAAAAATAAACAACCCAATCAAAAAATGGGCCAAAGGTCTAAACAGACATTTCTCCAAAGAAGACATACAGATGGCTAACAAACACATGAAAAGATTCTCAACGTCACTCGTTATCAGAAAAATGCAAATCAAATCCACAATTTCCTACCATTCCACTCCAGTCAGAAGGGATGTTGTCCAAAAGTCTACAAGCAGTAAATGCTGGAGAGGGTGTGGAGAAAAGGGAACCCTCTTACACTGTTGGTGAGAATGCAAACTAGTACAGCCACTATGGAGAACAGTGTGGAGATTCCTTAAAAAAACTGGAAATTGAACTGCCATACCACCCAGCAATTCCACTGCTGGGCATACACACCGAGGAAACCAGAATTGAAAGTGACACAAGTACCCTCAATGTTCATTGCAGCACTGTTTATAATAGCCAGGACATGGAAGCAACCTAGATGTCCATCAGCAGATGAATACATAAGAAAGTTGTGGTATATATACACAATGGAATATTACTCAGCCATTAAAAAGAATACATTTGAATCATGAGGTGGATGAAACTTGAGCCTATCATACAGAGTGAAGTAAGCCAGAAAGAAAAACACCAATACAGTATACTAATGCATATATATGGGATTTAGAAAGAAGGTAACAATAACCCTGTATGTGAGACAGCAAAAGAGACACAGATGTATAGAACATTCTCTTGGACTCTGTGGGAGAAGGCAAGGGCAGGATGCTATGGACCATGGCATTGAAACATGTAATATATCACATGTGAAATGAATCGCCAGTCCAGGTCTGATGCATGAAACAAGGGCTCAGGGCTGGTGCACCGGGATGACCCAGAGGGATGGGATGGGGAGGGAGGTGGGAGGGCTCAGGATGGGGAACACGTACACTCATGGCAGATTCAAGTCAATGTATGGCAAAACCAATACAGTATTGTAAAGTAAAATAAGTTAAAACAAACAAAAAATGATAAATAGCCATTATTTTATTATTAAATAAATAAAAATAAGGTCAGAAAAAAAGACATTTATATAGAGCACTTTTTAATATACTTACTGTCATGTTGAATAGCATGTTCTAATAAATGCTTTTAAGACCCATTTCTGTGCAAGGATTGAAAGAGCTGATAAACCATCACTCTCAAAGTTAAAGCAAGAAAAAGCAACATAAAATTTAAGTTCACAAATTTTTTTGAAACCATCAAATAACTGAGGTATCAAGATAACTAAACAACCCCAAATTTGGAGACACAGATGATTGCAGGATTTCTTTACTGGACAAAACCAAACACTGAAAAGTTCAGCTAAACTAGTTGATGAATTCATGAGGACTGGTATGGGCAGGCAAGAGACTGTGCTTAAGGCAAATACTTGCAATCATTCAGCATTAACCATGATTTATTTGGAATTTTTTGTGTAAACTATACATCAGATTAAGGAAATTATATTCTATTCATAGTTTGCTATTTTTTCTTTTATGTGAATGACTTGAATCTTTTTAATGTATGCTCAGTGTACATCTATAAGATATCATTCTTTTCATGTTAATGTGGTGAAACACAGTATAGATTTTCCAATGTTAAATGATGTTTAATTTCCTGGATCAAAACCATGAAATTCTGTACTGAGTTCTTTATATATTATAGAATTTGACTTGCTAATATTTCGGTGAATAATTTAACACAAATGTTACTGAGAAACACAGGCATACAATTTTGTTTTACTGCAATAACCTTACCTTCTCACTTCAACGTTACAAAATTGTTTCAGTTTTTCTATCTAAACAAAAATTAAAATTAATCAAAATCATTAGCTTAAAGTTATTCATCACATTCTCTTATTATCTATTTAAAGCCTATACTTTCTTTTGAAACTTTTCCTTTTGATTCCTGATAGTGGTCATTTTTATATTGTTTTATTTTTACCCCATCATCAATTTTGCCAAATATTATTTAATTTTATTAATCTTTTTAAAGAGCCAGTTTGGGGCTTTTTAAGCTCTGCTTATATTCATTAACAGTTTTTTAAGTTTTTTTTCCCTAATTTTCTTATATTCTACTTTAGTAATCTGGTTTCATTTTGCTGTTGTTTTTCTACCTTTAGGAGGTAGAATTTTACCTAGTTAATTTTCAGTTTTTCCTTTTGTATTTTATAGGTGTGAAATACCACACTTTTTTTTTCTAAGTACTGCTGTTGCTATGTTTCCCTCATTTTGAAGCACCCAATCATCATTAGCCATTATTAGCCTTCATTAGCCAGAAAAAAAGTTAAAACCTTTTCTCCTTTTAATTTTGATTTTGTTCCTTACCTGGAGCTAATATGATAAGAGTTAGAGATTTTCTATTTATATGTATGTTCATGATTTTTATCTTAATTCCATTTCAGACAGAGAAGAAACTAAATTTCAATAAAGATTATTTTATGATTTAGCATATGGTCAATTTTGGTAAATGTCTCATCAGTTAATTTCAGTCATTCAGTCATGTCTGACTCTTTGTGACCCCTTGGACTGCAGCAGGCCAGTCTTCCCTGTCCATCACCAACTCCGAGAGCCCACTCAAACTCATGTCCATTGAGTTGGTGATGCCATCCAACCATCTCATCCTCTGTCTTCTCCTTCTCCTCCTGCCTTCAGTCTTTCCCAGCATCATGGTCGTTTCCATTGAGTCAGTTTTTTACATCAGGTGGCTAAATTATTGGAGCTTCAGCTTCAGCATCAGTCTTTCCAATGAATATTTAGGGTGGATTTTCTTTAGGGTTTACTGGTTTGATCTTCTTGCAGTCCAAGGGACTCTTAAGAGTCTTCTCCAACATCACAGCTCAAAAGCATCAATTCTTCAGTGCTCAGTTTTCTTTATGATCCTACTCTCATATCCATACATGACTACTGGAAAAACCATAGCTTTAACTAGATGGACTTTTGTTGGCAATGTCTTTGCTTTTTAAAATGTTGTCTAGGCTGGTCATAACTTTTCTTTCATGGAGCAAACGTCTTTTAATTTCATGGCTGCAGTCACCATCTGCAATGATTCTGGAGCCGCCCCCCCCCCCACCTACAAACAAGCAAACAAACAAATAGATAAATAAAGTCTCTCAGTGTTTCCAATAATTCCTCATCTATTTGCCATGAAGTGATGGGGCCAAGTGTCATGATCTTAGTTTTTTGAAAGTTGTAATTTAAGGCAGCTTTTTCACTCTTCTCTTTTACTTTCATCCAGAGGCTCCTCACTTCCTTTTCACTTTCTGCCATAAGGGTGATGTCATCTGCATATCTGAGGTTATTGGTATTTCTCCCAGCAATCTTGATTCCAGCTTGTGCTTCATCCAGCCCAACATTTTGCATGATGTATTGTTCGTATAAGTTGAATAACAGGGTGACAATAAAGAGCCTTGACATACCCCTTTCCCAATTTGGAACCAGTCTATTGTTCTATGTCCAGTTCTAACTGTTGCTTCTTGACCTGCACATAAATTTCTCAGGAAGCAGGTAAGGTGGTCAGGTATTCCCATCTCTTGAAGAATTTTCCACAGTTTGTTGTGATTCACACAGTCAAAGGCCTTGGAGTAGTCAATAAAGCAGAAGTAGATATTTTTCTGGAACTCTCTTGCTTTTTCTATGATCCAACAGATGTTAGCAATTTGATGGTTCCTCTGTCTTTTCCAATTTCAGCTGAAGATATGGAAGTTCTTGGTTCACCTACTGTTGAAGCCTGGTTTGGAGAATTTTGAGCATTACTTTGCTAGCATGTGAGATGAGTATAATTTTGCAGTAGTTTGAATATTCTTTGGTATTGCCTTTTTGGGGGATTGGAATGAAAACTGACTTTTTTCCAATCCTTGTTGCCACTGCTGAATTTTCTGATTTTGCTGGTATATTGAGTGCAACACTTTGACAGCATCATCTTTTAGGACTTGAAATAGTTGGAATTCAGTTGGAATTCCATCATCTCCACTAGCTTTGTTCGAAGTGATGCTTCCTAAGGCCCACTTGACTTCAGACTCCAGAATGTCTGGCTCTAGGTGAGTGAGCACACCATTATGGTTGTCTGGGTCATTAAGATCTTTTTTGTTTAGTTCTTCTGTGTATTCTTGCCACATTTTCTTAATATCTTCTGCTTCTGTTTAGTCCATAGTTTCCTTAGAACTTGACTGAAATTTTTTGTTCTTAAATTCAGTGATGCTCAGGTCAAGATTATCAGCTCATCTTAACTCTTACAGAAACAGAAGATTAATAATCACTAATGAAGCCACAGTCAAATAAATTCTGCTGATCTGATGAAGGCATATCAGGGAAACACTTAGAAACTCTTTATCTGAAATCAGATACTAACATATCCAAGATTCCTTTCCTTATAAATTGTATTACCTATAATTATTACTCTTTGATATGCATAAAGTTCATATTAAATAATATTCAAATGTCTTTAGAATCAAGGCTGTATAAAAACTGATTCCAACCTACAACAATAGTATTGTTTCAATATATATACATGGGCTTCCCTGGTGGCTCAGAAGGCAAAGAATCTGTCTGCAGTGTAGGGGACTTACTTATGTTTGATGCTGGTTAGAAAGATCCCCAGGAAAGGTGAATGGCTACCCAGAATTCTTTCCTGGAGAATTCCATTAATGAAGGTGTCTGGCGGGCTATAGTCCAAGGGGTTGCAAAGAGTCAGACACAACTCAGCGAATAACACTTTCACTTTTCCCACTTTGTGTGTGTGTGTATGTGTGTGTGTGTGTATAGTAAATCACAGTCAAAGTAAAATTGTTATGGTTGTCTAAATTTAGTCCCACACTTTTCGGCCTCTGACTTTGAAGCCTTTGCTGTTGTTTTTGTTCAGTTACTAAGTCATATCTGAAACTTCTCAATCCCAAGGATTCCAGAATGACAGTCTGTCCTCTCCTTTCTTATCTCCAGGGATTTGTCTCAGACACATATCATTGAGCCAGTGACACCATCCAAACGCTTCATCCTCTGTCATCCCTTTCTCCTTCTGTACTCAATCTTTCCCAGGATCAGAGTTTTATACAATGAGTTGACTCTTCACATCAGGTTGCCAAATTATTGTAACTTCAGCTTTAGCATCAGTTCTTCCAATGAATATTCAGGCTTGATTTTCTTTAGGATGGCTGGTTTGATATCCTTGCTGTACAAGGGAATCTTAAGATCTTCTCCAGCACCATAATTCAAAAGCACTAATTATTTGGCACTCAGCTTTCTTTTTGGTCCAACTTTCACATCCATATATGACTAATGGAAAAACCATAGCTTTGACTATATGGACCTTTGCTAGTAAAGTGATGTCTCTGCTTTTTAACACACTGTCAACGTTTGTCATAACTTTTTTCCAAGGATCATGCATCTTTTAATTTTATGCCTGCAGTCCCCATCCATGGTGATTTTGGAGCCCAAGATAATAAAATCTGCCATTGTTTCCACTTTCTCCATCTATTTGCCATGAGGTGATGAGACCAGATGTCATGATCTACATTTTTTGAATGCTGAGTTTTAAGCCAGCTTTTTCACTCTTCTTTTTCACTTTCATCGAGAAGCTCTTTAGTTCCTCTTCATTGTCTGACATTATTGTGGTATCATCTGCATATCTGAGGTTGATATTTCTTCTAGTAATCTTGATTCAAGCTTGTGACTCATCCAGCCTGGAATTTCACATGATGTACTCTGCATACAAGTTAAATAAGCAAGGTGACAAAATAGGACCTTGACATACTCCTTTTCCAATTTTGAACCAGTCTGCTTTTCCATTTTCAGTTCTACCTATTGCTTCTTTGCCTGCATACAGGTTTCTTAGGGACAGGTAAGGTAGTCTGGTACTCTCATCTCTTTAAGAGTTTACCACAGCTTGTTGTGAACCACACAGTCAAAGACTTTAATGTTAGCCAATGAAGCAGAGGTAGATGTGTGTGTGTGTGTGTCTGTGTGTGTGTGTGTTTTGGAATTCCCTTGCTTTTTCTATGATCTCTGGTTCCTCTGCCTTTTTAAAATCAGCTTATAGATCTAGAAATTCTCAGCTCACAAACTGCTGAAGCCTACCTTGAAGGATTTGAGAATTACTTTGCTAGCATATGAAATGAACACAGTTGTATGGTAGTTTGAATATTCTTTGACATTGCCCTTCTTTTGGCTGGAATTAAAACTGTTTTTTTCCACTCCTGTGGCCATTGTTGACTTTTCCAAATTTGCTGACATATTGACTGCATCATTTTAACAGCATCATCTTGCAGGATCTGAAATAGCTCAGCTGGAATCCCATCACCTCAACTAGCTTTGTTTGTAGTAATGCTTCCTAAGGTCTACTTGACTTCACACTTCAGGATGTCTTGCTCTTGGTGAGTGACCACACCATCATGGCTATCTGGGTCATTAAGACATTTTTTTGTACAGTTCTTCTGTGTATCTTGTCACCTCTTCTTAATTTTGGAAGAGATTAAGCATTTGAATCCCCTGTAATTAGCTTTCTCAATGTCTCTACCTCTACAGTTGGGAAAGTGACCATGTGAAGTCACTCAATCATGTCCACCTCTTAAGGACCCCATGGACTGTAACCTATCAGGCACTTCTGTCCGTGGGATTTTACAGGCAAGAGTACTGGAGTGGGTTGCCATTTCCTCTACCTCTCAACAGCCTAAGTTTCAACTTTCAACATATATAATTCTTTCACAAAGCTTTCACTGATCTTCCATTGAGAATGCCTTTCTCCCTATTAAGTTGCAGCCCTTTGTTTACATTTTGTCTTACATTTTAATCATTTATGTTTATATATGATTGCACCTACCAGATTTTAAGTTTCTAAAATGAGTGTTTTACTAATATTGCTGTGTAACAAAATTACTCTGAATATAGTAGCTTAAAAGACACAGTTGTTGGTCAGGAATTAAGGGTAGCTTAGTGAGATTTCTTTTTTTCCGTTAGTGTTCCATAAGTTTGCAGCCACAGTTTGCCCAGAGCCTCAGTCATTTGAAGGCTTCGCTGAAGCTACAAGAACTGCTTACCAGTTGGTTCCCTCACATGACTGCTGACAGGAAGTTACAGCTCCTCCTCAGCTACTTGTCAAACCATTTGAGTGTTCTTACAAGCAGCCTCCCTCAGAATGAGTGATTCGAGAGGGAGAGCCCACAGTGCCTTTTCTGAAAAGGTCTCAAAAGTCACACAACATGAATTCTGCCCCATTTTTCATTTTTGTTATAAATGAGTTGAGAACAATTCAAAGTCAAGTGGAGGAAAATTAGATTCTAATATTTGGAAAGATGTATAACAAATAATTTGTAGATATATTTTAAGACCACCACAAGAATAATATATAAATTAATATCCATAAAATCATGTTATAGTGACTTGTACATTTTGAATAAAAATGAATAGATTCATGAATTCATAAATAAATTGTTCTTGTGGATTTATTTTTAATACCCTCTATAGTCTCTAGAAATCCTAAAGGAAGGAATATTAATATGAATTTTGAGTTGCTCCACATCCCAATTTTCCCAAAACAATTCTAATTAATTTCATATTGTCTCAACTTCCCATGTCATTTAATAACTGTCCTGGATTTTTTAAGTGAAGAACTATTGGTATCAACTCTGACACTAACTAGGATTTGTTTGATAGAACTCCATGCTTTAGTTTCAATCCTGCTATGGTTTTGTTCTGGAATTTGTGAGAGAAATGTATAGTTAAGAACTCTGTGTGTGTGTGTGTGTGTGTGTGTGTATGAGTTAGTCACTAAGTTCTGTCTGATTCTTTACCATCCCATGGACTGTCACTCACCAGGCTCCTTTGCCCGTGGATTCTCCAGGAAAGAATACTGAAGTGGGTTGCCATTCCCTTCTTGAAAGGATTTTTCAACTCAGGGATCAAACCTGGGACTCCTGCATCATGGGCAGATTCCTTACCATCTGAGCCACCTGAGTTCCTCTTTAACACCTGCTTAAATCATGAATGAAACCTTTAATACCTTCAGCCACATATTACATACTGATACATTTACTCAAGAACAAATGGAGACTATTAGTGAATAAAACAAAGTATCCTCAAGTAGAAGCAGGTGGAGCAGCTGATTGCACCTAGTCTTTGGCATTAGGGGAAAAGTATTCAGTGCGGTAGCACCTGCACTCACTTCTTGTATTAATCAGTTGTGCCATATCCTGTGCAATTTTGCAAAGCCACTAGATGGCTGTGTCAGTGAAAATTGTAGTAAATTATCACCTAGTTCTAAGTGAAATATGAGCAGGAAATAGAGGTTGAAGAGCTCTACCTTAGACTTTGCAAAAGAACGGTTTTAATATCCTTGCTACAAATGTTCTTGCCATATATTGTATTACACTTTAAATACTTAACTATGTTTTAGCATTTTAAACCATACTTATTTGCAGGAAATTCTTATGGCATAAATTAACGTAAAAAATCTTTTATAATGAAAAATTAGCTACCAAATTGTTATTTCTCAAAAATTTGATAATAAAAATGTGTGTTTCACTCACATTTGTTGCAATCCACTGTCTACTATGAAGACTACTATAAATCACTGATCACTTGACTAGTCAAAGACATAATTTTGCTGAAAAAGTATCAGCATCAACTTCAAAAGTTAGCATTCTGAGAGGAAGGCCATCAGAATTGTGGTAGCACAAGGTCTTCCTCTTTTCTCTCTTCTTTAAAAACTAATTAGATTTCCATAACTAAACAAAAGTGCCTCTGTACATTACACCAAGTGGTCCAAGAGGTTTCTGTGCATCTGAAAATAAACAAACAGATGTCAATAAGGGCTATGAATCCATATAAAAATTGCCCAACACCATTCACCATGACTATTAATGAAAAGAACCCGCTGGCTACAAACTTGGTAGATACACATGTGCAAAACAGAATTTGTGAAAGTCCACCCTGCCTGAAGAGAGATTCTAGTGCACCATCATAATGGGATAGAGATCAGTTTGGATGCATTAAAAACATGTGTTTCCTGCTTGCTGCTTCAGAAATTCCACAAGAAGTCCACCTGCAAACCCCCAAGAATACCCCCACTAGAGTATCCCCACTGTCCTGGGGCAATCACCCCAAAGTCCCACGTGCCGAGCCTATACTTTCCCCTATTCTACTGCCAGTTCCTTGTGTGTGCTCCTGAGTGAATCCATGAGGTACAGCTACAGTAGACAAACAGGGCAAACTTGAGCTAGAGTGCCACTTTCTGGAAGACAAAAGATTTTTCATAGCCTATTGAATTGAAAGAAGACATAGAAAACAGTTAAGGAGATGTCTACTACTTCAAATGCCAAAGCAGCAGTACATATCTACAAACACATACACACACAAAATCAAGGAACTATGGTATCTCTCTCTCTCTATCTCTCTCTCTCACACACACACACACACACACACACACAAAATGATGATTCTTCAGCAGTCAAACTCAAAAGCATGGGCTATTAGGATCTAGTTCATAAAGAATGCAAAAAGCTCATATGCAGGAAAACAATGAGCTACAAGAAAAGGCTTGTCCATAAACTCAAGAGTAAAATTAGTGAAAATTAGTGAGTTCTTTACCAATAAAATTAAAATTAGTGAGTTCTTTACCAATAAAATTAAAATTTTATATGTACACACACACACACAAAATTGAACCAAAAAAAAAATAAGTAACACTGAAGAATTCAATGAATGAGATGAAGAATGCTATAGAAAATATTAGTAACAGGGCTGATCATATGGAAGAAAGAATTGATGACTTGGAGATAGGGATATACAAATAATTCAGTTAGAGGAACAGAGAAAACTAAGATTTTTCAAAAGTGATGAAACACAATGAGAGCTACTACATTCTATTATATTTAATGTAATAATTGGTGTAGCATAAGAGGAAAGGAATAGGAGGCAGAGAATTTATTTAAGGAAATAATAGCAAGACATTACCAATCCTGGGGAGAAATTTGGAATATAGAGGCCCAGAAAGCTAATAAAATTCTCTATTTTATCTGTACAAAAAGACTTTCTCCAAGACACATTATAACGAAATGACCAAACAATGATAAAGAACCTTAAAACTAGTCAGAGAAAGAATAGAAAGTGGCCAACAAAAGAACCCCCATGAGGCTATCAGAAATTTCTCAGGAAAAAAGTCTATAGGCCAGGAAGGAATAGAATGTCATATTCAAAATGTTGAAAGGTGAAAATTGCCAAGCAAGAATACTTTGTCCAGCAAAATTACCCATCATATATGAAGATGAAATAAGGCTTTCCAAGCCAAACAAAAGCTGAGGGAGTTCACCACCGCTATACTGTCTTTCAAGAGATTCTGAGGAGCTTAGGTTGAAAGAGAATAATGACAATCAGGGATACTAAGGCATATAAAACAACTGAAAAATGAGAAAAGTGAAAAATAGAATTAGAAAACTGTAACTCTATATTAGAAACACTTAGCCAATGTATGAGTATTAAAAGTAACTATAATTATCATGATTTATTAACGTATATACATCATCAAAAGAGAACATAAAAGATGGTTCTTGCCTGCCTTTCCAGACAGTACTTTCTAAGGACACACATGCCTGCTCATCTATCTTCTTCCATGGTGCCAACAACATGCTTTGATCCTCAGTACTAACAGAGTGGGTTAGAAACATTTTGTGGTTGCAAATTAGCAGCTAAGAATTAACTCTCTTTAATGGAATGTGCCCTTGTGTGGAATGACAGATTCTCCAGATGAGAAAATAAAGCTCAGAAAGTCAGTTCAAAATGTTGTCATAGGAATATCTTGCATTCACCTCCTCAAATGGACACACCAAATCTACAACTACATATGGAAAAATTCCCTCTTAACAAAGACCTGAAATTAGCTGAACAGTTCCTCCATAGAAACTCACACCTACCTCCAGAAATAAGAACATTCTCAAACAAACTAATTTATACCTCAAAGAGCTAGAAAAGAAACAAAAACAAAGTTCAATGTAAACAAAAGGAAGGAAATAGCAACAATTGGAGCAGACACAAATAAAATACAGGCTAAAAAAAATAAAAGGTCAATGAAGTTAAAAGTTTTTTCTTTGAAAGATAAAACAAGATTTTAAAATTTTTATCTGGATGCACTAAGAATAAAAGAGCAAGGACTCAAATAAATAAAATCTGAAATAAAAGACGAGAGAATGAACCTGATATCACAGAAATACAGATTCATAGAAGATACTATGAACAGTTATACAACAATAAATTGGACAATCTAGAGGAAATTAATACATTCCTAGAACCATGCAACCTCCCAAGACTGAGTCATGAAGATTTAGAAATCTGAATACACCCATGATTAGGTAAGGAGATGGAATAAGTAGTCAAATATGTCCCAGCAAAAATAAGTCCAAGATTAGATGGTCGTACTAATGAATTCCAATTCCAAAGAATACATTCCAATTCCAAAGAAAGGCAATGCCAAAGAATGCTCAAACTACCGCACAATTGCACTCATCTCACATGCTAGTAAAGTAATGCTTAAAATTCTCCAAGCCAGGCTTCAGCAATACGTGAACCGTGAACTCCCTGATGTTCAAGCTGGTTTTAGAAAAGGCAGAGGAACCAGAGACCAAATTGCCAACATCTGTTGGATCATCGAAAAAGCAAGAGAGCTCCAGAAAAACATCTATTTCTGCTTTTTTGACTATGCCAAAGCCATTGACTGTGTGGATCACAATAAACTGGAAAATTATGAAAGATATGGGAATACCAGACCACCTAACCTGCCTCTTGAGAAATCTGTATGCAGGTCAGGAAGCAACAGTTAGAACTGGACATGGAACAACAGACTGGTCCCAAATAGGAAATGGAGTATGTCAGGCTGTATATTGTCACCCTGCTTATTTCACTTCTATGCAGAGTTCCTCATGAGAAATGCTGGACTGGAAGAAACACAAGCTGGAATCAAGATTGCCAGGAGAAATATCAATAACCTCAGATATGCAGATGACACCACCCTTATGGCAGAAAGTGAAGAGGAGCTAAAAAGCCTCTTGATGAAAGTGAAAGAGGAGAGTGAAAAAGTTGGCTTAAAGCTCAACATTCAGAAAACAAAGATCATGGCATCCGGTCCCATCACTTCATGGGAAATAGATGGGGAAACAGTGGAAACAGTGTCAGACTTTATTTTTGGGGGCTCCAAAATCACTGCAGATGGTGATTGCAGCCATGAAATTAAAAGACGCTTACTCCTTGGAAGAAAAGTTATGACCAACCTAGATAGCATATTGAAAAGCAGAGACATTACTTTGCCGACTAAGGTCCATCTAGTCAAGGCTATGGTTTTTCCTGTGGTCATGTATGGATGTGAGGGTTGGACTGTGAAGAATGCTGAGCACCGAAGAATTGATGCTTTTGAACTGTGGTGTTGGAGAAGACTCTTGAGAGTCCCTTGGACTGCAAGGACATCCAACCAGTCCATTCTGAGGGAGATCAGCCCTGGGATTTCTTTGGAAGGAATGATGCTAAAGCTGAAGCTCCAGTACTTTGGCCACCTCATGCAAAGAGTTGACTCATTGGAAAAGACTCTGATGCTGGGAGGGATTGGGAGCAGGAGGAGAAGGGGACGACCGAGGATAAGACGGCTGGATGGCATCACGGACTCGATGGACATGAGTCTGAGTGAACTCTGGTGATGGTGACGAACAGGGAGGCCTGGCATGCTGGGATTCATGGGGTTCCAAAGAGTTGGACACGACTGAGTGACTGAACTGAACTGAACTGAACTGAATGAATTCTACAATCCATTCAAAGATAATTAATAATAGTTCTTCACATTTTTTCAAAAAAATTGCAAGAAGGGAAACGTCCAAACTCACTTTATGAGGCCAGCATTACCCTGATGCCAAAATCAGACAATACCACAATAAATTAAAATTATAGGCTATTATACCTGATGAACCTACAATCAAGAATATTCAGGAAAATATTAGCAAACTGAACTCAGCAACATGTGAAAGGAACATCCTCCATGATCACTGAGATTTATTCCAGGGATAGATGGTTCTACATCAGTACATCAGTCAACATGATATACTACACTAACAAAATAAAAGTTAAAAATTATATGACCTTCTTAACAGACAATGAAAAAGCATTTGACAAAATTTAACACCCATTTATGATAAAAAAAAACTCAATGTAGTGTGTATAAAGAAAATATACTTCACAATAATAGAGTCAATATATAACAGCCTACATTAACATCATACTCAATAGTGAAATGCTGAAATATTTGCTGTAAAATCAGAAGCAAGACAAAGATACCCATTCCTGCTACTTTTATTCAGTATAGTATTGGAAGTCTTAACCACAGCAATCAGACAAGGAAAATAAAAGAATAAAAGACAACGAAACTGTAAGGGAATAAACTAAAATGATACTATTTCCAGATTATATAATCCCACATATAGAAACCCCTAAAGATTCCACAAAAACACAAACCAACAACAACAAAAAAAAGCCTACTGAACTAATCAAAGTTAAAGAATACAAAATCAATATACAAAATACTGTTGTGTTTCTATACACTAATAAAAAGCCATCAATAAACTATCAGAGTTTTTTTTTTTTAATGAGTTATTAGTTAATTAAGTTTACTGGCATATTTTATAAGTTTTGTGTTTGTCAATGACCTTCTTTCTATGGGTTTGCTTTTCTTCTCTTTTTTTAAATATAAATTTATTTATTTTAATTGGATATTAATTACTTTATAATATTGCATTGGTTTTGCCATACATCAAATTGCACTAAAATGAATAATATTTAGGAACACACTTATTTAACTAAGGATGTAAAAGATCTGTATCTTTTTTTCAAAATTTATTTTCAAAGTTTTGAAAACTTTAAAACATTAATAAAACATTGAAGAAGACACAAATAAATGGAAAGATATTCTATGTTTATAGATTACAATTATTAATATTGTTAAAATATCCATACTACCCAAAGCGATCTACAGATGTAAAGCAATCTCAAATAACCAACCTAACTTTATATTTCAAGGTACCAGAAGAAGAAAAATTTAAGCCCCGTCTGTGGAATAAGGAAATAATATTTATTAGTGCAGAAACAACGGAAACTACAAAAGCTTTTGGAAGGATCCAAAAAAGAAAACTAACCTTTAAAAAAAAAAGAAACATATATATTAGTATTATATAAGTAGTGTAGACTCAGCTAAACTAAGTCATTCTCTCTGCTATTCCCTGGTGGCTCAGATGGTAAAAAATCCATCTGTAATGCAGTAGACCCAGGGTTCAATCCTTGGGTTAGAAAGACCCCCTGGAGAAGAGAATGGCTTCCCGTTTGATCCCTGGATCAGAAAGATCCACTGGAGAAAGGAATGGCTACCCACTCCAGTATTCTTGTCTGGAGAATCCCATGGACAGAGGAGACTGGCAGTCTACAGTTCATGGGGTCACAATGAGTCAGACACGACTGAGAAACTAACACTTTTCAAACTAAGTTATTCTCCCTGATACTACAGAAATACATAAGACCATAAGGGGCTACTATGAACAGATTATACACTGACAAATTAGATAAGTTAAAATTGATGGATGAAATATTTTATCCATTGGTAGAAACAATACCTACCAAGATTGAATAAGGAAAAAGTTCTAATAAATGTTTTTTTTTCCTACCAATTAAAAAAAAATGCCATTCTTTCTCAAACTCTTCCAAAAAATTGAAGAGGAGTAAACATTTCCAAACTCATTCTATGAAGCCAGCATTCTCTTTATATGAAAGTCATACGAGGACCACTATAACAAAAAAAAAAAAATACTATAGAGTAATATGCCTAATGAGCATGTATGTAAAAATTTTCAAAAGAACATTAGCAAACAAAATTCAATAACACACCAACAGAATTATACACCATGACCAAGTGGGATTTATATATGCGATGCAAGGATGATTTGTACCTGCAAATCAAGACATGTAAAATATTATATTGGTAGAACAAAATATAAAAAATCACATGCCACCAAAAAGCATTGGACAAAATATAGTATGCATTCATGATAGAAACTCTCAATAAATTTGGTATAGAAAGAGCACATCTCACATTATAAAGGCCATAAATGACAAAACCCAGCTAACATGAAAATCTGAAAACTTCTTCTTTAAGATCAAGAAAAAGACAAGGATTCCTATTTCCCCCCTCTTATTCAATTTAGTACTCTGAGTCTTAGCTAGAGAATTAGTCAACACTAAGAAATGAAGGCATACAAATCATAAAGGAAGAAGTAAAATTGTACAATTTGCATAAAAATGATTTTGTAAATAGAAAATCCCTAAAGACTATCTGTTGGGTAATGAATAAATTCATTAAATTTGTAACATATGAAATCAACATACAGAAATGTTGCATTTCTATTTACTAATGATTTCTATACAATTCATTCATCTGAAAAAAAGAAGAGGGCTTCTCTGATAGCTCAGTTGTTAAAGAATTTACCTGCAATGCAGGAGACCCCAGTTTGATTTTTGGGTTGGGAAGGTCTGCTGGATAAGGGAGAAGCTAAAAAAGAAAAGAAAGAAAAAATAAGCTAAAAAAGATAAAAGAAAGGAAAAATATATATCAAAGTCTCAATAGAAGTAAAAAACAAACAAAATATCCAAGAATACATTTAACCAAGAAAGTGAAATATCTATACATTGAAAACAACAAGAACTTTGAAAAAAGCTGAAGACAAAAACAAGTGAAAAGATATCTTGTGTTCATTGATTGGAAGAATTAATATTGTTAACATGTCCACATTACCCAAAGTCATCTACAGATTTAATGAAATTTCTACCAAAATTCCAATTGTATACTTCACAGAAATAAAATAAAAAAAACCCTAAAAAGCTTATGAACTCACAAATTACCCCTAAAATCCAAGCAATTCTGTAAAAGGACAAAGTCACAAGTATCACACTAGCATGGTACCAACATAAAAACAGACATATAGATCAATAGAGCAGAATGGAGAGATCAGAATTAAACACCAATGTGTACAGTCAAATAATGTTTAACAAAAAAGCCAAAGCATGCAATAGGGAAAGGACAGTCTCTTCACCAAATGGTGCCGGGAAAGCTGAATGAAAACGAAGAAAAATGAATTTGGATCCTTATTTTACACCACTCACAAGAATTAACTTCAAATGGATCAAAAATTTACATATAAAACATGATACCATAAAATCCTAGGACAAAACATAGGGAAGAAATGACTAGGTCATTGGACTCAGCAACGACTTTTTGTATGTGACATCAAAAACACAAAGAAAGCAAAATTCAATGAGTGGGACTGCATCAAACTTAAATGTTTCTGCACAGCAAATGATGAATGGATAAGAAAGTTGTTTTCCATATGCACAATGGAATGTTACTCAGCTTTAAAAAAGAGTGCATTTTAATCAGTTCTAATGGGGTGGATGAACTGAGAGCCCATTATACGGAGTTAAGTAAGTCAGAAAGTGAAAGACAAATATGGTATATTAATGCATATATATGGACTCTAGAAAGATGGTACTGACAATTTTATATGCAGGGCAGATAAGGAGACATAGGCATAAAGAACAGATTTTGGACACAGTGGGAGAATGATAGAAGAGCATTGAAACATATACATTACCACATGTAAAATAGCCAGTGGGAGTTTGATGTGTGACACAGGGAACACAAACCCAGTGCTCTGTGACAACCTGGAGAGATGGGTTGGGGAGGGAGGTGGGAAGGGGGTTCAGAAGAGAAGGGACACATGTATGCCTATGGCTGTTTCGTGTTAATGTGTGACAAAAGCCATCACAATATTGTAATTATCCTCAATTAAATAATTTTTAAAAGGCTTACAATAACTTTACAATATTGTATTGGTTTTGCCATACATCAACATGAATCCACCACAGGTATACACGTGTTCCAGCCTCCAATTGTTGATGTATGGCAAAACCAATACAATATTGTAAAGTAAAAAAAAAAAAAAAAGAATGAAAGGGATTGAGACATGAAGGTCATTAGATTTAGGGAAAGGATCTGTAATTTCTGTACTGATTGTGGCTTAACTGATATATTTACTCAATAAATATATTTTGAAGAAAAAATAAAATAAAAAATGTATATTTGAAAAAGTAATAAAAAATAAAAGTTAAAAAAACTCAATATGTACAAAGCTAAAAAAAAATGCTTACAATAATGGTAAAGGAAGGGAACATAAAACAGAAAATGATAACAAACGAATCCAATTATTTTCAAAGGAATACTACAAACACACTGAAGGAGAAAAAAGAACTAATCTGAGTAGCTTATGAACACATTACTTGCATTCAGTCTTGAGTGGAATGAGTTGGTGAGGGGAAAGTGAAAGTGTTAGTCACTTAGTTGTGTCTGACTCTTTGCATCCCCATGGACTGCAGCTCACCAGGCTCCTCTGTCCATGAAATTCTCCAGGCAAGAATACTGGAGTGCACAACCATTCTTTTCTCCAGGGCATCTTGCCAACCCAAGGATCAACCCTGGGTCTCCTGCATTGCAGACAGATTCTTTACTATCTAGGGCACCAGGGAAGTCAGGTGATGGGAAAGGAATCTATAAACAAGTCCTGAACTCTTTTTAGGTCATTTCACTTTTTATTTTTATGAACAAAGCAATTCTGAAATTATCTTAGGTGTGTTATTAGATTGAGAAAATTAGTAAATCTGTAAATTTTGAAAGTAAGAATTTTCAAAGTTGAAGGAGAAAGATAAAAAATAAGAAATATGTGGAAATGTTAGATATGGAGGTGTAGGTATGAATTCATGATTTCTAAAATATGTGTTTATATGTCTATACTTAAGTAACGTGTATATACACATGTATATATATGTATACTATACAGTCCTGGGGGTTCATTGCAAGAACTGATGTTGAAGCTGAAACTCCAATACTTTGGCCACCTGATGCAAAGAGCTGACTCATTTTAAAAGACCTTGATGCTGGGAAAGATTGAGGGCAGGAGGAGAAGGGGACAACAGAGGATAAGATGGTTGGATGGCATCACTGATTCAATGGACATGGGTTTGGGTGGACTCTGGGAGTTGGTGATGGACAGGGAGGCCTGACGTGCTGTAGTTCACAAAGTGGCAAAGAATCAGACATGACTGAGTGACTAAACTGAACTGAACTGATATGCATATATAGATAAACAGATACAAAAATACATAGAAATATATACATAGCATGTTTCCCCTACCTCTGATCACTGAAAGAGCCTAGAAACAAATGTATTCAAGTAAAAATAAGGACACCTAACACCAAGATCTTGGTCTCTGATAACATTTCCTACTAAAAGGAAAACCTTCTTTCCAAATCTATGAAGTCATAAATAAGAAGCTTTCAAAAAATTACAGGGATATGTCACAGGGCACAGGTACTAGCTTAAAGGGGATCCACTGGTCAAATCTGGATTAATCTGAATACCAAGGTAATTAAGTGTGATAATAAATTATAAACTATTGGAAAAATAGAAATCTATCCATCTCTATCAAAAATCAACAGGCAAATAATACATACATATATAAACACACATAAATACATTTATAAATGGGAGGGGGCTGTTACTTACAATAGAATACCAAGTGTCAGCTAGTGAATATGGAGCAGGTATTAGAACTGGAAAACTGTCATTTGCAACCATATGGTAAAGTGTTGTTAAGACTCAACAGATGACAAATTTTGCTGAGGGGAGATGGTTACAGAATATTCTCATGCCTTAAATGCTTTTCTTACAAATTGCTCATCAGTTGCAAGGGAAAAATTGTATGTTAAACAGTGGAGAAATGAGGGATGATCTTGTCTGTGTATTCAACATTTGAATCACCAATGGGGACAAATGGGCATCAAGTGCTTTCAGGTGTGATTTTCAGACAGCAACATATCACAACAGCCAGAAATATATACTGGGTACCTAATATTGAGGAAATATCAGGAAAACAGAGATTTATGAGTCTTCTATTAAATACAAGTAAGAAATAACTATACTGTTGAAATATCAATGTTATAGAAGAAATACTGTTGTCATATTCTGAATTTGTAAAGGACCAAATAAATGAGACCATGTAATGTTTATATCCTGCATTGATGAAAAAAAAAATGCTATACAGAAAGTTATTTATTCAAGTGGAAAAATTGAATTATAAATTGTAAATTAAACAGAATTATTGAATCATTGCTAAATTATTAGCTAATGGCTATTCTGCAGTTATATAAAATAATAATCCTATTATTAGGAAATACATGGAAAAATCTTGTAGTAAAGGACCATATTCTTTTTTATTCAAATGGGATAAAATGTTAACAGTTTGTATGTTTGCATGTTAGTCACTCAGTGTCCAACTCTTATGATCCCATGGACTGTAGTCCACAGGCGCCTCTGTTCATGGAATTCTCTAGGCAAGAATACTGGAGTGGGTTGCCATGACCTCCTCCAGGAGAGCTTCCTGACCCAGGGATCAAACCCAGTTCTCCCGCATTGCAGGGAGATTCTTTACCATCTGAGCCACAAGGGTGTCTGTATAAAAGAGATTAAAGTATTCTTCACACTGTACTTATTCTTGAATCTTTACTGCAAGGTTGAAGTACTCTCCAAGTCAAATGTTAAACGTATCAAATTGTGTTTTAAAAGCATTAACATTATTGAGTACATGACAAGTATACTAAGTCCTTAGAGAATGTTAAATCTATTAGCTAGCAGCTCCTATTATCCTCTTTCAACAATAGACATGAAAGTTAGGAAGGCATTGAGTGGAAAATAACTGGCAAATATTAAAAACTAAGTAGTTTTCATAACTTTACCCATTACTACTTAGCTTTCCTTTTTTATAAGGGCAGCCCAACTATTTCAAATCATTCACTTTAGTCACACACACACACACACACGCACACACGCACACATCTTTTTCGTACACATTAAATTTTGCTTTGTGAAGATCTGTACTTCAGAATAAAAGGACCCTGGATAGACAAAGGCTGCAGCTAGTCTGTCATCCATTACTGCTTCCTTTGACTGCTTCACTGTGAATTGTTTATTTCACTGATACTTGTGAGTAAGCCAAGGATATTTCTTGTTGTGAATTTTACTCACTGCTACGCTTATAAAAACCAGGGAGTCACAATGGGACCTGCCCACCTACTGCCCTCAAAAACATGGATGAAAAGCCAGCTCATAGCATAGACTTCAGATCATCCTTGCAGAGTTCAACAGTGTTTTCACAAAGCTATTTTAAAATCAATGCAATAGAAAATCATCAAGGTCTCTCTGCTTTGTGAACGTGTGACTTTGATAGAAGCCAATCTTTATATAAAAATATATTTTTTAGAAAGTCATAAGGCTATTTCATTATTTTAAGATACAAGGAAGCAGTTATTCAGAAGAGTTTCAAACTCAAGAAAAATATATTCTCTCAGAACATCATCTTCTAAACAAGTAATAAATCCAAACACCAGGCTTTGAATAATTTTCAGAGCTTCTCTTAAATGCAAACAACAGGGAATGACCTTGAAGAAATCAGTTTAGATAAGTTGAATTTCATATCACAATGCTCTATTAGTCACCTTCCCCACAGATAAATCTCTAAACTTTAACATCTAGAATATATAAGAGAAAATGCAGTTATACAGCCTGTACTCATTTCTTTTCAGTTATTATGACAATATTCTCAATAGCACTTTCTTAATACCTGTATCTCTCTGATACATTAAGAAAAGCAGATTCATATTGAAGCTGATAGAAAATGGAAGAATTTAGTTGCCACTTTTTTTCTTATCAAAAAGTACCAAACCAATAAGTACCTGAAGCCCTGAACTATAGAGAAGGCCTATTATCTGGATAGTTCTTCTATTAAAAGTCCTTAGTTAGAACTTGGATTGACTCATGCTGTTGTTATTGTCACTGACTTTTGTTTTTTCTTTGTACTACTTGAAACCGTATTTGTATTGTCAGTGTACCCAAAATTTTCTCCATGACTCTAAATTTCTTTAATTTTATATTCCACAGATAATCAGTATCTAATCCAAGTATTTGTCACAAATGTCAGGACTGTCACTGTAATCTATTGATTTAATTTCCAGTCTCTGAATTTAATCTCTTTCTATTTTAATTGCCAAAGGTATCCTTCATGATCCTATTGTCTCATGTCTGAGCCTTGGTAATTAAGTCAAAATCATGTCTCCCTGTTTCATCTCCTTCTGATGGAAAAACTAACAAATCTTATCACTGCTTTCAATAAGCATAATATTAGAAAAAAAAAAACAGTGAGATAAGCAAATCTTAAAAATTTTGGTGAATTTTGAAGGTCAAGATTAGAGCATATTCTCGAGCACCTAGGCTTTGGGAAAGAGGTGTGCTGAATTAGTTGAACTATAATACTTACTAACATTAATTCATTCAGCTGTGAATAGAGATTTATTCTCCTCCTGCTTTATTTTCCATTTCTTCACCAAAATCAGATAATTAGCTCTTTCCCAAATGTCCTTGTATAGTGTGGAATTTGTGTTTTCAGCTCCTTCTTTTGATATATATTTGTTTCATATATTCTTGGTGTTTCTTCTTGCTTTGCTGTTGTTTTTCAATCATAAGTCATGTCTGACTTTTTGCAACCCCATGGACTGCAGCAAGCCATGCTTCCCTGTCCTTGTCTATCTCCCGGAGTTTGCTCAAACTCATGATGCTGTATAACCATCTTATCCTCCATCACCCCCTTCTCTTCCTGCTCTCTAACATTCTCAGCATCAGGATCTTTTCCAATGAGCCAATTCTTCCATAAGGTGGCCAAAGTATTGGAGCTTCAGCACCAATACTTCCAATAAATATTCAGTGTTGATTTCCTTTAGGATTCACTGGCTTGATCTCCTTGCAATCCAAGGAAGTCTCAAAAGTCTTCTCCAGCCCCACAATTTGAAAGCATCCATTCTTCAGTGCTCAGCTTTCTTTATATGGTCCAACTGTCACATTTGTACATGACTACTGGAAAAAACATAGCTTTGAATAGACAGACCTTTGTTGGCAAAGTGATGTCTCTCCTTTCTAATATACTGTCTAGGTTGATCATAGCTTTTCTTCCAAGGAACAAGCACCTTAATTTCATGGTTGCAGACACCATCTGCAGTGATTTTGGAGCCCAAGAAAATAAAATCTGTTACTGATTCCACTTTTTCCCCAACTATTAGCCCTGAAGTGATGGGGCCATGATCTTAGCTTTTTGAAAGTTGAGTCTTAAGCCAGCTTGTTACTCTCCTCTTTCACCATCATACCTCATACTTCATCAAGAGGTATCTAGTTTTTAGCATTCAGTTTTTCTGAGACTTTTTTTCTTGTCTCATATAAGTTGTTGGCCATTTATTAAAATAATAAATATTTATGGTGTGTGTGTGTGCTCAGTTGCTCAGTGATATCTGACTTTTTGTGGACCCAGGGACTCTAAACCACCAGGCTCTTCTGTTCATGGAATTTTCCAGGCAAGAATACTGGAGTGGGTTACTGTTTCCTATTCCAGGGGATCTCCCCAACCCAGACATCAAACCCGCATCTCTGTTGTCTCTTGCAATAGCAGGTTGATTCTTTGCCACTGCACCACCTAGATATCTCCATTCACAGGCAGAAATGTTATTTCTTTTATTTAGAAAATTTATCTTCCAGTGTATAATTACTGCTATCATAAGATTTATTTGCCACTTAAATCTTATCATAAGATTTATTTTATATTGTCCACTTATAGTACTTGATTCATTTGTTTTCATATTCTCCAGGCATTTAAAATTCAATGCAAAGCTAAATATCTGCAAAAAAACCAACCTCCAAAAATGCATAGACATCAAAGCTATTTTTTAATTTATTTTTTAATTGAAGCCTAATTGCTTCACAGAATTTTGCTGTTTTCTGTCAAACATCATCATGAATCAACCACAGTTGTACACATGTTGTATGTGTACATATTGAACCATAGGTGTATATGTTGAACCATAGGTGGACGTATTGAGCCATGGGTGGACATATTGAATCCATTTTTGGCCCAGGCTATACATTTGTCAATGAGAGGGAAATCTCCCTCAACCCCTCCTGAATTCTTGTGACTGGGATCATAATAAAATTGATGCAGACAGATTAACAGGAGAAAAGGAAACAGATGTAATTGGTGCACATAGAGGTCTTACGGAAATAGAACCTAAGAGGTAGTCAAAGCAGACAATGTTTATACATTTTAGACAAGCAATAAATTTGAGAGGAATTGACAGAACAAAATAAAAGGCTTTGGCTCTTAATTAATAAGGAATTTAAGCAAAGTTTTGGCTTGGGGAATAGTTAAGAAGTAATAAGCTTTGTTTATATAGTCGTCTCAGGCGGAGTTCCTTGTCTCTGGTGATAAAAGTCTTTCTACCACTCAGTTCAGAGAGGGCACCTTTCACAGGGCAGATTTATTTTCTGCTCTTAGAGAGACAGAAAGCAAGATCAAAGTATTCCTCTTGCATCTGCCATTTCTTAAGTAATTTTAATTAAAACTAATCAATATGCCATTGAGGCATATTTTGGGGTGGCCTGTCTCGGGTCCCAACACACTCAAATAAAACACTAACTCCATATGCATTGGAAAATAATTAGTCTCCTTGCAACTAGTTTCTTTAAAGTGGTATCACTGTGAGTTTACAACCAGTCCCTTGGCCAACTTCATAAATTTTATTTTAGACATCTCTCTTTCTTTCCCTGAAAATCACCACACAGAACCTGCTAAAAATTCCCTTTCAGTTTTTCTCTCTCTGCCTCCACAGGCTCCCTATCCCACCTCTCATACACAGACACATCAATACCACACAGCAAATACCTTTGAATCACATTGTTCTTCCGCTCCATTTTTCATACTCCACTGAGCTACCTAAATACACTATTTCCAGATGTTTTCACAGAAAAATCACATATTATAAAGCCTCCTGGGCAAATCTAGTTCACTGTGGATAATTAAGTCACAGTTTCTAGATATTTGTTACTTCTCTTGAATGTGAGATTGTATTTCCTTGACATTGTTGCACATGGGCTTGGTAATATGAATTCTCTTAGCCACTGAAATATTTGCAAACATGCTGTGTGTCATTGTAAGGTAGCAAGTTTTAAATCCACCAGAAGGAATGGTTCACGATGCTCAATACTTTTCCTTTTTTTAAATTGGATTTGTCTTTTGTTAAGATAACACTGAATGTTGAGTCCTAACAGAAGCAGAAGATAAAACATGAGGTGCAAGAATACACAAAAGAACTATACAAAAAAGTGTTAATGACCCAGATAACCATAGTGGTGTGATCACTCATCTAGAGCCAGACATTCTGAAGTATGAAGTCAAGTGGGTCTTAGGAAGCATGACTATGAAAAAATCTAGTGGAGGTGATGGAATTCCAGTTGAGCTGTTTCAAATCCTAAGAGATGATGCTGTTAAATTGCTGCAATCAATATGCCAGCAAATTACAAAACTCAGCAGTGGGCCGCAGGACTGGAAAAGGTCAGTTTTCATCTCAACCACAAAGAAGGGCAATGCCAAAGAATGTTCAAACTACCACACAATTGCACTCATTTCATGTGCTAGCAAGGTAATGCTCAAAATCCTTCAAGCTAGGATTCAGCAATATACGAACCAAGAACTTCCAGATGTACAAGCTGGATTTAGAAAAGGCACAGGAACCAGAAACCCAATTGCCAACATCCGCTGGATTATAAAAAAAAAGCATGGAAATTCTAGAAAAAACATCTAAGTCAGCTTCATTGACTAAGTTAAAGTCTTTGACTGTGTGGATCACAACAAACCGTGGAAAATTCTTCAAGAGATAGGAATAACAGACCACTCAACCTACCTCCTGAAAAATCTGCATGTAGGTCAAGAAGCAACAGTTAGAACCAGATATCAAACAAAACGCTGGTTCAAAATTGGGAAAGGATCATGTTAAGGCTGTATATTGTCATCCTGCTTATTTAACTTATGTGCATAGTACATCATGTAAAATATCAGGCTGGATGAATCACAAGCTGGAATCCAGATTGTCAGGAAAAATATTAATAACCTCAGATATGCAGATGACACCACTCTAATGGCAGAAAGTGAAGAACTAAAGAGCCTATTGATGAAGGTAAAAGAGGAGAGTGAAAAAGCTGGCTTAAAACTCAAAGTTCAAAAACTAAGATGATGACATTCAGTTCCATCACTCCATGGCAAATAGATGGGGAAACAACGGAGACAGTGACAGACTTCACTTTCTTGGGCTCCAAAATCACTGCAGATGGTGACTGCAGCCATGAAATTAAGAAATTAAGACATTTTGTCTTAAGAAATTAAGACAAATTGCTCCTTGGAAGAAGAGCCATGACCAACCTAAACAGCATATTAGAAAGCAGAGACATTACTTTGCCAATAACAATACACCAACTCAAAGATATGGCTTTCTAGTAGTCATGTACAAATGTGAGAGTTGGACCATAAAGAAGGCTGACTGCTGAAGAATTGAGGCCTTCAAACTGGTGCTGGATAATACTCCTGAGAGTCCCTTGGACTGCAAGGAGATCAAACCAGTCAATCCTAAAGGAAATCAGTCCTGACTATTCATTGGAAAGACTAATGCTGAAGCTGAAGCTCCAATACTTTGGTCACCTGATGCAAAGAGTTGACTCAATTGAAAAGAGCCTGATGCTGGAAAAGATTGAAGACAGGAGGAAACGGGGACAAGAGAGGATGAGATGGTTGGATGGCATCACCTATTCAATGGACATGAATTTGACCAAACTTCAGGAGATAGTGAAGGACGAGAAACCCTGGCATGCTGTATTCCATGGGGTTGCAAAGAGTTTGACATGACTAGCAACTGAACAACAACAAGCTTTTTATATTATTATTATTATTATATAGTTGATTTACAATGTTGTGCTAATCTTTACTGTACAGCAAAGTTACTCCTTTATACACAAGCATGCATGCACATGTGCTAAATTGCTTCAGTCATGTCTGACTTCCTGTGACTCTATGGACTATACCTCGCCATGCTCCTTTGTATATGGGATTGGCCAGGTTCCTTTGTCCATGGGATTCTTCAAGGAAGAAAACTGGAGTTGGCTCCATGCCCTCCCCCAGGGGATCTTCCTGATCCAGAGATCAAACTCTTGTCTTTTATGTCTCCTGCATTGGCAGGCAGGTTCCTTACCTCTAGAACCACCTGGGAATCCCCGTTACACATATACATACATTCTTTTTGATTATATTTTATCCCAGGAGGTTGAATATAGTTCCCTGTGCTATACACTAGGACTTTGTTGTTTATTCACTCTAAACATAACAGCTTCCATCCACTAACACCAAAATCCCAGTTCATCTTCTTCCACCCCACTCCATGTGGCAGCCACAAGTCTGGTCTCCATGTGTATGAGTATGCTTCTGTTTTGTAGATAGTTCATTTGTGCCATATTTCAGATTCCACATCTGATTGATATCATATGTGATATCATTTGCCTTTCTCTCTTTGACTTTCTTCACTTAGTATGATAATCTCTAGTTGCACTCAAGTTGCTGCAAATGGCATTATTTTATTCTTTTTATGGCTGAGTAGTATTCCCTTATAAATATGTACCACTCACTACTTCTGTCAGAAATGTGAGTCATGATTTCATAATGAATATTTAGCATGAGTGATAAATAAATATTTCATTTGTGAATTACCAGGATTTGGGAGTCAGCATTTTATGCAGTTTAGCCAAGCATCACTTGATCATTCATGCATATTTCATGCTTCCCTCTGCATGCTGTGTTGCATTTATTACTATTTCTGGGATGTTTGTAGAGTAAATTGCTCCACCATATATAAGACTGACTGTGAAAGTACTATATCAGAAATATTAACAAATTAAAATAATAAGAGAGTAGATATTTTATTCTGATGGCTGAAATTACGAAAGGTTCATGGAGATAGGTCTTAAATCAATTAAGTAAGTTAATCTTATAGGAGTGATTAGAACAAAGATGAACTAGGGTAGGTATGCATGTGTGTGTGCTAAGTCACTTCAGTCGTGTCTGACTTTTTCACTTCACTCATGACCAACACATTTGAATCTTTTGGATTGTAACCTGCCAGGATCCTTTGTCCATGAGATTCTCCAGGCAAGAATACTGGAATGGTGCCAAGTCTTTTTCCAAGGGGATCTTCCCAACCTAGAGATTGAACCAGGGTCTTTTACATCTCTTTCCAGGTTCTTTAACATTAGTGCAATCTGGGAAGCCCAGGGTGGTATGTTACTTTTCTATTACTGCTGTACCAGTGTGTCAAAAATTTAGTGTCTTAATAAAAATGTATTATCTTACACTTTTGTTGTTCAGAAATCTAACATGGATCTTAATGGACTAATCTCAAGGTAGTATCAGGGCTTCACTCCTTTCTGGAGGCTTTAGAGCAGAATTCATTGGATTATCCTGTTTAGCTTCTCACAATCCTCTTTTCTCTGAGCCTTGCCTCTTCTGAATTTTTTAAGCCAGAAACACCTTCTCATTTTGCCATCTTAACAACTCTTTTTTGAGTTCTTCTTCAACTTTTAAGGACCCTTTTTTATCATATTGGGGCCTCCTGCATAATCTAGGATACTTGCCCTCTTTTAAGGTCAGCTGATTGTCATCCTTAATTTCATCTGCAACTTTATTTTCCATGGGCTAAGCAACCTTACATATTCACTGGTTCTGGGAATTAGGATATAGCCCATCACCCTGCCTATTTAACTGACCTGCAGAGTACATCATGCTAAATACTGTGCTGGATGAAGCACAGCTGGAATCAAGATTGCCGGGAGAAATATCAATAACCTCAGATATGCAGATGACACCACCTTTATGGCAGAAAACGAAGAGGAGCTAAAGAGACTCTTGATAAAGATGAAAGAGGAAAGTGAAAAAGCTGACTTAAAACTCAGTCAAAAACCTAAGATCATGGCATTCTGGGGGCTCAGCTGGTAAAACATCTGCCTGCAATACGGGAGACCCCAGTTCAATCCCTGCCTTGGGAAGATCCTCTAGAGAAGGGAAAAGCCACCCACTCTAGAATTCTGGCCTGGAGAACTCCATGAACTGTATAGTCCCTGGGTTCACAACGAGTCAGATATGATTGAGCGACTTTCACTTTCACTTTCATCGCATCCAGTCCTATCACTTCGTGGCAAATAGATGGGAAAACAACGGAAACAGTGACAAACTTTATTTTCTTGAGCTCCGAAATCACTGCAGATGGTGACTGCAGCCATGAAATTAAAAGATGCTTGCTCCTTGGAAGAAATCTAGATAGTGTATTAAAAAAACAGAGACACAACTTTATCGACAAAGATCCATCTAGTCAAAGCTGTGGTTTTTCCAGTAATCATGTATGGGTGTGAGAGTTGGATCATAAAGAAGTCTGAGAGCCAAAGAATTGATACTTTCTAATTGTGTTGCTTGAGAAGACTCTTGAGAGTCCCTTGGGTTGTAAGGAGATTAAACCAGTCAATCCTAAAGGAAATCAACCCTGAATATTCATTGAAAAGACTAATGTTGAAGCTGAAACTCCAATACTTTGGCCACTTTATGAGAAGAGCTGACTCATTAGAAGAGACCCTGATACTGAGCAAGATTGAAAGGAGGAGAAGGGGATGACAGAGGATTAGATGGTTTGATGGCATCACTGACTCAATGGAGATTAGTTTGACCAAACTCCAGGAGATGGTGAAGGATAGGGAAATCTGGTGAGCTACAATCCATGGGGTCACAAAGAGTTGGACACGACTGAGAGACTGAAAAATAACAGTCTTTAGGGGAGGGGGCATTATTCTGCCTAACTCAGCAGGCAATTCCGCTTTACAATTAATATTGTTACTGAGGTGTAATCCTCCAGGAAACGTGAATATGGTTAAATATTAAAGGAAATTGCAGCAGTACCTTTCCCTTTTGCTTTTTTAGGTGACTGCATCAAATGCCCATGGAAAAATTCTGCTCTATTTTCCTACAAATATTAAGAGTAAAGGGATTTTCTATGGAGAAATTTCGCACAAATTTTGCCTGTGCAATCTGATTGACTCCCAAAGTTTTGTTATATATGGAACCTTGTTTCTGAAAGCATCTGCATGACTAAGTGCCTTCTATCCACAGGAGTGAGTGCTTCATGAGGAAAGATTATATATGGTCACTGCTTCCCTCAGACTGCTATAGTCATTTGGAAATCAAGTTTCCTTTTCAACCTCTACCTTGTCTTTGGAAGAAAGCTGTATGTCTCTACATATTGAGAAGTAATGTCAGAGGATGAAACCACTCAGAAAAATTCTCCAAATGTATCAAATAATATTAAAATTTACTTATTTTAAAAATATTTATAACACCAAAATTTTATTGACAAGCATTAACTGCAGTTATGGCAAAGAATCTTGGGACAGAGAAGGAAAATTAACATGTAAATTACTTTGCTGTATTTGCAGCAGGTGAGCTGCTTTAACAAAATCAAGACAAATGACTGTGCTTTAAATCTACCCCAGATTTATTGCAATATGTTCTATTTCATTATCAGTACATTTTATTACCTAATAGAATTGTTCAGTAATAATGTCCTCCCAACCTACCACAAAAAAATTTTTTATACTTGTGAAGCTTTTTTGAATGAGATTTGATTAAAGTGAGCAGGACATGCAAAATAATAGAATTGATCCATAGAGTGAGTAGGACTCAGGTATACTCAGGCTAAATCATACAAAAAGATTGACAGGAGCGATGCAGTCAAACATAAGCTCTCTGAAATGCCTTGGTGAAAGGTTCCAAATCAAACTCTTTTTTTATTATTGACATAAAAGAGAAAAGAAAATAAAAAATCTCACCTCTTTAGAAACTAGCTTTCATATCAAGATCAATGAAACACAACTAGTTGGACTTAATTCAATTAATTGCTGACTACAATTGAAATACATCCTGTGTATCAGCTGAAATTTCTCCCTTGGCCATTATAAATATATACTCCCCTGTTCCTCACACAGGTATCTTTAGAATCCAGTCTACCTTGTGTTATACCTTTATAGACAATTACATCTTTCTTGAGGTATCATGTGCACTGTATTTTATAGTACTACAGCTGAAGTCTTACTACTTTATATAGAATAAGACCAACTTTTTGGTTTATACTTTATTTCCCTAGAATTCAGCTTGCTTTTTACAATATAGAATTATGATGAATTTCAAGCCATGAAGAATAGTTTTGTAATAATTCCCAAATTCATTTGCAACTGCTACAGAATTCTTTATTTTTTCCTTCTAAGGTTTATCAGAATTTTTAACTCTATTTGGTATGAACTAAATTTTATCAGCATCTTAGTAAATGCATTGAAAAAAGCTTTTCCTCAACTCTCTGTTCATTTTTTTTTACATATTAAATCTGTCTACAATCATTTTCAAACTAAAATAAACTTCTTTAACATACTGAGCAGAAATTAATGAAAATTTCTAGGTATATTTTACTCCTTGATAATTTGATAAAAACAAAAATAACTGAAAAAGAGCTTTTGATTTAAAAAATGCAAGTAGATGAATGCTTGAAAGGACAGTTGAAGAACACATTTTTTCTCCCTTTATTGCTTCTTTCTTCTCCATTCTTTCAGAAAATATAATTCCATCACATTCCCCTGATCAATGTCAATTTCTCTCCCAATCCTCACATTTATTTGGCCCCATCAATTTGTAGACTGGAAATAAAAAAAAAATGTTTGAATAAACATATGGAAAAAAAATCTTTTTACAATGTCTATATTGATATGGATAATAAAGACCAACAGAACTATTTTATAGTATGAAAACCACAAAAATAACCAAAAGGAAAGATTTTTGGACTTGTATATCTCCTATTAAAATATAATCTATTGTTCTCTCTCTTACTTTATTGAAATAGTACTATACTGAATATGTCAATAAAATGGCTGCTTTTGAATTTTGTATTTCCAATAGTGGGAGAGTCAATTCCTAGGCAAGTTGATAAGAAGTCCAGGGTTCCCAAGGAGGGAAGAGGGATCTGGGTCTCTCAAAGAGGAAATAGGAGTCTGGAATTCTCAAGGAGGAGGAAAGGATGAACATCTTGCCCCTCCCCTCCCCACATTCCTCAGTCTTAGTCACATAAAACTTTTTTTTTTTTTTTCTTAAAGCCAGGAACTGATGATTTCACAACAAACAACTCAGTTTAAACTCTCTACTAAGGATTATATAACAACAATATATCCTGCTTGAGGACAGCTTATGGCAACCCACTCCAGTACTCTTGCCTGGAAAATCCCATGGATGGAGGAGCATGGTAGGCTATAGTCCATGGGGTCACAAACAGTTGGACAGAACTGAATGACTTTACTTTCACTTTTTCTTCCTGAAAACCTTCTGACTAATCCTATTACCTTAAAATGTATATTATAGGAATGGATCTGGTAAGAGCTTTCTTTAGTTAAGTTCTAATTCTGTTACCTTTAAAAGTAAATTCTGGGAGTGAGTCTAGTAAAATTTTACAACCTTGAGACATTCTTTTGATTTATTGTAATAACTAATTTAAAAATTGTATAACGCCCTTGCTAACAGTAGCCAGGTGGCACTCTCTGCCCCCCCTTCTGATGTTTATGTCAGAAGCTTTCTCTGTCCCTTTTCATACTTTAATAAAACTGCTACACAAAAGCTCTTGAGTGATCAAGCCTAGTGCCTGATCCTGAAGCTAAATCTTTGGAGATCACGAATCCAACATCATTCACAGTAAGCAATCAGGAATCTGGAGAAGGAAGGTAAGAAAAGTCTTCACAAAGAGAGAGGTCAGAGGAGCCCGGGTTTTAAAAGGCCATGTAAACAGGAATGAAGGCAGTTTTGTTAGACTGCCTTTATCCAACCTGAGTGAACATTGTGTGTCTCAATGACCAAAGAACTGCAAAGAGCCGCAGAGTACCCAGAGTCCACTCAGAAGAGTTCCTTTACTAGCTGTCATCCTTGTTTGGGTCCTGCAAATACCTCTCATGGAAACTAATCAATATACCATGGTTTTATTTGTCCAGGAAGAGTAAAGTCTATCTGTGGCTTCAACCAACTGTGCTCTCAGTTTTATCCTTTATCAAAGATTAAGTTCTCTCCAAGAAAGAAGAGTTCCATGAACATCTAACCTTATATTTGAGCGGACTGAATGGAATCAATTTGAGATATCCCCTCACAAATATTTGCACAGTTGTGAAAACACAACATAAAACATGAAACAATATTTCTGATTTATTAATGAAATATTAAAGGTATTATAAGGAAGGTATTGGAGAAGGCAATGGCAACCCACTCCAGTACTCTTGCCTGGAAAATCCCATGAACGGAGGAGCCAGGTGGGCAGCAGTCCATGGGATTGCTAGGAGTCGGACACAACTGACCGACTTCCCTTTCACTTTTCACTTTCATGCATCGGAGAAGGAAATGGCAACCCACTCCAGTGTTCTTGCCTGGAGAATCCCAGGGACTGGGGAGCCTGGTGGGCTGCCGCCTCAGGGGTCGCACAGAGTCTGACACTACTGAGGCGACTTAGCAGCAGCAGCAAGGAAGGTATCATTCTTTTAAAAAGGAATCAATTGTTAACATGACATCTAACAGGAACTTATTCTTCTTCACAGAAAGGAGTGAAATATCCTATTACTTAGGACAATACATTGCCAAATGAGAAAACAAGCAAGAATTGCTCAGATCAGGGAAATAATTATTTTGTTAATTTATTTTTAGTTGAAAGATAATTGCTTTACTGTATTGTGTTAGTTTCTGCCAAACGTCAACATGAATCAGCCATAGGTATACATATGTCCCTCCTTCTTGAACTCCCTCCCAACTCCCTCCCCATCCCACCCCTCTAGGTTATTACAGAACCCCTGTTTGAGTTCCCTAAGCCATACAGCAAATTCCCATTGGCCACCTATTTTACATATGATAATGTATGTTTCCATGTTACTCTCTCCATACATCCCACCCACTCCTTTCCATAATATCATCAAATCAGTTTATCAATCATAGTAACCATTGTTCTGGGAAAAAAAAAAAAAAAACAATCTCTTGTCATTTTAAAGTCCTGACTGAACTCCTTTGAACATCACTATGCAGAGATTATTAGGGGTACATTCAATTAGGATCTTGACAAACAGTCAAAGTTTATCAATAATCCAAAAAAGGATATTAATAGTGTTATATATAGCTAGGGTTAGGAGGTAACATGGCATGATAGCCAAAAACCACAGGATATGAAGTCATAACACAGCCTGAACTTATGCTCTGCATTAAAAGTCCAGTTTTGTCATATGCACAGCTAGGATATTGAGGGAAATGATTGTATTAATAAAATTACCTATATTATTATGTGTCAAGCATCACAGTAGCTGATTTGTAAATATTATCTATAATATATAAGCATGCTTTGTTCATGTTTTCTTTATCTTCTGCATCTTTCCACTTTTACTCTCTCATATGCATATTCCATTATCTAAACTTCAGGGGCAAATCAAATGTCATTACTTGGAATTTTTGTAAGTCTGCATCCTATAATACCTTCCTCTATCTCCAAACCCAAGTATAATTGTTTAATTCCTCCTTCTAATATGTTCCCAAGCCAAACTGTACATGATTCTAGTTTTAGTTATTCATGTGCTCAAACACTTAAGTCAAATATGAACTTCACAATACACCTTGCATGAGTTTCTCTCCTATTGTTTCAGTCAGTTAGTATAGACTGAAAAATAGAGGCTTATTGAAGCTAAGAGTACATGTCCATGAACCAAAACTAGTAAACAAATGTGAACAATTGATTCTGGGGAACATTATAAAGTGATTCACAATGGTACAAAGTTGAAAAGGAAGAAAGCAAACACATCATTCAGTAAGTGCATTGAAGAGAACGATTCTGACAAGAGGGACAATGGCAGCAGGAAGAATCAGGAAATGTTTTTCAGAGAGGGCAGAGATGCTTTTTTTAATATAAATTTATTTATTTTAATTGGAGGTTAATTACTTTACAATATTAATTATTTAACAAATGGATGCATGCCAATTTTCTGCAACTAAAATATGAGAACTATGAAGAAAAAAGACATATTGACTCAATCATCTGTAAACAACAGGAGGTTGTCAGGTCTCTACATTAGAAGGATCAGAGATTAAAATCAGAACGGCACATTTTCGTGTTATGGCAGTTTATTCAAATGCTTAGAAAAATAACTTGATTTTTACATAGATTGCTTTTATCCCTATTAAATCAAACCACATATCTCTATAGCCCCAATTGAAATAGCACTGTATTTATTATAATAAAATAATAAAAGTAGATAATTCTACAATAATTTTTCCATGCTGGAGAAAATCTATTTATTCATTTTTTTTTCAAAATTTTTGTTGTTGTTGTTGTCTGCTAGGTACAATTTTAGGTACTAGAGATAGAAGAGTCATCAAAACAAAGTCATTGGCCACATGGAATTGACTGTCTATTAGATGGAGACAGACAATGGTCAAACAAACACAAAAATAAAGTATATTAAATTATGAGAAATGCAGGAATAAAAATGAAACAGGTGAGGAGAGAGGGTGCTGAGGTGTGATTTTATACAGGGTAATGGGGGAAGACTATGTTGATAGTGAGGCTTGAGTGGAAAACTGATGATGGAAGAAAGCAAACCACATCCATTCTTAGAGAAGAGAATCAGTAAAAGAGAAGAGAAAATGCAAACCCTCCAAGATTTGAAGCCAAAGGGTTTGACTACAAAGACTATGTTCTACCCTTCCTTGTTATGAAGATTGAGTTACTACATAGGGCATTTATCATAATGCTTTCAACAAACCTAATTACTATTAGAAAAATTGTAAATTCTTATGCAGACAAAAGTAGTGATCAAATTCCAGTCTCCTGCATTTCAGTAATCTGAAATCCTGGTCTCCTGCATTTCAGTAATCTGCCTGAAATGCAGGAGACCGGGATTTGATCTCTGAGTCGGGAATATCCCCTGGAGGAAGAAATGGCAACCCACTCCAGTATTCTTACCTGGAGAATTCCACAGACAGAGGAATCTGTCAGGCTACAGTCCATGGGGTCACAAAGAATCAGACACGACTGAGTGACAGACAGAATAGAATAGTGGTGCTTTATCAGCTTTAAAATCGCAGCAACCATGCAGTATGGTGACTTATTATTAAATACCTGAAAATAATATGTCAAAATAATTACTACTCAGTTTTGAAAATACTGGCAATATAAAAGAAACTTTCATCTAAGATTATATAATTTCTGATTAAAAATAAGAGTCAAGGAAGAAGAATCAATGGAATTTCCTAAGTAGTCATTGGTAAATATTTTTGTAGACTTATGGCTAGTGGATTTTATCCAGCTGTTTTTTTTAACCATGAAATTTTCAATAAAATGTAAATAAAAATCCTATCACATAAAATATTCCCTTATTTGTAGAATCCACCCATTCTGGATCTGCATCTGCCCATCAATGTCTTCACTATGTTCCCAGAGTCAAGTGGCCAGTGTACCACACTGCTGGAGCATGCCTGTTCTGCCCATATGACTACACATCCTGACTGAATTTGCAACACCCCATTATTGCAAAATGCTCTGTTGACACAGCCTCTTTTGGCAGTGGCTAATGGTTGCTCAGGAATTTACACCTACAGGAAGATCAGGAAGTCTTTCTGACTGTCAGAGCATAACTCATAGGTAAGTTCAGATGAGCTCAAAGGTACAATATTTTCATGAAGGTCACAGGCAACTGAATTTTGCTCTTAAGGTGAGGAAGTTGAGAGTTGTAATCATCACTAGTATCCATCAACTCCTTCTGAATCAACATTTTCATTTAAATGGCTAGGTGGCACTAGTGGTAAAGAATCTACCTGCCAATGCAGGAGACCTGAGTTCAATCCCTGGATGGGGAAGATCCCCTGGGGGAGGAAACGTCAACCCAGTCCAATATTCTTGCCTGGAGAATTCCTTGTACAGGAAAGCCTCGAGCACTATAGTCCATGGTGTCACAGAAGTGTCAGACACAACTGAAGCAACTTAGCATGCAAGCATCAGCTTCTGAATTCAAATACAGAATCAGTCACTTCAACACTCCTTCCCAATACACACTTCTGAGCAACACCTTCTCTTTCCCTAGAGCCATTCCTTCCCGAGAACCTCAAAGAGGTCCATATGGTGAGCAGACTACTCTGGTCTGCAATACCTTATTTCCCATTATGTTCTTTGTAAGAGTCATACCAGCCAACTTTCTTTCCCAAGGTTTTCCTCCCTCTGAGTCATAGAGAAAGCTACAGGTTTTTCAGAAATCTTGCCAACTTATTATAATCTCTGTCCCTTGTTGGTAGAGCTTCTTCTCTTGAATGCCCAAGTATTCACTTTTCCTATTTTATTCCTCAGAGAATCTTCTAGATAACAATGTAGATAGAATTTAAAATAAACTGTCATATTTAATTCTCACATACAGAACAAAAAGAAAAAAAAAACCTGTGTGACAACTAATTATTATCTCCTTTTAAATGTAAGACTGAGGTTCAAACAGGTTTAGGTAGATAATTGATTTTAAAACCCTTGTTCACTTTACTGTACTCTCGCTTTTTCCTAATGATATGTTAGAAAATAAGAAAATGATTGTGGGTAAAAGCATTCAAGAAGCCAGAAGTGGGCTTGTCTAGTGCTAGGACTACTCTAGCTCAAGTCAGAGCTGATTCTACTTTTTCCCAAATGGCTCAGGTTTTGTTTTTATATAACCTGATTTAAATTTGCCCTTTTCTTTTTCTCTTCTGTTCATAGGCATTTTTGTGATGGATAACACAACAATAAAAAATACCCTATTTTCAGTTATTGCAATTGCTCATGAAATGCCACCTCAAGTATTGCTATGATTAGATTCTGAGTTTGTTAGTGGAGGGAGAACAAAATAATGCCAAATTCTTATTTTTGATTATTTGAATTAACTTGCAGTCTGATTGCTAAGAAATGTGATCAGCACTGCCATTGTATATTTAATGCTTCTTACACTAGAAAAATATTATTGCTAACAATTTTATATTTTACATAATAATAATATTTATCTTTCTGTAAATACCTGAAAATGTCCTGATTGAGATGCTCTTCAGGTAAAATACACTAAAATAAAAATATAAGAATATAAACTCACATTTAAATTTGTCATAAAGTGTCTCTTAGATTGTCAGACCTCGTGCCTTCTTCTAAGAAAAGTATTTTGAAATTCCCCTTTATATCTTGAACTGAAATCTATAGCTAGTGTAAAATGGAGACATGTGTAAAAATAATGTAACCCATTAACTTTAAGATGAATTTAAAAAAAAATGTCATATCATTTTCCCTAGAAGCAAAGTTCTCCTTTGAATCATTACATAGTATAAGTTGTACAGAGCTTCCTGAGGTCTCCTCAGAATTGTTAGGAAACAAGATATGTTACCCCAAAATATGTTTCAATGACATATTGTTGTTTTGAATTCCCAAGTGGTATTAGTGGAAAAGAACCTTCCTGCCAATGCAGGAGATGTAAGTGATGTGGGTTCAGTCCCTGGGTCAGGAAGATCCCCTGGAGAAGGAAATGACAACCCAATCCACTGTTCTTGCCTGGAGAATCCCATGAACAGAGGAGCTTGGTGGGTTACAGTCCATGGGGTCACAAAGAGTCAAACATGACTGAAGCAACTTAGCACACACAGCTGTTTAAGAAATGGCCAGTACGAGAATAACACTCTGACTCTTCTGTCTCTCTAGAAACAGGAAATAAATCTTACATGAAAGGTATACTCTCTGTATCTAGAGATAGAAGGACAACCTTGTTACCAAAGATAGGGAATTTGGGACCAAGAAACCTGTATAAATAAACTTTATTACTTCTCTTGTTTACTACCAAATCCAAACTCTGTTTAGATTCTTCATTAATTGGGCACCCAAAACCTAAGTTTCTTTCCCCTGTCAATTCCTCACAAATTTATTGTCTAAAATATATCAAAGCTGCTTGCTTTCTCCATCCTTGAGGTCCCATTTCTATGAGGACCTTGTGCACATGAATTAAAATTTGTTCCTTTTTCTCCTGTTAATTTGTCTGGTGTCAACTTTATTGTTATTCGAGCCACTAGAACTCAAGAGGGCTAATGGAGGAAACTTCCCCCGCCCCAACAGAACCTAAGAACTCCCAAAGGACCCAGCTTCTAATATCATCACATGGTTTTAGAATTTCAACGTATAAATTTAGGGAACACAGAGCATAGCAGAGGTTGAGGGATCTCTCATTCCATCCAAAGATAATTCTTGAAGGAGCATCTCAGCAGTTAGCCTGGTGGCTCAGTTATAAAGAATCTGCCTGCAATGTAGAAGACCGGGTTCAATCCCTGGGTGAGGCAAATTCCCCAAAGAAGGGAATGGCTACCCACTCCAAAATTCTTGCCTGGAAAATCCACAGAAGATGCTAGTGGGTTACAATCCATGGGGTCACAAAGAGTTGACACAACTTAGTGACCAAACCACCACCTCAGCAGTTAGCAGCTAGGATGTAAGGATATAGGCCAGGTAAAGAAATAACAGGCAGAGCATCAACCATTGTAAGAAGAAAATATAATAAAATAGCACAACTTTAATATATAAATTCTCAAGTACAACTGCACTTGAAAAAAGAAAAAACATTCAGACATTTGAACCTATTCATGAAATTATAATGAATATGACAGTTACTGCTAGAGGCTAATATAGATGTTTGGTGTAGAGATTCAAATACCATGCTGCTGCCATAAGAGACATGATTTTCTAAAATGTAGCTAAATCTTCAGAAAATCTGAAGGAAAAAATGATAACCTTTCTTCAAATGACATTGTTGTTGCATTTCTTAAAATTCAGTGTACATAAAAATTGTGCAAAAAATGTGCTGGAAAAATAAAGAAGAGTTTGGTTTAAGAATTAGATAGTGATAAAGATTTTCACATATTTAGAGGCAAACCTATAACTTGTGAAGAACTTTGAAATATTCTTTATTTTGGAATTGTCTACATATTGATGGTTAGCTTTCATGACTTAACCACTAAAAATTCTCTCAATCAAAATGTCCCTGCCAAGAATGTCCAAACCCTCTACTTCCCAAAATTCCTAAGATGTTTCCAGGGTACAATACAAACTCTCTAAAGATTATTGGTTGAGACATATTAATCTTGAGTACATGAATTTTGAACATAGGTTACTTTCATGATAAAAACATTCCATATTCTACAGTTAAACTCTAAGGGCACTCTAGAAAGAATCTTCACACACACACACACATACACACACACACACACACACACACACACACACACTGAAGAGATGACTGTTAGAAAAAGTATGGAACTAGTGCAATAATATAAGAACAGATAAAATATTACATATACCTAATAAGTAGATATATGTTTTTTCATCAATCTAAAGTAAAATATAAAGTTATATCTACTGGTCTAATGTTTATATCTATATGCATACTTATAACATAATTTTAGTCCATGGTTCTAGAATTCCAGATAACATTCAATGATAGTGCCAATTAGAAGGGAGAACATAACGACATTCTAATGTTACAGAAAGAAATAATAAAAATTTCAAAAATTAATGGAGGGGAAGAAAGGTCAAAGTAAATTCATCTCTTATTACACTATATTTGCAACCTGATTTACAATAGTCAGATTCCCTGAAGTTGGGACTGTAGTCATTTTGATTAGTAGTTCATTTAATGAGTGTAAAAACTTCGTACATTGGGCATTCATACTATATTAAAGGATGTCCATTAAAATTCCCACAATCTTGGAGTTAAAAAAGTCATCTGCCTTCTCCCCACATTGGTGCATCCAGGTTATCTTATACCTTAAGGAATATAATTTGAACAACCCTGAAATCCCCTGCCTTTGAGTTTGTCTTGAAATAAAAAATGGAGAGCCAAAAGAACAGGTGTAAACGCAAAACAAAATTGCAAATTACTGAAGAAAAATATATTGGAATATGTCTATCAGGCCTAGCTGCCTTCACAGACTGCTTGTACTTGCCCTATAATCTGAATATGCTGAAAAAGCCTTTCAGCTACTGCATACATAATTTTCCCTGAAGAAGGATCATTAGGGAACCAGAGGACTCTCAGCAGGCAGAAGTATCTAGAGGAAACTAGATTTATGTGGAAATAATTGTTACTAATAATTATAGCAATTACTATTCAGAGAAAAAAAGTCATTCTTTATTAAAATCACTTCCTTCTCTTATGTTCTGAACTTCATCATTTCCTGTGTCTTGGAATACATTTTCATAATTCTGCCCATCTCCACAACAATTTAAAGTATTGCTGTCCTCTCTCTTCCTTTTTAATCAATCCTTCTTAGTCATTCCAGGTTGATCCTAAAATTACTGTCTTTCATTATTCCAGGGGGCAAACCATAAAGTATGCATCATATTAAGTTCAAAACATCTGGTTGGCTTTCAAAGACCCTAACAGTCTGCTCCACCCAACATTCCTATCTATCTTGTTTACTATTCTCTGAAATGCCTTCCATTCATCATTCTACTCAAGGTTTTGCTTAATACATAGTTTCCAAATTCTAAAGAGTTGACTTCAGGTGCACTGGAGAAATATTCAGGATCCTCTGCTTAGTTAGGAATCTAATGTCAAATTAGTCTTGGATAATAGTTTTCCCCCATTTTGCTACTGAATTATAGTGTCATCATGTCATTTTGCTAGTCCTTATCCTTGAAACACAGAAACCTGAATAACCTGCTTTTCATTTGTCTTGAAGAGTCTTCACTTCACTTTTTGTCATTGCTTTTCAGTATCAATATAATTTACATATTCAAGTGAAATATTGATGTTCAACAGGAATATGAGCAACAAATTATGCATGTGTCAAGATTTTGAGCTGAATGTCACAAGGAGATGAACGTTTAAAAGGATGGAGTATCCCAGGACAAATAATTTAAAGTTAAAGTGGGTTAAGTTATTGTGGGGTTAAGCCTAATTCTCCTATTTTTCCTGATAATTATTTCTGTAATTCTGACCAGAAAGATGGCACAGTGGTAAACAATCCATTTGCCAACACAGGAGACTCAAGAGACTCAGGTTCAATCCCTGGGTCGGGAAGATCCTCCAAAGTAGGAAAAGGCAATTCACTTCAGTATTCTTGCCTGGAAAATTCCACGGACAGAGGAGCCTGGCAAGCTACAGCCCATGGGGTTGCAACAAGCCAGACATGACTGAGAGGCTGAACACACACACACACACACACACAGTGTGGTCTACTAAGTTAAAATAGTGTTAAGTTTAGAAAAATACTGTGGAAATTTGCATTAGAAGAAAGTTTTTTTTTTTTTGCTTTCTTATAAAACTCTTTTCTTGTAAATCTTAGTCATACTATTTCACCTTGGTGCTAGTCCACAGATATGAAAAAAAATCCAATTCTCATAACATCGAAAAGAGCTTCATAAAATCATCTAAATGCTTTGAATTAAGTTAATTTCCCCCCCCCTTAGTTTCCCAGTACTCTGAGATATTACTACCAAAAAAATACTCCTGGAACTGGTTACACATTTCCTGACTATTGAATCTTATTATGTGTATTCATTCTGTTTTCCTCTATCTGCTATGTTCCTGGAACTTCTAAATATAAAATAAAAGCCTAACACATTATTTGAGTGTCAAAATGGCCCTGTTTACTATTTATTTTTCCCCTATACCTCTCTCCTAAATGAATGGGATAGCTTGAGTGCATGGAATGGAAAGCAACCAAAGTAAAAGGAATTTTAAACCTCATGAATATCTAGTATAAAAATAAATAAACAATTGAGTCCCTTAAGGCTACTTGCTTCTTATCTAATTGATTTTTCCCCTTATTTCTTTGAAACACCTACCCAGTCCCCTTGTTATATAATCCAGAATATGTCTGGTCTTTGTGTCTGGTTCCTGGGAGGTAATATCTAAATCCTTAGAATTTCTCTAGTGGTGTGAATGTCTTTGATATTCATGGCTAGCCCTTGGACTACACTTGAGTTTATGCTAAAGAGATGATTCAGGATGAGAGCTACTGATTACGCCAGAAAAACAAATCAAACAATTATAGGGTTGGGGCTTTGAGCCACTTGATATCAGCCTAACCTTCCAACATGTGGTGAGGATAGGGGACTAGAGGCTGACTTCAATCACATGGCCAAAGATTCAATCAATTATGCCCACATGGTGAAACCCCAATAAAAATGTTATATACCAAGCTTGGTGGAGGTTTCTAGTTAGTGAACAAACTGAAATGCCAGAAAGATGACAGATCCTGATTCCATATGGAGAGAGAACCAGAGGTTTGAATTATGAACCTTTGCAAATCTTGCCCTATATGTCTCTTCATTTGACTGATCCTAATTTGTATCTTTTATAATAAGGATACCAGTGTAATTATAATAGTTCTGTGACTTCCATAAGATTTTCTAGTGTATTATTGAATCTGAAGAGGTCTTGAGTACTCTCAAATTTGTAGCCAGTTGGTAAAACATGTGGGTGGTCTGGAGACGTCTACAATCAGCTGGAAAGAGGGCAGTCTGATAGGAGGGCAGTCTTGCGGAGAACTGACCCCTTAACTCATAGGATTTGTGCTAACTCCAGGTGAATATTGCTGGGATTGAAGTGCAGTATACAAGTTGGTGTCAGAATATTCATCCTTATCTTCGTAAATCTGCTTTTGATGCCTGTATATCGCATCTTGACTCTACTATAACTTTGGTTTACATGAAGCTTTGACATGACAGGCACCCTTGTAATATTTTAGACTCTTCTGTTGAGATACAAAGATTACCAGAGACTATTTCATTTCCATCAGAATTGGAGGCAAACACTGGAGACCACTGGCAACTTTTTGCAGAATTTTGACTAAGAAGTGCATTTAGACAAAGTAAATAATCGTTTTCCTGGTTAAGGCACCTTCTCAGTGATGAAAGATGTTCCCTGATTCTTCCTTCACCTAAAGCTTCAACATTTAATGCAAAGAATTCCCTTGCACATAAAGTAGGTCAGTTTTTAACATTTAGAGTTCTGAAAATAAAAGCAACAAATGGTCCTTTTTTTTTTTTCCAAATAAAAATGAGTTTACTCAGCCCATCAAAAATCCACAATATAATCCAAAATTGATATGTTTGTGTGATAATTATTAAACATCATCTACATCAATAAATTTATTAACATTGGCTCTAATTGTGAACCCTCTTCTCATGTAAGATGAAGCCCTGCTCCACAAAATTGCATTGTATTTGAGCTAACTACTTCCAATATTCTATTGAGCTAAAATATAACAATGTCTTAAGTCAATCAAATAGTGGAGAAGCCAAAGGTTTTGGTCGGTTTAGCGGATCACAAAGGGCAAGACTTCTTAGTCCAATTCATATATCACAGATGTTAATTTTTAATTTGTTACAACCATTTGAATGCCCAAATAGATTCTAAGACACGTTGTCACTGAAAAGTTAATATGTAAGTGTTTTGAGTATATTACCAGAAGAAAGAAACACTCTCCTGAATTGCTAAGTGCCTCAACAACAAAAAAATTTGGTGATCAGCTTCTGATCATTAAAATAGCTCAGTCTCTGAATATCCTTGGGTTTAATTCCCTGAGAAAGAGAGAATGTGACTGGCTCAGTTTGCATAGGATGAACACTCCTGGTTCAATGAGCTGTGGATAAGAAGCTGAGATTACTTGGTACTCCAGTATGGTCATTTCAATCATTTCACCTTCCCCAAAGTCTTTAATGTGGGTACTTAAAAGAATACATGTGTGAAATGAAAATGTATCTTGCCATATCAATAAACAAAAAATATCACAGCCATCAGTGATTTCTGGCCTCCAAATGTGAATGAGGGCTCCTGAAAACCGAGATCCAGCAGATGCTGCCATCCCCCATGATGACTGCTGAGGAGCTGGGGGAACGTAAGAAGCTGCCATCTGCCCCTCTTTAAGGTGAACAGTAAAACAGGATTTGGCCCCAGATAGCTGAGAAAGAATCCGCCTGCAGGGCGGGAGGCCTGGGTTCGATCCCTGGGTTGGAAAGATCCCCTAGAGAAGGGAAAGGCCACCCATTCCAGTATTCTGGCCTGGAGAATTCCATGGACTATGTAGTCCAAGGAGTGGAAAGAGTCAGAAACAACTGAGTGACTTTCACTTCACTTCACTTCTTTGGCTGAGGTGCATATGAAAGGACTGAATTTGGTGAGCCCAGAGGCTTGCATCTTCCTAATTATAGAATGATAAATTCCTTAATTTGACATCTGATTTGATGTTCAGAATGCCTGCTCCCTTTATTGCAAACTTATGTGTAGCCTGACTCTCCTCCCTCTTCCCTGGAGCAGTTTTCTCAGAGTTATAGAGATTCTGTCTCCTGGGCTCAGAGTCCCAAACATTCTCACCAAATAAAATAACTCTCTGCTTTCAAGTTTTGACTATATTTTTAGTCGATCCATTTTAAGAGACAAAATTTATCATGAGTACTACCCTACTGCACAAAGATCTAACTCATAATGCATTTTTGCTTGTTATTTTTTTAAGTATTGATTCTGTGACTTAATTGGAATATTCTATGCTCCTTCTCGTAGGCTGCATGTAGTCCATGGGGTCGCTAAGAATCGGACACAACTGAGCGACTTCCCTTTCACTTTCATGCATTGGAGAAGGAAATGGCAACCCACTCCAGTGTTCTTGCCTGGAGAATCCCAGGGACGGTGGAGCCTGGTGGGCTGCCGTCTATGGGGTCGCATAGAGTAGGACATGACTGAAGTGACTTAGCAGCAGCAGCAGCATTCTCCTTCTCAGGGTCTAACACAGTGCAAGTCCTCAAGAAATGTTTAAAAAATCATTTCTAATAGATTGTTATTGTACGAAGGGTATCATATGGAATTAAATTTAATCTTGGTCTACTATGCGGGATTTTTTTTTTTTAATTCTGGAAATTAAAAATAGTATCAATATATGTAGAAAATATATAACAACAGAACTGGTGTGATAAAGTGGAAAGGACCATCATTCAACTAGACAGGAGAGCAAGATTCAATTTCTGGGTCAGTTGCAATTATTTTTATTATTGTCTGATCTTCAGCTTATTTCATGTAAGTAAGAAAGTTGGGGAAAATGTATTTTAAGTTGTGCCCAATGATTTAACTCCCTATAGAAAACAAAATTTATGCTGTTTGTGTGATAGTTTCTATGGTCTAAGTTAATATTTAAGAAATATCAGTGTTCTGGGAGTGGCCTGAAGGGTGATATTAAGGAAAGGATTTTAAAAAGGAAGTTAATGTATATTATGCCCCTAGTTTATGTTATATATTGTTTAAAGCATTCTTAGTCACATTATTCTATTTTATTCTCATAAATATTCCATCAAAACTGACATAAGCATCCAAGTGTATTTATTTATTAGCTTATACCATTGAAAAGCCCTTTAGGCATGGATGATTCAGTGTCTAACAAAACAGCTCGAAATTCCAGGCTGTACTGATCAGTTAACACAGTTCTTCTGTGGCTTACCTTCATTTTCATAATGGTGCTTCCCATCAAAGTGATATGATCACTGTTGCAGACCCTGCCTGACATATTGTCAGCTCACAATGTGAGAAAAATATTAGCTTAAACGAAGAACCTAGGGATATCAAGGGCTCAAGTTGGATTCCACGTCCATCCTTGAACTCTTAATAGATACAATTGCCCAATGAATGGAATACATTGACTAAAGTTCAATTATGTTCTGCACCTCTAGTAACACAAAGCACATAAACAAGAGTAGGAGAAAAGTACGGAAAACTCTGAGTACAATTTCTCAGATTAGACTTAATTGAGATTAGGTAGTAGAATTACAGATTTATTCAGCCAAATTTTATTGACCACTGTTTATGAGTTGGACACTGTGCTATGCACTGGAAACATAGCCCTAAATAATCAAGAAAATGTCTTTAGGTTTCATGCAGATTAGATTGATGAGGTAAGAGACAAAGAATCTATCCCGACAATAGTTTTCTATTTCTATTCTTCCAAAATCTCAGAAAGAAGGCAAATGCATTGAAGTGACACCCATGTTCTGTGCCACCTGTTCATATGAAAACATTGTGTATTTCCAAATTCATGAATGACATAGAACAGAACAGCTAAGAAGCTGTGCTGAAAGTGGTGCTTAAAAAATATAGAATTTAATAATTTGAATAAATTTATATTTGATAAAATATATATAGAATTTAACTATTTGAAATGTAGAATGAGGTTAATAGCATTAGAATGCTTAGGTTTCTAGCTTTATTGAGAAAATGTTGAAAGTAATAATTGACTTAAAGCTCTTCAAAATTTCATATAGCTATAATGTGTTTTATGCTATTTAAATAAATAGTTCAAATTGTTATTTCTTAGTCTTTCTTTCTAGTATTATTTATTCTCTGTACTTATGTACTTAGTTTTTTTCACTTTGTTTTATGTTTCTTGCTTTGTGTTTTGCCATCTACACTCACATAGATTATAATCGATGATGATCTGGATTTACAATGAACTACCTTCCTTTAAATGTATTTTCCAGAGAACTCTTACCCAGAAAGATAATAGTTGCATATATTGTTCATATTGCTCATTGTTCTATTGTTCATGTCAGAAAATTTCCAGGAAATAATTTAATGAACACCAAAATTTTCAGCTTTTCAGCAAGCATCATCAAAAACTGTTTACTCTGTAAGATTCCAAGACTGTTTGCACTCTTGACCCCAAACTCCTACTTTGCTTTCTCTACTCATCCTCAACTATAATATCATTATACTTACCCAATCCTAATCAAGCCACTCCTCTGAGAGATCCACCTGAAACTAAACTCTAAAACCTTATAACTATCCTGAATTTACCATCCCTATTTGGAGATGCTACTAACACTCAATCAAGGTAGTCATCTCTCTTACCTGCTTTGTCTTAAAAAGTAGTTTTGGTGACATTTTCCTGAAGTCAGAATTCATTAGCTGTAAGAGAGTTTAACCACTACAATTCTAACATGGAGTGCCTGCATATATTGCTAAATGAATAGGCAAATGAATTACAGGGTCATTAAGATCAGAATAGATCAGTTTATAGTTCTATGTGATAGTGAAAGCCTCTAAGTCATGTCTGACTCTGCAACCCATGGACTGTAGCCCACCAGGCTCCTCTCTCCATGGAATTCTCCAGGTAAGAATACTGGAGTCGGTAGCCATTCCCTTCTCCAGGAGATCTTCCTCACCCAGAACCAATCCAGGGTCTCCTGCATTACAAGCAGATCCTTTCCATCTGAGCCACTAGGGAAGCCATCATAGTTTCTATACTTGAGCTATAAAAATCCTAGGTACAGCGCTTCTCATCAGGTATTAAAGGATAGTCAAATTGGTCAATTTTAATTCCATTCTTTGTCTGCAACTGATTTGCCCATTTCTTTCCATGTTATACGTACTTCTTTTGGAATTATTTGATTCTTTGAAATTCTCTTTAAGAAGACAACAGAAATAATGTGGAATTGGTATAGCATTAAGAGCTTTATGAATATAGTTCTCAATAATTTGCTATAGATTTCCAAGTACTATCAAGAATGATCAAGCACTATGTTCATAAAGCTCTTAATGCTATACCAATTTTGCATTATTTCTGTTGTCTTCTTAAAGAGTATTTCAAAGAATTCAAAGAATTCTGAAAGGAGAAGTACATACAACATAGGAAGAAGTGGGCAAATCAGTTGCACACAAAGAATGGAATTAAAATTGACCAGTTTGACTATCCCTTGATACCTGATGAGATACACTGTATCTAGGATTATAAATGTAGATTCTTTATGAAGTGTTTCCTGATGAAGTGTAGACAGTAGGTGTAGAAATTCATGCAGGATAAAGAGGTATGAGAAACACAATCTCATATTGAAAGAATATTTATTTCAAGCATTTTTGCCCTTTTAAATAACTGAAAATAATGGCTTGTCTTACTACCTCCTTAAAGGAATTGTCACCCTAAAATATAAGCTAATTTTTAGTGTGTGGTCAAAAATGTCAATTTTCCATGATTACATTAATTTAAGTGCCAAGATTTAGAAGCAAGATTTAGAGTCTCAGCCTAAAGTTGATTAGACAAGAGAAGAATAATAGCATCGGCTACTTTGTCTTACAAAGAGAAATAATGCAAATAGATGCAGCCTCAGGGTAACAAAACAATATACATTTGGCCTGTCAGAGTCCTCCTATCCCAGAGGGCTCTGTGTACAGAGAGAAAGCGAATTCAATGAATGGTTAGTAAAATGGCAATTTCTAGTTTTCAGCTTCAGTTTCTGCTTTTGAGAGCAAAAAGTCTTTTTCCTCACAGACAGATAGGGGAAACCCACAACCGCATCCCAAAGCAAGCTATTTCCATAGACAGAAATAGTTCAGAGGGAAATTAAGGACAAAAGGTAGCCTGGTGATTTGGGTTTGCTCCTACTGGGCAGTTAGACAAAATAGACTATGAAGTGCTTTTGTAGACAGAAAAGTCCTATAAAAATGCTAACCCATTAATCATGGATGATTTTAATTACAGTGATATTGATTAGTATAGCAACTATGCAAAATCTCAGCCACACACACTGTGCTTTCCTGAGTTCGCTTTTTTTTTTTTCCCCTCCTCAGTTTTATGAACAGCTGGCTTAACCAAAGCCTATTTTAAGACCCAAAAAGAGCAAACATGAATAAAGTAAAGTTGAAGGTTGTAGAAGTTTACAATGAGAAGTTATTGAAGACAATGAAACTCTGGAATCTCTAAGAAAACTTGGATTCTCCAAAGAAAGCTCTGTAAAGTATTATGCCTTTAGGAAATGTTTTAGTCAATTTCTATAGTAAATGCATAAATGGTTCTATTTGGTTTTATACCCCTGATTGAATATACATAATTAAATTAAATGGCATGTATTTGATGTACTTCCTAAAGCATATATACGTACATCTGTGCTTTGAGTCTAGCCTCTGCTTTTATGAGAATATTGTCTTCCTATGCACAATTCCAGTTCACACAAATGGCAATAAGGAAAATGTCTTAATTTATAAAGAAATGCTATACCTAATGATATCATATCACATTCACATATTTAGGCACACTCAGATGTGCAGAGAAATCATGTAAACATAGTTTATTTTATTTTCTAAAACTGATTTAATTGTCACAAACTCTTAACTGCTACGTAGTGATAAATTTAATTTTTTTAATTAAACTTTCCACTTAATATCCTTAATTCCTTTTGGTTTCAAATAATCTCTTAATTGATTTCAGTTTGGGTAAATGCTCAGTCTTTCACAAGTAATTTCCTTTCCCATATGCCCATCAATATGACTTTTGAATCTTAATAAGAATCTTGAGACCTCATGACATGGCAAGTGGCAAGGAGGCCAAAGAAGATTCAAGGCTCTTCCATGTGGATCCTTGTTCTGTTTTCCCAAGCAGAGTGTTTAACCTACCAAGTCTAACATTGTTCAGTCCTTGAATTAGTGTCTTTTGAGATGCTTCAAGTCTTAATTAGTGTTAAGATAGTACTTGATGATGAATTCCAACTTTTCTCTTTTCGGTCACAAAATCTCTATGCACTATAACCATCTTATCAGTTTATCAGTCTGGTCAGTATATCTGTTGTTCTCCTCAGGGATATGAAGAAACTAGAGAGACTTCTACATTCTCCCGTGGGTGATCAGGAGCTGAAAGCATTGTTTCAGGCTCATTAACTTATGCTCTTTCCAATAGTCACCCTCATGCCACACTGGTCTGGCACTGGGACAAGTGAGGAACTTCTCTAGAGAGTAGCAGCTCCTCATGGACTATCTCACGGAAAAGCAGCTTCTCTTCTCACTACAAGCAGCTTCTTGTAGTGTGGTAGGATTAGGAAACAGGAGCATGTAAGAGACTTGTCCAATTCCTTTCTATTCTTTCTACCTTTTCTCTGACAGGTGATAGATTCAAAGAAACCATGTATTAAGAAGTGTATAAAATATTTTCCCTTGCATCTGAAAAAACATGTATAAAATTTAATACATATATAAACTTAATAACTAGCATGCATGTGCCAGACATGGTGCTAAAATATGTTTATTTATTTGTTTTTGAGAGGTATAGTTGATTTACAATGTGATATTAGTCTCAGATATACAGCAAGGTTATTCATACAACATATCTAATTTTTTCCAGGTTCTTTTCCCTTACAGGTTATTACAAAATATTGAGTATAATTCCCTGTTCTATAAGTAGGTTCTTGGATACCTATTTTATTTATTGTACTGTGTAATGATTAATCCCAACCTCTTAATTTATCCACCACTCACCCCTTACCTTTGATGACCGTATATTTGTTTTCTAGGTCTGTGGGTCTATTTCTGTTTTGTATATAAACTCATGCTTCTCTTTTTCTTAGATTCCACATGCAAGTAATATCATATATTATTTGTCTTTCTCTGTGTGGCATATTTCATTTAGTGTGATAATCTGTAGGTCCATTCTTGTTTCTGCAAATGGTATTATTTTATTCTTTTATGGCTAAGTATTATTCATTGTATAAATATACCTTTTCTTCTTTATCCATTCATCTGCCAATGGACGTTTAGATCCATGTCTTGGCTACTATAAATAGTGACACAATGAATATTAGGGTGCATGTATCTTTTCAAATTGCAATCTTCTCTGCATATATGCCCAGGAGTAGGATTATATGATCATATGGTAGCCCCCCATTTTTAGTTTTTTTTTAAAGAATCTCTATACTGTTCTCTATAGTGGTTTTACCAATCTACATTCCCACCAACAGTGTAATTCCTTTCTCTCCACATCACATCCAGTATTTATTATTTAAAGACTTTTTGATGATGACTTTTGATAGATGTGAGATGACACCTCAAAATAGCTTTGATTTATTTGCAACTGTCTACCAAGTAGTGAGGCTGAGCATCTTTTTTTATGTGCCTTTTGGCCATCTTTAGGTCTTGTTTGGATAAATGTCTATCCTTAAAAATGAGCAAAATATCTTATTTAATATTTATATCAAACTTGAAAATAGGTATCAATATTTTGTCAATATGAATGAGTAGTTTTGATAATCAAGGAATTTAAATAACTTCTCTAATGTCAAACAGCAAATATTTGGCAAACCTGGTGTTCATGACCAAGTATAGAAGACTTTGAACTGACACCTTTAAATATTATGATCAAATGTAAGAGAGGGAAGAACTGATTCACCCACATCTATATCCCCAATGAAAACAAATATCCAGGAAGATATTATAAAACCCAGCAAATATAAAAACTGAAAACTTACAGTCCATAAATTTTAATGTGATATATTGTTTTATTTTGGAATTCATAATACATTTGTTGGGCTGATTATAAGGAAGACTTATCAGCAAATACAGGAAATCAATGCTCTTCTTAGAGTTCCAAATTAAAGGATGCTCATGTGTAGACAAAAATAAATCCCTAGAACTTGAATTCAAATTTCAGTATTAAGTTACTCTGTATTGGAAATATCTCAAGTAGTTTTTGTTTCTTATAGTAAACTTTACCTAGCAAAATATATAGAACTGGAAGGGATTCCAAGAAAAGACCCTTAAGACCCTTCATTACCAGTGAAAGTGGATTGTAGGTGGCCTATCAAATGTGGTCATTGGTAGCATGCAGTTTCTTATCACTGAGTGGGATTTGGAGATCAAGTGGCTCTTGAAAATGATCATGAGGAATTTAGAGAGAGTGAGGTGAGTTGGTTTTGTCTGATTGAATAGGATGGCACAATGAAAGAAAATTATAACACGGGGACTTAAATAATCAGCTTCCTTTTCCTTTCCTTTCACTTCCCAAACTCACCTGTTTCTATAAGTTTAGACTTTCTTGAGTCCAAGCGTCTCTTACTATTAACAGTCACTGACTGAGACAACAATAAATAAGACAGAAATCAATCCAAGGAGTTACAGAAATACAAAGTAATTTGAAGTTTCTACCTTGCCAGGTCTGTTATATGACAGTTAGGCTCTTAATAGGATAGAGTTAAGCTCTCAGAATCATAATGGAAGCATGTGAGTGTGATACAATAAATATGAGTCTTGTAAATCTCCAAATCCTATTACTGTCCCCTTGCCTAAGGAATTAACTGGTTTATTGTGTGTGTGTGTGTGTTTGGTTTTTGTTTTTTGTTTTAACATTTTGGGGGAAAAAGCCATAGCTTCTTAAAGATATTGCAATTGTCTCACTTGTATCAGTCAGAGTCCATAGTCAGAAAATTGAAGTCAAAGCAATTATTTGAAGAGTCTTTTTTTGAAAAATTATTAACTAGGAATAAAGTTTTTAGCCATGTAAGTGAAAGGATGAAATGGAACTCTAAGGGATGGGAAAGATAGCAGCTGTATGGGAAAGGTAGCATGCATTTTAAGTCACTACAGTTGTGTCCGACTCTTTATGACTCCATGGATTATAGCTACCGGGCTCCTCTGTCCATGGGATTTTCCAGGCAAGAATACTGGACTGAGTTCCTATGCCCTCCTCTGGGGATCTTTCTGACCAAGGGATTGAACCTGTATTTCTTACCTCCTCTTTCATTGGCAGGTGGGTTCTTTGCTGCCTAGGAAGATCATAGGATTCTATCCCTAAATCTGAGAGAAGGAAAGAAGTAGTGGAATTATAAAAACTTTGAAACTTATAGGATGGGGCTGAGAATGTGGGACCCAGACTTCTGAAGAGGAGACTCTGGTTGGCTGTGGCTGGTATGTGAAGATGGGTGCAGGATGAAGCTGGTTGCACTATTGTTTCTAAAAGCTGAAAACACCATTTATTTTACTGCTACTAGAAGGAATTGTTACTGCTAGTGCAAGGAATCATTAATGAGTTGGCCCTGACAGGAACCAGAAATAAACAGGAAACTCACAAGAAAGAAATGCATATATATGGAATTTAGAAAGGTGGTAACGTTAACCCTGTATGCAAGACAGCAAAAGAGATACAGATGTATAGAACAGTCTTTTGGACTCTGTGGGAGAGGGAGAGGGTGGGATGATTTGGGAGAATGGCATTGAAACATGTATAATATCATATATGAAATGAATCACCAGTCCAGGTTCGATGCATGATACTGGATGCTTGGGGCTGGTGCACTGGGATGACCCAGAGGGATGGTATGGGGAGGAAAGAAGAAGGGGGGTTCAGGATGGGGAACATGTGTATACCTGTGGTGGATTCATGTTGATGTATGGCAAAACCAATACAATATTGTAAAGTAGTTAACCTCCAATTAAAATAAATAAATTTATATTAAAAAAAGAAACTGGAACAGGTAAAATGCTTCTTTCACCTCTTTATTTGAAGGCCACTACTATCCTTTATCACAGATTCTATCATATAGTCACTTGGCCAAACAGAAAGGTGTTGGCAGATATCTAATTCCAGCATCACAGACAGTATACAAGGATACAGACATAGCACCTTAGGCAGTTCCTTCAAGAGCACTTACCAATTATCCTCAAGTCCTGCTATAGTCACCCCCTCATGGCTTTCAAATCCATGACCAGAGCCATATCCTAACAGATGTCTCAGGAGAGAAAAAGAAAGATCTGACTTGAGAGGAGATACTTCACACACCAGAAGTGTGATTTACAGGTTAGTCGCAAGACTTTACTAATTTACCTTATCAAAAATCTATGGAATATGTGTGGGAATGGATTACATGGCTTCCAAGAGGGGATAGTGAACACAACTTTAGAGGTGTTGAATTTATCATTAAAGGATATTTCAGATTGAATTTCATCTCTACCACTTACAAGCCTTGTGAAAACTTTGTGAACTTAGACAAGATGCTTAACTGTTTTTTGCCTAATTTTGCTCATCTATAAAATAGAGATGACATTTGTATTTACCATGTGTAGTTATTGTGAAGATTAATATATGTATCAGTTTAGATAAGTATCTAGAACATACTAAGTATAGTGTTAACAGATGAAAGCTACTCAGAAAGCTAGAAGCAGCTATAATAGTTTGTTTGAATATCTCAATGAAACATGGATTCAGCAGCTGCCTGAATTAAATAAAGTTGACATATTAGATATTTATTGTATAACATAATGGAAGAAATCCAATTACTTAGGAAGATAGGAATGCTGGAGTATATTTTTCACCCGTAATCTGTTTATCCACCCCCTACCTATATTACCTTGGAGGTCTACCAAATAAATATTTATCTAGGATTCCCAATGGAGAAGGCAATGGCACCCCACTACAGTACTCTTGTCTGGAAAATCCCATGGATGGAGGAGCCTAGCAGGCTACAGTCTGTGGGGTCGCTAAGAGTCGGATAGGACTGAGCGACTTCACTTTCACTTTTCACTTTGATGCATTGGAGAAGGAAATGGCAACCCACTCCAGTGTTCTTGCCTGGAGAATCCCAGGGATGGGGAAGCCTGGTGGGCTGCCGTCTATCAGGTCGCACAGAGTCGGACACGACTGAAGCGACTTAGCAGCAGCAGCAGCAGGCTTCCCAAATGAATATGTGGTTTTCTACCAAGATGGGTGTACACCTTACACTGAGGAAAGAGAACAAACTTGACTTTCAAAGGATTACCATACTGTGGTTCTCACAGTTTGGGAATGCATGGTAATATGTTGGGGTTCAACAGTCAGAATAAGAGTACATATGGACTTGGTGGTAAACGGAATTTGTCTTGCGTTCAGCTCCAACAGCAGATTTGTAACACAAACCTCTATTTATTTCTGCCATTTTTGACTACATAATTTGAACAGACAAACCTGGCAACTAACAAAATTCCCACAATAGTTCCCTCATAATAATGAGGATTATTTTGTTTGTTAAAGCCTAGGGAAACCCCTTAAACTTCCCCTGTATACCAAAATAATAAACCAAATTCCATCTTGTAACTCTGGTGCACCACAGATATTAGTGCCACCCGAAGACTTGAAGAATGTCAAGGTGATGATTTCTATCATGTTCCCATTTAAGAAGCAGAAGATATACTGATATTGTGAAGAGAAGATGGGTTAGTGTTTGAGAATGACAGAGAATTATTTTAAACTTCATCAGAAGATTAAATGTAACTGGGGTTGCTGTTCCCCTTGTGGTCTCCTTTTTGCAGCTAATCAACGTTCTTCTGACAACTGGTAAGCAGTTTTCAGTGTGCAAATTTGTTTTTTCTTCCTCTGACTTAACAAGCAGATTCAGTTTGCTGTGAGGTCAGCAGTACACCTCTGGTTCTCTGCATAAATTGGCTACAAGAATCTTGATCATCTCACCATCCTATAGGATAATACGTTGGTTCACTGCATGGATAACATTGTGTTGACTGAATTTGATAAGTATTTATAGAAATACTCTAAATGCCTATATATGTAAACATACATGTGCTAGAGAATGGAAAGTAAACCCCACCAAAACTCAGGGTGTCACCTCAATGTTAGACAGTGGTCTGGGCATATTGACATAACTCTTCAAATTAAAACAACAACAACAACAACTTTATTTTGCACAAATATTACTTCCTCAGTATAGGGTAGCAGGGATGTTGGCATTGATGGGAGCTGATATTGTGTGGTTTTGAACCCAACTGTCCAAAGATATCACATTATCCAGTTTTTTTCATTCTTCCAGCAATTTAGCAATCACCAAATCTTACATCAAATTTCTTTCTGCTTGAAAAACAATAGTTTCTATTACTGCACTGTACCCTATAGTTTCATACTGCTGCTGTAACAAATTACCAAAATTTAATATCTTAAATAATATCTGTTTATGATCTTACATACCTGGATGGAGGCTAGAACTTCAAAATGTGTCTCATATGATTAAAATCAAGGTGACAACAGGCTGCAATCCTTTCTGGAGGCTCTAGAGGAATATTTGCTTTCTTGCATTTTCCAGCTTATAAAGGCTGCTCACATTCCTTAGCTAGTGTCCACATTCCATTTTTCTGAAGTCTTTCTTATACTGCTTCACTCATTCTAAATTTCCTGCATCTTTCTTTTACATATGAGGACTCTTATGATTGTACTGAATCCACTCATATAGTGCAGGATAATCATATTATCTCAGAGTCATCTGATATGCAGCTTAATTTCATCAGTGAACTTAATTCCCCTTTGCTATGTAACAGAACACATTGGCCAATTCTAAGCATTAGGATCTGGACGTCTTTGGAGGACTATATTTTGTCTGCTACTCCTTCTTTCTTTCCTCCCCTCCCCCTGACCTCATATTTCTAAGAGCATGAATTTCCATTTAGCAATCTTCTTGACTCCCCACTGGTAAAAGTACCAGTGCCTTTTATTGAACTTGGAAGATATAAAAGACTGCATATGCCTCAACTTCTTCTACGGCACTGAGAGCATACGTTGCACTCTCTGTGTATGATGGTCCCTGCGAAAGTCATGAAGCTGTTTATTTATTACAGGCTAGGTGCAAAATTATGGGTCACTTAATCTGGGGTCAGTGTTAATCAGGTTGTCATCAGCATATCTGAAGAACTTTGCCTAAAATGTATTATTAAGAGTTAAACTTTTTATCTTAAGCTATCTGTCTCCAGTATCTACACATCAATTGGTTCAAACCTTGACAAACAAATAAAGGTGTAATATACCAAGAGAAAATAATTTATTTTCTTGGACTCCAAAATCACTGCAGATGGTGACTGCAGCCATTAAATTAAAAGATGCTTGCTACTTGGAAGAAAAGCTATGACCAACCTAAACAGCATATTAAAAAGCAAAGACATTACTTTGCCAACAAAGGTCCATCTAGTCAAAGCTATGGTCTTTCCAGTAGTCATGCATGGATATGAGAGTTGGACTTTAAAGAAAGCTGGGTGCTGAAAAATTAATGCTTTTGACTCTGGTGTTGAAGAAGACTCTTGAGATTCCCTTTGACTGCAAGGAGTTCAAAACAGTCAATCCCAAAGAGAACAGTCCTGAATATTCTTTGGAAGGGCTGATGCTGAAGCTGAAACTCTAATAATTTGGCCAACTGATGCAAAGAATTGATTCATTGGAAAAGACCCTGAAGCTGGGACAGATTGAAGGTGGGAGGAGAAGGGGATGACAGAGGAATGGGATGGTTGGATGGCATCACTGACTCAATGACATGAGTTTGAGCAAGATCCGGGAGTTGGTTATGCCCAGGAAAGCCTGGCATGCTGCTGTCCATGGGGTCGCAAATAGCTGGACTTAACTGAGTGACTGAACTGAACTGAATGCCAAAATAAAATAATAGTAGCTGCTACATCAGTGGTTATAAGCATTCATGGAGGCTACATCAAATTAAAACAAATAAATTAATAAAATAAAATTTAAAATACTATTAATAGAAATTGATAATGAAAATATAAATAATTTATTCAGAAAATTAATTGTCAAATCCCTTATGAGAGAGTCTGTAGTAGTCTGTTGAGGTAAAAATAATGAACAAGCATGGCCATTACATGAGGTGTACATACGACTTTTAGGTTCTGCTCCCAATTTCAATGTGTGGGAATATGGGGCTCTTATACATCAGCAATACATGACTGTGAACTTCCAGATATTCAAACTGGCTTTAGAAGAGGCAGAGGAATCAGAGATCAAATTGCTAACATCTGTTGGATCATCAAAAAAGCAAGAGAGCTCCAGAAAAACATCTATTTCTGCTTTATTGACTATGCCAAAGCCTTTGACTGTGTGGGTCACAATAAACTGTGGAAAATTCTGAAAGAGATGGGAATACCAGACCACCTGACCTGCCTCTTGAGAAACCTATGTGCAGGTCAGGGAGTAACAGTTAGAATGAGACATGGAACAACTGACTGGTACCGAATAGGAAAAGGAGTATGTCAAATATGTATATTGTCACCCTGCTTATTTAACTTCTATGCAGAGTACATCATGAGAAACGATGGGCTGGAAGAAGCACAAGCGGGAATCAAGATTGCCGGGAGAAGTATCAATAACCTGAGACATGCAGCTGACACCATCCTTATGGCAGAAAGTGAAGAGGAACTAAAAAGCCTCTTGATGAAAAGAAAGAGGGGAGTGAAAATTTGGCTTAAAGGTTAACATTCAGAAAATGAAGATCATGGCATCTGGTCCATCACTTCATGGGAAATAGATGGGGAAACAGTAGAAACAGTGTCAGACTTTATTTTGGGGGGCTCCAAAATCACTGCAGATGGTGATTGCAGCCATGAAATTAAAAGATGCTTACTCCTTGGAAGAAAAGTTATGGCCAACCTAGATAGCATATTCAAAAGCAGAGACATTACTTTGCCAACAAAAGTCCGTCTAGTCAAGGCTATGGTTTTTCCAGTGGTCATGTATGGATGTGAGAGTTGGACTGTGAAGAAAGCTGAGTGCTGAAGAATTGATGCTTTTGAACTGGTGTTGGAGAAGAGACTTGACAGTCCCTTGAACTGCAAGGAGATCCAACCAGTCCATTCTAAAGGAGATCAGCCCTGGGATTTCTTTGGAAGGAATGATGCTAAAGCTGAAGCTCCAGTACTTTGGCCACCTCATGCAAAGAGTTGAAAAGACTCATTGGAAAAGACTCTGATGCTGGGAGGGATTGGGAGCAGGAGGAGAAGGGGACGACCGAGGAAGAGATGGCTGGATGGCATCACCGACTCGATAATGAGTCTGAGTGAACTCTGAGAGTTGGTGATGGGCAGGGAGGCCTGACATGCTGTGATTCGTGGGGTCGCAAAGAGTCGGACACGACTGAGTGACTGAAACTGAACTGAAATAATACATCAACAAAGTTCGACACACCAGCTTGTGTGCCACAATTCTGAGTTCTGACACTATTTACCCTTAGATAGCATCATATTATACAGGTTAAAAATTCAGTCCGACAAGGATTCCCCCACCTCCATCCCTTACCTACTCCCCACCTTCCACTCCACCCAATTTCAGATACTAGCTACAAGCCCAAACTGTCACTTACACTTCTGGCCAACTGGTGTAATCAGCCATTTGAGGCCCAACAGACTCAGGAAGAGCTGTTTTCTTTCTCCGTAACTGCATAAAATAATTTAGATAGAGGTTCATATCTTTGGGGATCTCATGCATATGAAATTTTGTTTCTCTCCTGTTCATCTGTTTTATGTGCTTCCCTTGTGGATCAGCTGGTAAAGAGTTCAATGCAATGCAGGAGACCTGGGTTCTATCTCTGGGTTGGGAAGATCCCCTGGAGAAGGGAAACGCTACCCATTCCAGTATTTGGGCCTGGAGAATTCCATAGACTGTATAATCCATGGGGTTGCAAAGAGTCAGACAAGACTGAGTGACTTTCACTTTACACTTCCAATCTATTTTATGTCAGTATAATTATTGGACCAGACAACGAACCCAGAAGGTAAGAAGTTTAGCTTAGTTTTCACCCTTACAAGCTAACTGACAATTAGAAAGATTTGTTTATTTGTTTTCCTATGGTGAACATTGTATTGATGTCAGAAAAGAAAAGAACACTATTTCGTTAACTTCTCCTTATTTTTTTATGCTAATCTAGATATGGCATGATGATGGACTCTTCTCTCCTTCCCTCAGGAAACCAAAAGATGAAGTGTCTTGATTAAGATGGGCCAGCCAAAGAAGCAGATAGAGCTAAGAAAATTTTCCCCCAGGTTCAGTTCAGTTCAATCGCTCAGTCGTGCCCAACTCTTTGTGACCCCATGAATCGCAGCACGCCAGGCCTCCCTATTCATTACCATCTCCTGGAGTTCACTCAGACTCACATCCATCGAGTCAGTGATGCCATCCAGCCATCTCTTCCTCTGTTGTCCCCTTCTCCTCCTGCCCCCAATCCCTCCCAGCATCAGAGTCTTTTCCAATGAGTCATCTCTTCGCATGAGGTGGCCAAAGTACTGAGTTTCAGCTTTAGCATCATTCCTTCCAAAGAAATCCCAGGGTTGATTTCGTTCAGAATGGACTGGTTGGATCTCCTTGCAGTCCAAGGGACTTATTTTTACTCTTGTCACTCTATATACAAAACTATGATTCACTAACTTACTCCTCATTTCTAAAAAGAGAACTCAGACACTATTCTTGATGTCTAATTCAGTTTGAAATGTTGGTTGCTTTCAGATGAGGTTTATTTGGGTAATATATTCACCAACTTTGTAAAATATATAGCATCTTTCATTATCCTTCAAATCAGTATGCATGCTTAGTCATTCAGTCATGTCCGTTTCTTTGTGACCCCATGGGTTATAGTACATCAGGCTCCTCTGTCCATGGGATTCTCCAGGCAAGAATACTGAAGTGGGTAGCCATTCCATTTTCCAGGGGATCTTCTCAACCCAGGGACTGCACCCAGGTCTCCTGCATTGCAGACAGATTCTTTAACATCTGATCCACCAGGGAAGCCCTCAAATCAGTATACTGTTTATTTTATAGCTTATCTAGTAGCAGTTTTGGCTTCCCACGTAGCTCATCTGGCAAGGAATATGCCTGCAATGCAGGAGACTCTGGTTTAATTCTTGAGTCAGGAAGTTCTTCTGGAGAAGGGATAGGCTACCCACTCCAGTATTCTTGGGCTTTTCTGGTGGCTCATATGGTAAAGAATCTGCCTGCAATGCAGGAGACCTGGGTTCGATCCCTGGGTTGGGAATATCCCCTGACAGAAGGCATGGCAACCTACTCTAGTATTCTTGCCTGGAGAATCCCCTTGAATAGAGGAGTCTAGTGGGCTATGGTCCATGGGTTCACAAAGAGTTGGAGATGACTAAGCATAACACAGCAGCATTTTTCCTGTGACCCACTAAAATGGCCATTCATTTTCATAGAATAAATAAGGTCAGCCACTGTCTAAATTTCAAAACAAGAGGCTATATTTACTAACCTGCTTTCTTCTTTTAAATGTCTCCTTTAGGTTGTATTAACCAAAATCACCCTATATTCCACTATGAGTCCCATGGAGAAAAGTAGTATTAAAAAACTTTCTAAAACACAGACATGCTCTTTAAACCCACATAGCATTCCTACCAAATATCTCATTATCTTAACTTTTATGGTAAATATTAAATTAATTAAACAAATAAGCCAATCTCTCTAGCTTAAAATTCTTCTACTTCCTAAAGATTAGACTCATTAGTTCAGAAGTCAATTAAACATCAAGTTTCTTTAATATGTGATGCTCATTGTTTCAATGAATGTATTATATGAAGCTATTATCATGGATACCAAGGTCTTGCTGGGAATCTGTATATTGTTGTATTGTTGGTTTTGTTCAGTCAGTTAGTCATGTCCGACTCTTTGCAACACCATGTATTGAGCATGCCAGGCTTCCCTGTCCTTCACTATCTCCCACAGTTTGTTCAGACTCTTAAACATTGAGTCAGTGATGCCATCCAACCATCCCATCCTCTGTTATCCACTTCTCCTCCTGCCTTCAAACTTTCCCAGCATCAGGGTCTTTTCCAACAGGTCTTTTCTCATCAGGTGGCCATAATATTGGAGTTCAGCTTCAACATAAATTCTTCCAATGAAAATTCAAGATTGATTTCCTTTAAGAATGACTGGTTCAAACTCCTTGCTGTCCAAGGGCCTCTCAAGAGTCGTCTCCAGCACCACAATTCGACCTGGGTATCTAGCAAAGAACTAAACAGGCAAAAATTCCCACAAATTTAATGTTAACCAGTATTCTTCCCTGGAGAATCCCTTGGACAGAGGAGCCTGGTGGGTTATGGTTCATAGGGTTGCCAATAGTGGGACATGACGGAAGTGACTTAGCATTCAAACAAAAAAGCAAAAACATAATCATTTAAAATTTTTTATTTATTTATATTGATTGGAGGATAATTACATATTGTGATGGTTTTTGCCATACATCAGTATGAATCAGCCACAAGCATACATGTGTCTCCTTCTTCCTGAAATTTCCTCTGACATCTTTCCCCCCCTTCATCCCTCTGGGCTGTCACAGAGTCGTGGCTTTGGGTGCGTTGTGCCATAAATCAAACCCCCACTAGCTATCTATTTCACATATGCTAATATATATGTTTCAATGCTATTCTCTCAAATCATCCCACCCTCTCCTTCTCCAACTGAGTCCAAAAGTCTGTTCTTTATGTCTGTGTCTCCTTTTTTGCCCTGCATGTAGGATCATCAGTACCATCTTTCTAGATTCCACATATATATTTTAATATCTGGTATTTGTCTTTCTCTTTCTGACATTTCATTCTGTATAATAGGCTCTAGGTTTGTGTTTAAGCCCATCTCATTGTATTAATAACTTGCCCAGTATTCAGTCCACTTTATAATCATCTTGCATCAGATCTCTAGTCTCCATTAAATTCTCTTGTCCTACACCATCCCTCTCAATACCCATATCTGTCAAATAATCCTATTTTACATCTTTACTCTACATCTTATTACCTTAAGTACAAATACCCAGATGATTGGAGGTGTCAAGACTTTTAATGTTGATAATGAACTAAAATGTAAATCATTCAACATTCAGTAATCTCCAGCACATCTGTGTTAAAGCAAAGATTTATGGAAGAAAGAGAGAAAGAACAAAAGGAAGGAGAGAGAATAAGAGTAAGCTTGGGAGTAAGCGGGAAACAATGAGAGAGAAGAAAGGAAGTAACAAAAAAGGAAGGAAGGAACAAAGACAGGAAGGAAAGAAGGAAAATAACAATAACTATAGTGAATTGAAAGATCAGTCATATCCTACTCTTTACAACCCCATGGACTATAGAGTCCATGGAATTCTCCAGGCCAGAATACTGGAGTGTGTAGCCTTTTTCTTCTCTAGGGGATCTTTCCAACACAGGGATCAAACCCAGGTCTCCCACATTGCTGGTGGATTATTTACTAGCTGAGCCACAAGGAAAGACCAATACCTATAGTAATATAGGTGACTATCAGTTGACTGTTTGTGTTTGCCCAAGGCAAATGCTAGCAGAGTTTTGCCGAGAGAACACATTAGTCATAGTAAACACCCTTTTCCAACAACATAAGAGCTGACTCTATACATTGACATTACCAGACAGTCAATAATGAAGCCAGATTATTTATGTTCTTTGCAACTAAAGATGGAGAAGCTCTATACAGTGAGTAAAACAGGACCTGGAACCAACTGTGGCTTAGATCATGAGCTCTTTATTGCAAAATTCAGGCTTAAATTGAAGACAGTAAGGAAAATCACTAAGTCATTCAGGTATTACCCTGATAACTTACCTTATGATAATATGGTAGAGGTGACGAATATATTCAAGGGATTAGATCTAGTAGACAGAGTGTCTGAAGAACTAAGGAGAGAGGTTCATAACACTGTACAGGAGATAGTGGCCAAAATCATCCCAAAGAAAAAGAAATGCAAGAAGACAATGTGGTTGTCTGAGGAGACTTTATAAATAGCTGAGGAAATGGGAGATGCAAAAGACAAGGGAGAAAAGGAAAGATATACCCAACTGAATGAAATGTTCTAGAGAATAGCAAGGAAAGATAAGAAGGACATCTTACATGAACATTGCAAAGAGACAGAGGAAAACAACAGAATGGGAAAGACTAGAGAACTCTTAAAGAAAATTGTAGATATCATGGGGACATTTCATGAATGGATGGGCATGATAAAGGATTGAAACTGTAGGAATCTAACATAAGCAGAAAAGATTAAGAAGAGTTGGCAAAAATAAACAGAATTATTGAAGGAAAGAGTTAATGACCCAGATAATGTTGATGGTGCAACCATTCACCTAGAGATTGACATCTTGGAATGTGAAGATCAGTCCTAGGTACCCTTTGGAAGGAATAATGCTAAAGCTGAAACTCCAGTATTTTGGCCACCTCATATGAAGAGTTGACTCATTGGAAAAGACCCTGATGCTGGGAGAGATTGAGGGCAGGAGGAGAAGTGGACGACGGAGGATGAGATGGCTGGATGGCATCACTGACTCGATAGACATGAGTCTGAGTGAACTCCGGGAGTTGGTGATGGACAGGGAGGCCAGGCTTGCTGCAATTCATGGGGTTGCAAAGAGTCAGACATGACTGAGAGACTGAACTGACTTGAATTTACCATGATTCATTAACCTAACATTCCAGATCCTAATGCCATATTGTTCTTTACAGCATCAGACTTTACTTTCACCACCAGACACATCCATAACTGGATGTTGTTTCTGTTTTGGCTCAATTTCTTCATTCCTTCTGTAGCTATTTCTCCACTCTTCTTCAGTAGCATATTGGGTACCTACCAACCTGGGGAGTTCATCTTTCAGTGTCATATATTTTTGCCTTTTCATACTCTTCATGGAGTACTCAAGGTAAGAACACCAAAGTGGTCTGCTATTTCCTTCTCCAGTGGACCACATATTGTCAGAACCCTCCACCATGACCCATCTGACTTGGGTGGCCCTACATGGCATGGCTCATAGTTTCATTGAGTTACACATCTGTGATACATGTGATCAGTTTTGTTAGTTTTCTGTGATTGTGATTTCCATACTGTCTGCCCTCTGATGGATGAGGAGAAGAGGCTTGAAGAAGAAAGGAAGATGGGGATGCTGCAGTCCATGCCAAACATTGGGCTGGATGAAGCACAAGCTGGAATAAAGATTGCTGGGAGAAATACCAATAACCTCAGATATGCAGATGGCAGCACCCCTATGGCAGAAAGGAAAGAGGAACTAAAGAGCTTATTGATGAAGATGAAAGAGGAGAGTGAAAAAGTTGGCTTTCAAATACCTAAGATCATGGCATCCAGTCCCATCACTTTATGTCAAACAGATGGGGAAAAAATGGAAACAGAGAGAGATTTTTTCTTGGGATCCAAAATCACTACAGATGGTGACTGCAGCCATTAAATTAAAAGATGCTTGCTCCTTGAAAGAAATGCTATGACAAACCTTGACAGCGTATTAAAAAACAGAGACATTACTTTGCCAACAAAGGTCCATATAATCAAAGCTATGATTTTTTCCAGTAGTTATGGATGGATGTGAGAGTTCAAGTATAAAGAAAGTTAGAGTTTTACAGACCTAAATCACACATACACCTGTTCACATTCAAAATGTGTTGAATTCTGTGCATGCCTACTGTCAAAGTTTTTTGTTTTTGTTTTTTGAAAACACGTATACTGAGATTTTACGCATATTCAGAGAATATTATGTTCTGACTATAGAAAGCTAACTGTAAGTCATATAGACAGACACACTGATCCATGACAAAATATTCTGTTACAGTAGTGATATTATTAATAAAAGATCTTTGAATACTGTTTTAAATATATATTGCAATGTAAAGTAAAGAAAAAGTAAAATGTTTTGTTTTGTATCTTGGGAAGTAAATAATTCTAATTTATTTCTTCTATTTTTCCCCTCAACTCACTACAGAAATACGAAAAAAAAAAAAAAAAACATAAGAATGGGAGAGAGTTAAGTATATAACGATCTGGGGTAAAAAAATTATATAGTTACTATCAATAATTTAAGGTAATTCACTGCGACATAGAAGAGGCCTTATTAGATACATGATTGATTTGGGGAACACGTGTATACCTGTGGCGGATTCATGCTGATGTATGGCAAAATCAATACAATATTATAAAGTAATTAACCTCCAATTAAAGTAAATAAATTTATTTAAAAAAAATAAAATAAGGACATTTATTTCCTTTACTCTGGGAGGTGGGTCATAGAGGATCCTGCTGTGACTTATGTTGGAAAGGGTTTTGCCTATGTTTTCCTCTAGGAATTTTATACTTTCTGGTCTTACGCTTAGATCTTTAATCCATTTTGAGTTTATTTTTGTGTACTGTGTTAGAAAGTGTTCTAGTTTCATTCTTTTACAAGTGGTTGACCAGTTTTCCTAGCACCACTTGTTAAAGAGATAGTTTTTTCTCCATTTTATATTCTTGCTTCCTTTATCCAAGATGAGGTGTCCATGGGTGCATGGATTTATCTCTGGGCTTTCTATTTTGTACCATTGATCTATATTTCTGTCCTTGTGCCAGGACCATACTGTCTTGATGACTGTTACTGTGTAGTATAGCCTAAAGTCAGGCAGATTGATTCCTCCAGATTGCTTTGGCTATTCGAGGATTTTTTTGTATTTCCATACAAATTGTGATATTATTTGTTCTAATTCTGAGAAAAATACCATTGGTAGCTTGATAGGGATTGCATTGAATCTATAGATTGCTTTGGGTAGTATACTCCTTTTCACTATATTGATTCTTCTGATCCATGAACACGGTATATTTCTCCATTTATTTGTGTCATCTTTGATTTCTTTCATCAGTGTTTTATAGTTTATGTATATATATAGGTCTTTTGTTTCTTTAGGTAAATTTATTCCTAAGTATTTTATTATTTTCATTGCAATGGTGAATGGGATTGTTTCCTTAATTTCTCTTTTTGTTTTCTCATTGTTATTGTGTAGGAATGCAAAGCATTTCTAGGTGTTAATTTTATATCCTGCAAGTTTACTATATTCATTGATTAGCTCTAGTAAATTTCTGATGGAGTCTTTAGTGTTTTCTATGTAGAGGATCATGTCAGCAGTGAGAGTTTTACTTCTTTTCCAATCTGGATTCCTTTTGTTTTTCTGCTCTGATTGCTGTGGCTAAAACTTCCAAAACTATGTTGAATAGTAGTGGTGAAAGTGGGCACCCTTGTCTTGTTCCTGACTTTAAGGGAAATGCTTTCAATTTTTCAACATTGAGGATAATGTTTGTCATATATAGCTTTTATTATGTTGAGGTATGTTCCTTCTATTCCTGCTTTCTGGAAGGCTTTTATCATAAATGAATGTTGAATTTTGTCCAAGGCTTTCTCTGCATCTATTGATATAATCATATGGTTTTTATCTTTCACTTTGTTAATGTGGTGTATTATGTTGATTTATTTGCTGATATTAAAGAATCCTTGCATCCCTGGAAAAAGCCCACTTGGTCATGATGTATGATCTTTTTAATATGCTATTAGATTCTGTTTGCTACGATTTTGTTAAGGATTTTTGCATCTATGTTCATCAGTGATATTGGCCTGTAGTTTTCTTTTTTTGCAGCATCTTTGTGAGGTTTTGGTATTAGGGTGATGGTGGTTTCATAGAATGAGTTTGGAAGTTTACCTTCCTCTGCCATTTTCTGGAAGAGTTTGAGTAGGATAGGTGTTAGCTCTTGAAATTTTTGGTAGAATTCAGCTGTGAAGCCATCTGGTCCTGTGCTTCTGTTTGCTGGAAGATTTCTGATTACAGTTTCAATTTCCATGCTTGTGATGGGTCTGTTAAGACTTTCTATTTCTTCCTGGTTCAGTTTTGAAAAGTTATACTTTTCTAAGAATTTGTCCATTGCTTCCAAGTTGTCCTTTTTATTGGCATATACTTGCCGATAGTAGTCTCATGACCCTTTGTATTTCTGTGATATCTGTTGTGATTTTTCCATTTTCATTTCTAATTTTGTTGATTTGATTCTTCTCCCTTTGTTTCTTGATGAGTCTGGCTAAGGGTTTGTCTATTTTATTTATCTTCTCAAAGAACCAACTTTTGGCTTTGTTCATTTTTGCTATGGTTTCTTTTCTTTTTTTTTTTGCATTTATTTCTGCCCCAATTTTTATGATTTCTTTCCTTCTACTAACCTGGGGTTCTTCATTTCTTCCTTTTCTACTTGCTTTAGGTGTAGAGTTAGGTTATTTATTTGAATTTTTTATTGTTTCTTGAGGTAAGCTTATATTGCTATAAACCTTCCCCTTAACACTGCATTTACAGTGTCCCATAGGTTTGGGGTTGTTGTGTTTTCATGTTCATTCATTTCTAAGCAGATTTTGATATCTCTTAGATTTCTTCTGTGAACTGTGGATTATTCAGAAGTCTGTGGTTTAGTCTCCATATGTTGGAATTTTTAATAGTTTTTTTTTTTTTTTTCCTATAGTTGACATCTAATCTTACTGCATTGTGATCAGAAAAGATGCTTGGAATTATTTCTTTTTTTTTTTTTTTAATTTACCAAGGCTAGATTTATGGGCCAGAATGTGATTTATCCTAGAGAAGGTTCCGTGTGCACTTCAGAAAAATGTGATATTCCTTGTTTTGAGGTGAAATGTCCTATAGATATCAATTAGGTCTAACTGGTCCATTGTATCATTTAAAGTTTGTGTTTCCTTGCTAATTTTCTGTTTAGTTGATCTATCCAAAAGTGTGAGTGGAGTATTAAAGTCTCCCACTATTATTGTGCTACTGTTAATTTCCCCTTTCATACTTGTTAGTATTTCCCTTACATACTGTGTTGCTCCTATGTTGGGTGCATACAAATGGTATCTAAGTAAACTTAAAAGCTTTTGCACAATAAAGGAAACTATAAGCAAGGTGAAAAGACACCTTCAGAATGGGAGAAAATAACAGCAAACGAAGCAAGTGACAAAGAATTAGTCTCAAAAATATACAAGCAATTCCTGCAGCTCAATTCCAGAAAAATACACAACCCAATCAAAAAATGGGCCAAAGAACTAAACAGACATTTCTCCTAAAAGACACAGATGGCTAACAAACACATGAAAAGATGCTCAACACCACTCATTATCAGAGAAATGGAAATCAAAACCATAATGAGGTACCATCTCATGCCAGTCAGAATGGCTGCTATCCAAAAATCGACAAACAAAGAATGCTGGAGAGGGTGTAAAGAAAAGGAAACCCTCTTCCACTGTTGGTGGGAATGCAAACTAGTACAGCCACTGTGGAGAACAGTGTGGAGATTCCTTAAAAACCTGGAAATAGAACTGCCATACAACCCAGCAATCCCACTGCTAGGCAAACACACTGAGGAAACCAGAATTGAAAGAGACATGAGTACCCCCAATGTTCATCGAAGCACTGTTTATAATGGCCAGAACATGGAAGCCACCTAGATGTCCATCATCAGATGAAAGGATAAGAAAGCAGTGGTACATATACACAATGAAATATTACTCAGCCATTAAAAAGAATACATTTGAATCAGTTCTAATAAGGTGGATGAAACTGGAGCCTATTATATAGAGTGAAATAAGTCAGAAAGAAAAACACCAATACAGTATATTAACACATATATATGGAATTTAGAAAGATGGTAACAATGATCCTATATGTGAGATATATCAAAAGAGACACAGATGTATAGAACAGTCTTTTGGACTCTGTGGGAGAAGACAAGGGTGGGATGATTTGGGAGAATGGCATTGAAACATGTATATTATCATATGTAAAACAGATCACCATTCTAGGTTCTATGCATGAGACAGGATGCTCAGGGTTGGTGCACTGGGATGACCCTGAAGGATGGGATGGGGGGAGGTGGGAAGGGGGTTCAGGATGGGGAACACGTGTACACCCATGGCTGATTCATGCCAGTGTATGGCAAAAAACATTCAGTTTAGTTCAGTTCAGTCACTCAGTCATGTCCGATTCTTTGCGACCCCATGAAATGCAGCACACCAGGCCTCCCTGTCCATCACCAACTCCTGCAATTTACTCAAACTCACGTCCATCAAGTCAGTGATGCCATCCAGCCATCTCATCCTCTGTCGTCCCCTTCTCCTCCTGCCCCCAATACCTTCCAGCATCAGGGTCTTTTCCAATGAGTCAACTCTTTACATAAGGTGGCCAAAGTAAGTATTGGAGTTTCAGCTTCAGCATCAGTTTTTCCAATGAACACCCAGGACTGACCTCCTTTAGAATGAACTGGTTGGATCTCCTTGCAGAAACCACTACAATATTGTAAAGTAATTAGCCTCAAATTAAATAAATAAATTAAAATTTAAAAATAAAAGCAGATTTTTTTCATATTTGGATATGTAAACATGTAAAAGACATTTTCATTTAAAAAATGACATGTGAGTTAATATTATGACTTCTGATACAATCTAGTATGGATAGAATTGAAACAAAATAAAGGAGAAAAGTTTTTTGTCTTTGGATAGATTTGTGATTAGCTTGACTGGTGGAAAATAAGTCAAGGAAGCAGGATCATAATATATGGCAAAACCAATACAATATTGTAAAGTAATTAGCCTCCATTAAAATAAATAAATTTATATTTTAAAAAAATCTAGGTGATTTAAGTTAATGACAAAGTGTTTCTCTGCACGACAGAACTAGGGCTGTGTTCTTACCTTTCTCACGCAGCTAAAAAATGACATAATTATTCACTTCTGAATTGGAAATTACTAAATACTTAAGTTTGAATTTATAAACATGGAAATTAACTCAGTAATCGAATCCTTTCTTTGGGAAATTTTTGACTCACCTAAAACTCTCCTATATCATTCTTTAGTAATGACCTACTGAATTTACATCTTATTGCCATTGTTAACGTTCTTTGTCCCTCTTTCTGCTAGTCAATTTTAATATTTTTAGCTTTTCCTTATACTTGCTGCTGCTAAGTCGCTTCAGTCGTGTCCGACTCTGTGCGACCTCATAGATGGCAGCCTACCAGGCTCCCCCGTCCCTGGGATTCTCCAGGCAAGAACACTGGAGTGGGTTGCCATTTCCTTCTCCAAAGCATGACAGTGAAAAATGAAAGTGAAGTCGCTCAGCCGTGTCCGACTCTTAGCGACCCCACGGACTGCAGTCTACCAGGCTACTCCATCCATGTGATTTTCCAAGCAAGAGTACTAGAGTGGGGTGCCATTGCCTTCTCTGTTCCCTTATACTTTGGTCATAGCTATTGGTCATAACTACCGATAGAGAGTAATAGGGGTAGTTATTTATTTATTTATTCACTTATTCACTCATTTATGTGTGAACTCTTTAATACTGGAGTGGTTAGCAGTTCCCTTCTCCAGGGAATCTTCCCACACATTGATTTTTATATATACATACCCATTCATATTAGTAGAGTATCTGTATGAGTTAGAGTTTCACTAGAGAAGCAGAACTAGTAGTAAATATTAAGATAGATACATGTAATATATAGTGTTAAATTATATATTAAACTGGAGAAGGATATGGCAACCCACTCCAGTATTCTTGCCTGGAAAAGTCCATACACAGAGTATCCTGGAGGACTACAGTCCATGGGGTCACGAAGTTGGACACGACTTCGTTCAGGATTGGGAAGCCATGTACACCCATGGCAGATTCATGTCAATGTATGACAAAACCAATACAGTATTGTAAAGTAAAATTTTAAAAAAAAAATTACAAAAATAAAAATTTTAAATTTAAAAAAAGAAGGAAAAAAAATTGATTGTTTTAGTTTCTAACTTGTGTCTGACTCTTTTGTGACTCCGTGGACTGTAGCTTATTAAGATCCTCTATCCATGGGGTTTCCCAGACAAGAAAACTGGAATGAATTGCCATTTCTTTCTCCAGGGGATCTTCCTGAGCCAGGGATCCAACCCATGTCTCCTGAATTTCAGGTGGATTCTTTACCACTGAGCCACTTTAGAAGTCCCAATTATTAATATATAATATTAAATAATATATAACATTAAATACATAAATTCCTTATATGATCATTCAGAAGACTAGCTAGGTTAGTGAAATATGAAAGCAGACCATAGGGAAGGGCAAGACAGTTTGGAAATTCTTGGGGAGAAGCTAAAGCCACTGAACAAACCACTGGCAAAATGTCTTCCTTCACAAGGAAACCTTAGTTCTGCTCTTAAGTGCTTTCAATTGATTAAACGAGGCTCTCCAGCATTAATGAAGATTACCTCCTTTATTTAAAGTCAACAAATTGAGGACATCAATCATATCTACAAAACATCTTCATAGCACTACTTATATCAGTGTTTCACTGAATAACTAGGGACTATAGCCTAGTCATGTTGACAGTCAGTACTATCACAGTATCAAATATTTGTGAAGTACAATGGTAGACACAGTGGGAATTGCTACAGTGATGAACCTGCATTCAAATAAGAATGAATTTACCCAAGTGAGGATCCCTATTGTACACAGTTCAGTTCAGTTTAGTTGCGTCAAACTTTATGCAACCTCATGGACTGAGGCATGCCAGGCTTCCCTGTCCATAACCAACACCTGAAGCTTGCTCAAACTCATGTCCTTCGAGTCAATGATGTTATTCTACTATCTCATCTGTTGTCCCCTTCTCCTCTTGCCTTCAATCTTTCCCATCATCAGGGTCTTTTCTAATGAGTCAGTTCTTTGCATCAGGTGACCAAAGTATTGTATTTCAGCTTCAGCATCAGTCCTTCCAATGAATATTCAGCCCATAATATTCCAACTATTCTGTAAAGTGACTATATAATGAAAACCAATGTGAAATAATAGGGGAAAAGATCCCACATAACTTATGGATCAAGATCTTTTTCATGTGACCTTCCCTGACCTTCCTTAATTATTGCTTCTGAAATCTACTATCTTCCCTATGGAATTCAATTAAAGAATACATATTGTGTTCAACCAAAAATATTAAGTCATACTGAGCTATCTTATGAGTACTCTTACTCTTCACCTAGTTAAGCTCCTTGAAAAAAGTAAATATGTAGTGTTTGGATCCTCCCTCCTTCTCCTACCATGCATTTTTGGGACATGATAAGTTTGCTAATATTAAGTACAAGGCTTAGGCTCAGTATACTATTGATTTAAACCATTTTTTAAAAAAATATTTAAAATTCTTAGGAACTCTTACATAGGGTATATGAGTTATATTGGTCAAAAATAGGAATTAAAAAAGACCCCAGTCTGTGTTCCTATCCAATAAGTTTTCATGACCTTTCATATAAACCCTTCTCCCTGCAGATGAACTAACATACACCAAGAACTGTAAAGGAATACACCGAGACTCCTAAACTTGACATTCTAGGACTTCTTCCTGAGAATGTTGTTGCTAATCAAAAGAGCTCTACTAATGGAGTATAAAGTGACAGAGTCTTTTATGGAATCATAAAACCTTTTAATATGTACTTCAGGGGCTTATAATCTTCCAAGTAACATAGTAAATATAATGAACATAAAAATTATCTTTGCAGCTGTTGTGTGTGTCAGTAGCAATAATAAACTCTCAGCACTGCAGAAGACCAAAAAAGCATCTGGTATTTTGATTCACCCAATTTAATCACATAGAGTTTAAACATTTAGTATTTTACAAGTTTGTTTATTGATTTTCAAGGTTTTTGCAAGATTATGTGAAATCCCATGGAATACACAGTTAGCATGGACCCATTCTGCTCATCCCACAGGCTTAGACACATTGCCAAAAGCACTCATGTGTAGCCTCAGGGAGAGATTTAGCATTAAACAGCACAGAGCTTTGAGTGAAGGAAAGAAATTAGATGGTGGATTTTTTTTTTTTAATTTGTAAGAGTAAGATAAATTTTATAACAATATTAATAAGCCACATTAATAGATTTTTTCTAACCTCTAACTTTTAATCTGCAAGTATTATTTTGATAATGCTTACAGAAATGTACTAGTAAGATCACCAGTGATACTTTTTTCCTATGGAACAGATCTAAAATCAGACTTTTAGACATAATACTTTTTATAAATCTTAATCATTTTTCATTTCTTGTTTTGAGATTTTTTCCAACATAAACAATAATAAATTTGATTATAAAGATTGCAATCTGATGAACATATTCGAAAGTAAAAAAAAAAAAATCTATGGCTGTAGTCTAGATTCCCTGTTTGCAGATTTTTGTGGCTTCCTCTGGATGACTACTTTACAGCACTATGGACTGTGAGACGGAAGTGTTTTCCACATCCTGAACTTTAATGAGGCTAATTAACTGTTTTGTAGTACTAAACACCTCTCATTATATTCACATGTTTAATATCTAGAAAATATTAAGGTAAATGTTTTATATTTACTTTAAATGTTTATTCATATTATATGCCTTTTATATTAAAAAGCGGAATTTGACCAAAGATTATGTATTAGCTAAGGGGGTTCAAAACTCAAATAAGACATGGTTCCCGATCCATAAAGAATGATTCCTTTAAACAATGGTGAATGAAAGGATGTACCTGTTTCTTTTCCAACATTCTCTCTGAGCAGTTCAGTTCAGTCGTTCAGTCATGTCCAACTCTTTGCAACCCCATGGACTGCAGCATGATGGCTTCCCGACCCATCACCAACTCCTAGAGCTTGATCAAACTCATATCCATCGAGTTGGTGATGACATCCAACTATCTCATCCTCTGTCCTCCTCTTCTCCTCCTGACTTCAATCTTTCCTAGCATCAGGGTCTTTTAAATGAGTCAGTTCTTCCCATCAGTTGGAAAAATTATTGGAGTCTCAGATTCAGCATCAGTTCTTTCAATGAATATTCAGGACTTATTCCTTTAGAATGGACTTGTTGGAACTCCTTGCAGTCCAAGGGACTCTCAAGAGTCTTCTCCAACACCACAGATCAAAAGCATCAATTCTTCGATGCTCAGCTTTCTTTATAGTCCAGCTCTCACATTCATACATAACTACTGGAAAAACCATAGTTTGACTAGATGGACCTTTGTTGGCAAAGTAATGTCTCTGCTTTTCAATATGCTATCTAGGTTGGCCATAACTTTTCTTCCAAGGAGTAAGCATCTTTTAATTTTATGGCTGCAGTCAGCATCTGCAGTGATTTTGGGTCCCCCCAAAAATAAAGTCTCTCAGTGTTTCCACCGTTTCCCCATCTATTTGCCATGAAGTGATGGACCAGATGCTATGATCTTCATTTTTTGAATGTTGAGTTTTAAGCCAGTTTTTTCACTCTCCTCTTTCCTTTCATCAAGAGACTCTTTAGTTCTTCACTTTCTGCCTTAAGGATGGTGTCATCTGTATATCAGAAGTTATTGATATTTCTCCTGAGAATCTTGATTCCAGCTTGTGCTTCATCCAGCCCAGCATTTTGCATGATGTATTCTGCATATAAGTTAAATAAGCAGGGTGACAATATACAGCCTTGATGTACTCCTTTCCTGATTTGGAACCAGTCTATTGTTCTATGTACGGTTCTAACTGTTGCTTCTTGACCTACATACAGATTTCTCAGGAAGCAGATAAGGTGGTCTGGTATTCCCATCTCTTTAAGAATTTTCCACAGTTTGTTGTGATCCACAGTCAAAGGCTTTGGCATAATCAATACAACAGAAATAGATGTTTTTCTGGAACTAGCTTGCTTTTTTTTAAAATATAAATTCATTTATTTTCATTGGAGGTTAATTACTTTACAGTATTACTTTGCCAACAAAGGTCCATCTAGTCAAGGCTATGGTTTTTCCAGTGGTCATGAATTGATGTGAGAGTTGGACTATGAGGAAAACTGAGAGCCAAATAATTGATGAAGACTCTTGAGAGTCCCTTGGATTGCAAGGAGATCCAACCAGTCCATTCTGAAGGAGATCAGCCCTGGGATTTCTTTGGAGGGAATGATGCTGAAGCTGATACTCCAGTACTTTGGCCACTTCATGAGAAGAGTGGACTCACTGGAAAAGACTCTGATGCTGGGAAGGACTGGGGGCAGGAGGAGAAGGGGACGACAGAGGATGAGATGGCTGGATGGCATCACTGACTCGATGGACGTGAGTCTGAGTGAACTCCGGGCGTTGGTGATGGACAGGGAGGCCTGGCGTGCTGCGATTCATGGGGTTGCAAAGAGCCGGACATGACTGAGTGACTGAAATGAACTGACTGATTGTATTGGTTTTGCCATACATCAACATGTATCTGCCATAGGTATACACGTATTCCCCATCCTGAACTCCCCTCCCACCACCCTCCCCATACTATCCATCTGGGTCGTCTCAGTGCACCAGCCCCAAGGATCCAGTGTCATGCATCAAACCTGGACTGGCGATTCATTTCATATATATTATACATGTTTCAATGCCATTCTCCCAAATCATCCCACCCTCTCCCTCTCCCACAGAGTCCAAAAGACTGTTCTATACATCTGTGTCTCTTTTGCTATCTCGCATACAGGGTTATCGTTACCATCTTTCTAAATTCCATATATATGTGTTAATATACTGTATTGCTGTTTCTCTTTCTGGCTTACTTCACTCTGTATAATCTGCTCCAGTTTCATCGACCTCATTAGAACTGATTCAAATGAATCCATTTTAATGGCTGAGTAATACTTCATTGTGTATATGTACCACTGCTTTCTTATCCATTCATCTGCTGATGGACATCTAGGTTGCTTCCATATCCTGGCTATTATAAACAATGCTGCAATGAACATGGAACTCTCTTGCTTTTTTGATGATCCAGGGGATGTTGGCAATTTGATCTCTGGTTCTTCTGCCTTTTCTAATTCCAGCTTGTACATCTGTAATTTCATGATTCATGTACTGTAGAAGCCTCGTTAGGAGAATTTTGAGCATTACTTTGCTTTTCTCTCTGAACAGGTATTCCAACAGTATGTGCTTAAGATTATTATGTATTTCCCTGTTATTAGATCTTAAAGAATCCACATGTAATGTGGGAGACACAGGTTCAATCCTTGGGTCGGGAAGATCCCCTGGAGAAGGAAATGGTTGTCCACTCCATTATTCTTTCCTGGAGAATTCCATGGAGAGAGGAGCCTGGCAGACTGAAGTTCATGGTGTCGCAAAGAGTCAGACACAACAGTGACCAATACTTTCACTAATATTAATAATGGTAAATAGACTTCCAATAGTTGAAGTTTACAGAGAGATAGAAGATTTTTTAAAAAATCTAGATAACACTTTGAAAAAGAAAAATAGTGTAAAGTGACTAAAGTGTTAAAGAAGAATTTACTTTCTCGTACCTTTTAGAGAGATATGTACTTTTTTCCAATATCTGCCCTTGCTTCCCCCCTCCACTAAAAATCAAAAGCCAAAACATGTTTGCTTCTTGAATTTCATTTGTTTCTTTTTCTTTTCTTTCTTTCTTTCCTTTTTTTTTTTTTTTGAAGATAATGTTCTGCAGAGGTGTGTTGATTCTTGGTGTGTGCCAACTGCTGTTTTGATAGTGCTCATGTTCTATGTCCAAAGATAAAGGATTGTTCTCTCTGCATGAGGTAGCCAAGATAGCTATTGTTGCTCCCTGTCAAGATTTACCAATCTGAAATATTCTTGTTAAGAAGAAATAGAAAGATTTGACACCTAAAGTAAATTAGCTTTAGGTCTCCACAGGATATCCTGCATATCTAGTTTTCTTACATATAGGAATTGATCATTTTCTCTGGAAAAGTAGAAGGTAAGAATGTAAAAAAGTGACTTAAAATGACATTCAGGTGTTTGTAGGGCAGGGAGGAATAACAATGGACTAAAGAGAGGATGTCACCTTTCCTGAGGTAATGATAGGAGGGTGTGGACTGTAAATACAGCAGGATGGATTTAGGTTTCCATGTGAGGGGAAGTTTACTATGAAGATAGGAGACTCTGTTCTTCTTGACTGTCCATCTGTACTGAATAATTAATGTGTAATCCTGCTTACTAGATGGCAAATGAGTAAGATAATAACAAGATGTTTCACAAGTTGACATGAATCCCTCCACACTATACAAGTTGAGTAATTGATAATTTTTGTAATGAGATTGGAAAATGTCTGCCTAATAAGCCACCTCAAGCACATAGCTAGGAAAGAGCTTTAATAATAAGAGAGTTGGTAAAACTTTGTGTAATTTCAACATAGTTGACCATTTGGAGAAATCAGTAAATTCTTTATAAAAAAAAAAAAAAAAAGAGTCAAGCTGCCTTCTTGACAATGTAGAGAAAGAAAAAAAAATCTTAAGAAAATAGTTTTTGCCTGCAGTCAAGAATCTAAGACTACTGATTATCTGATAATCATAAATTTTGCAGAACTAAAAAGTCAAAATTATTTTTCTCATGCTAAAGTTAGTAAAGGCAAAAACCAGCTAATAAGAAAAGGATAAAAATTGGATTAAAGAAGACCTGAAAAAAATGAGTCTAACCTGTCAGGCATCTCTCAAATATTTTACTGATCAGAAGTAATTTGCTCCACCATCTCAGATGTAGCTTGAGGGGGACTGATTTGTTATGCTTCAACATCTTAGAATGAGAAACTGCGTAGAGCCCTGAGGCCTGCAATTGAAAGATAAATGCTGTAAGAGCAAATGCAGTTTCAATAACCCTTCCTCCAATATGTATCTTGCTATGTTTCTATCCCAGGTTACAACCAGAAATTGAATTAGCTAGTTAATAACTACAATAAATGCCAGGAAAAAACATAAGGTTTTTAACTGTTCAGTGAAGACCTAGATATCCATAATTGTACCAATATAAAGTAGGCATTTAATGTACTGGAATTCCCCCAAAAAGAAATATGTCTTTTGCCCCACTGAGGCCAGCTCAAAGGGAACAAAAAATGTGGACATTCTCCCAGGATATAGGACCTGGAGCATCTTGGAAGACCAGGAACAACTTTCACTCATTTGGAAACTACTCCTTGTTATTTTAGCCCCCCAAAATTTGAAATATTATATAGAGCAGTGCTATCTTATAATCCAACTTCAAAGATGTTCCCCAGTGAACCACTTTTCCCAGCATTCATGCCTTTTTGTGATCCTGTTCATATTTAATCTGAGATGCCCCAGTGATTAGTTTTAACTCAGAGAATGCCATGGAAGTGATATTGTAAGAGTTCTGAGCCTAAACTTTAAGAGGGCTTGGAAGAACCTCCTAGAAAGCCCTGAGACTCCATGTAAAAATCTCATCTACCTCATTGGAGATACCACACAAAAAGAGAGTGAAAAGAATAAGTAAGAGACCAGGTGAATAGGTGCCCTGATACAGAAAGGGAGAGAGAGCAAATATTCTAAAATACATCATAACCTCCAGGTGATTCCCTCATCAGTTGCCATCAGACTGCAACCAACAGAGAGAAAACATGCGAGGTCAACAGAATTATGAAATATAATAAAGTGACTGTTTTAATCCAATAAGTGTTAGGGTGCTTTTGTAAGCAGTAATAGATAACTGAAGCAGAGGTTGCCTCTTGTTTCATTTGTTTAAACTTCTAAATAAATGTTATTACTGTGGTTAGCATGTTTATCATCCCAGATTACATGGAAGATCTTTGAATCAGTTTAAATTAATCATTTAGGAATAAACTATAGACTAGTGAAACCACATTTAGACAAAACTGATTAAAATGCTTACCACCCACTGATCCTGGAAATGGAGCTGAGGACAAGATCTAGACATGTGTTGGGATTGTGGGAAAGATTGTTAGAGTACATTTGGTTTTATGTGAAACAGTTACAATATGCTATGAGGAAAATGCCCACTTGAAATAATTTGTATGAGGAAAAAGAGTGATTATTGCAGGGAGTAAGGAAAGAGAATAATTGTATGTTTACTTTTTCTATCATTACTTGCTTACTTTTTCTGGTAACTGAACTCTCTTTGGTTGAACCCTATCGTACATGGCTAGGGTAATACAGATGTCATCCTAACACCACCACAGGGTCCTGTGCTTCTAAGGAAGACTGTTAATGTAAGAGTTGCTTATCTAAGAGAATGTGAGTCTGAGACTGTGCCATCCTGCTTGACTACCATTAAGGGAGAGTCTAAGAGAGAAGGAAGACCATTCTGAGGAATGAAATATGTATTGAAGATAGATGGAAGAAAAGGAAGGAGAAAGAGACAGAAAGAAAGGAGGAAAGGAGAGGAGGGAAGAAGAGAGAAAGGGAGAGGAGGGAGGGAGAATGGGAGAGAGAATGGAAGGAGGAAGAAAGAAAAGAGAAACAAGGGGTGGGAGTGGACAGCAAAAGATCCAATAAGGTCATTTTAAACACTGAATAGGTAATACTTAGTCTTCCCAGGAATATGATTTAATAAATTCTACTCCTCCTTTTTCTTCTTTCTTTATTATTGTTATTATGATTTTTGGTGTTATTTGCTTTTGAGTTGTTTGCCTCTCATTTTTCATGAAATGAGTATGACTAAAGTTGGCATTCCCACAAAATTTTACTATAATTTTCCTAGAAAATCAACTACAATTGCTATACTAAACAGATTAAATGCAAATAATCTAAACCTTCTCCTTTTCCTGGGAGAGGTATTATAGGTCATATCCTGTGATCTTGCCCAATTCCATAATGATTCCTAAGAGCCCTTTCTCACAGAATTTTCAACTTTCACCCTGGGATCTGCCTCAGCAAGGGTCTGACCTTCTGGGCTAGGTTCCATCATAGCCCCATTTCAGGGAAGCTTGTGTATCAAGGAGAGCACTATCAGCCCAAAGGCAGGGACAAGTTTGGCTTAAAACTAGGGAATCATGTGAGGTAATCCAGCCTGCAAACTGAGAGTAGAATTATTAGGATCGAGAGAAAAATAATGAAAGCCTTTTGCAAAGTTTAGGGAATTAGAGCTAAGTCATGAACAGGTGGCCTAAAGTCACAATAAGGTGGTGAGCAGAGCTCTAAAAGCTGGATAGCAAATAAAATAAAAGGGAGTAAATCACCATGATAGGATCAGAGGCTGTAAGGGTTCAACCCAAAGGAATCTTGTTGGAAAAATGCCTATCACCACCCTCAGAGTATGTGTTTGTTTGTGCCTGCATAGGCAAATGCATGTGTGCCCACACACACATAGGTATAAGGAAGATGTCATGAAGATTATCACAATGAAAAGTAAAATCACAACTGCCTTATTAGAGGGGAAACATTTATACCTGTGTCCTATTCATGTTGACATATGGCAAAAACCCTCTTACAACAGTGTAAAGTAATTATTCTCAAATTAAAACAAATTAATTGTTTAAAAACTAGGAAAGGAGCACATCAAGGCTATATCTTGTCACCTTGCTTATTTAACTTACATGCAGCAAACACCATGCAAAATGCCAGGCTGGATGAAGCAAAAGCTGGAATCAAGATTGGCGGGAGAAATAGCAATAACCTCAGATATGCAGATGGCACCACTCTTATGGCAGAAACGAAAGGGGAACTAAAGAGTCTCTTGATGAATGTGAAAGAGGAGAATGTAAAATCTGGCTTAAAGCTCAACATTCAAAAAACTAAAATCATGGTATCCGGTCCCATCACTTCATAGCAAATAGATGGGGAAACAATGGAAACAGTGACAGACTTTATTTTCTTGGACTCCAAAATCACAGTGGATGGTGAATACAACTACGAAATTAAAAGATGCTTTCTCCTTGGAAGAAGAGCTATGACAAACCTAGACAGAGTATTAAAAAGCAGAGACATTAGTTTGGTGACAAATGTCAGTATAGTCAAAGCTATAGTTTTCCAATAGTCATGTACTGATGTGAGAGTTGGACCATAAACTAGGCTGAGTGCTAAAGAATTGATGCTTTCAAACTGTGGTGTTGCAGAAGACTCTTGAGAGTCCCTTGGATTCAAGATCAAACTAGTCAATTCTAAAGGAAATCAATCCTGAATATTCTTTGGAAGGATTGATGCTGAAGCTGAAGCTCCAATACTTTGGCCACCTGTTGACAGGAACTGACTGATTGGAAAAGACCCTGAAGTTGGCAAAGATTGAAGGCAGGAGGAAAAGGGGACAACAGAGGATGAGATGGTTAGATGGCAACACTGACTCAATGGACATGAATTTGAGCAAGCTCCTGGAGATGGCAAAGGACAGGGAGGCCTTGAATGCTGCAGTCGATGGGGTCACAAAAGTCTGACATGACTGACAACTGAAAAACAGCAACAAAGACATGCATGAGCTTCTCAGGTGGCACTAGTGGTAACGAATCTGGTTGCCAATACAGGAGATTCTGAAGAAGAGGATTCAGTCTGCTTGCTGGGAAGATCCCCTGCCTGGAAATGGGCATAGCAACCCACTCCAGTATTCTTGCCTGGAGAATCCCATGGACAGACAAGCCTGGTAGGCTATATAGCCCTTAGGGTCACAAAAAGTCAAATACTACTGAAGCGACTTAGCATGCATGCATTCAAAGACAAACATACTCTGAAATAAAGATGAAAGATCTCAGTAAGCTGTTTTATTAAAAAGCGGGGAAAATCTGAACCTTTTGGCTTTACTTTATAAACAAGTATTTTCCAAAGTGTGCTCCAAGGAACACTATTCTCACATCACTCGCCACAACAATAATACATAAGACTGGGAAACAACACATAACACCAGGCTTCCCTTAGTTCCACAGTAGACATAAAAACATTAAAACTGATAAGAAGTTTTGCACTGAAAAGACCACTTAACATTTGTTAACCTGAAATAACTCATTCAGCAGATACTAAAATTTCAGAGAATCAGTCAATTAACATTTGCTCTGGGAGAAGATCAGTATTGAATGCTTCCCATGAAAGTTCTATAACTTAGTCCAAATTATCTTCACAGAATTTTCACTTACTCTATACTTGCAGAAAAATACTGGTCGAATCGCACTGGCCCATTGTCAAATCCTAAGTGGGACATACACTTTTATGCCACTTTGCCTTTCTTATAGCCAATACTAATAGCTTTAACCGCACTTCAATTGAGCTCAAAATTCCACTTCCTCTGTGAAGTCTCTCCCAGCTCCCCATTCAACTAAATTCAAACCAGTGTTTGGATTTCTTTGAAGCACTAATTGACCTAATATTAGCATTACTTGTTGAGTTACAAAATCTTTGTAGGCAAGATTATAAATTTATCTCTTTATTCTCTGATGCCCAATAGAGTAATAAGAATAGATGAGGAAATCCATAAATATTATGTTGAAGTAAATTGAATTATACAAAGTAAGACTTAGGTACTTACTAAATGGGAGCATTGCACAATGATGATGTGAGAAAGAAACTTTATGTGGTAAAGATATAATGATATGGTTTTGGACCCAGGCATAGAAGCTTTTTACTATTTCCTATCAGATTAAAAAATAAGCAGTAAAGAACCCACCTGCCAATGCAGGAGACTCAGGAGATATGGGTTCAATACCTGGGCTGGGATGATCCCCTGCCGGAGGAAATGGCAACCTACTGCAGTATTCTTGCCTGGAGAATCCCATGGACAGTGGAGCCTGAAGGGCTACAGTCCATAGGGTCACATGGAGTCAGACAACTGAAGCTACTTAGCATGCACATGTCCATCAGAGGCAATCCATGGACTCCTCAAGGTTAATCAAGTTGGCTCATTATATTCCCTTGAGATAATCTGGCATCATCTCTTCTTATAGCACTTTATCAAATCAGAAAAGCTGCAAAAGACACTTTCTGTTCATTGAACCAACAGAAATTTTCCAGTGCTATCTCTGGCTTTCAAATTCTTCATCCCATAATGCTCTTCTGGAACCAATGAGACACTCTAGCCTTCTGTAGAACTTATCCCTTTCATCAATGTAATTTAAAAAAACCTTCCTTCAAAATTAATGGGGAATCTTTTATTGATTCATATGCAAAAATCCAATGGGAAGAATTTTCCCTGTGATTGATAAGGCACAAGATGACACAGGAAAAAAATCTTCAGACATACTGAGGCAGACAGTCCTGAGCTGAATCCATGTCCCCCTGATTATCAGCTATGTAATAAATACTAGGGTAGTTACTTGCCTCTCTAAATTTACTTTCTTCTTTCATAGAATGAAAACAACAACAGTAATTTTACACATTATTACATGAATTAAATGAGATATTATGTGTAAATTGCCTTACATCTAGACTACCTTATGCCAGATACTTTCTATATATGGAAATGGATTTTTAGCTGTATAATGACACAAACTTGTAACATATAAACTCTAGGTGGGTGTGTAAGAATGCTAGTCACTATGAATTTAAAAATGAATATTTTTCCTATTTCAAGGCACAAGTATATAATCAGATAACTATCAAATATATAATATGTAATGATAATAGAAGTGATTATAGAGCTACTTTGAGTAACAAAATAACACAAAGAATAGTTAATTATTGGGGTCTATTTAGCACTGCTCTTTTCAACTTGCCTCTTGAACTAATTGAGAAATACAACAAAGAAGAAAATACATAAAAATGAAAATATATCCCTTTAGTAATGATAAAAGATGTGTGGTTGTGGTGAGCTTGCTAAGTGAATCCTACATTTTAGACAGAACTACCCAGCCATAAAAGCTGTGGTCACCTCTAGGAAAGGGACCTTGATACTCTGCTTATGAATGTCCCAGAGCAGTGATAATTACAAACTTGCACCTGTCAGGCTGAATTCCAGAGAAGGAAGGATAAAGGGGACTTTTAAGCCAAATCATTCTTTCAAACTTTTAACAAGTAATAATTCCTACCTTCCTTGGGTAGAATGCATACAGAGAAGAAAGAGGCTAGAATAACTCACTGGATTTTCCTCCACCTTACAACAGGGAAGAATTTTCTTCCTAAAAATAATCTAATCTATTTTCGATAGAATGACCATGCATCTGTGTCTAATGGCACTTTACTGGTTCACATCTGTTTTCCCAGTGTGATTATTAATTGTATTCCTTTCCACTCTCAAAAAAGTCCAAGACTGTTCCAAAAATAATTTGCCTGACAAATTACATCATTGTAATTTGGGAAGATAAGGCAGATTTTTCTGGAGGTAGAAATTGTGGCACAGCCTTTGAGAAAGAATAAGTTACTGAGATCAAGAAAGAAGAAATGGAGCTATTGGAAAAAGGAAATGGGAAGGGATGATAGGAGAGAAATGCAAACCTCAGGAAAGCTTGGAGGAAGAATCTGGAGCAAGGAACAATGTGGGTGTTGAAGAAATTATATAAAAGAATATACTGTTGGAGCATCTAATGTATGCAGAAACAGTAAGAAACTGAATCCAGAAATTGAATTGCTGAGGAGAATAGGGGTGGGTTTTTTTTTGCTCCATTATAGGTTTTTATAGCAAATTAAAATGTCATTAATTTTCACATTCAACATAGCTTCAATGTCTGACTTTTAAGAACCTCCTCTCCAAAGATGGATGCATTATAACTGATTTCCTCTATTATTCCTGTATTATATATAGCGTGTTTCCTAGATAAGCAAAAAATTACTATTTTTTCAATCTCTTAAAACATACTGTCAAACGCTTAGCACTGTATGAAGGACTTTTTTCCTAGAATAATTTTATAGTTGATACTGTAGTCTTTAAAGATGATATGCTCAATTGAAGAGTTTAATATTATGGAAAATTGTTTTTTCATAGGAAAAACACCAGGGTACTCCAATACATACACTTATATTTTGACACAAATCATCATCCATTTAGGTAATTTGGGATATGTATTTTGGGGAGCATATTTGGGAATCAAATCATAAAATTCAGTGATATATTTTCTATGTTTGTGCAAGAAATTCCCAAGAAATCTTAAAAAAAGGAAACCTGAAAACAAACTATAAGTTATATTTTAAACAAAATTATGTCTTTCGATCAAATTCCACCTTTCACGTTTACCAAGTAATAAATTCCACCTTAAAAATATGTAATAGCTCAACAGTTAGAATGGTGGGATACTTCTTACTTTTACATTGTTCTGAAAGTTGAAAGTGAAAATCATTCAGTCGTGCCTGACTCTTTGCGACCCCATGGACTATACAGTGCTTGGAATTCTCCAAGCCAGAATACTGGAGTGGGTCGCCTTTCCCTTCTTCATGAGATCTTCCAAACCCAAGGATCAAACCCAGGTCTACCACATGGCAGGCAGTTTCTTTGCCTGTGGAGCCACCAGGGAAGCCCAAGAATACTGGGGTGGGTAGCCTATCCCTTTTCCAGGGGATTTTCCTAACTCAGGGATTGAACTGGGGTCTCCTGCCTTGCAAGAGGATTCTTTACCAACTGAACTATCAGGAATCACATTGTTCTATATTGTTTCAAATTATACCCTTTGTGGTGGTTCAGTCAATAAGTTGTGCCCAACTCTTGCGACCACATGTTCTATAGCCGACCCAGGCTCCTCTGCCCATGGGATTTCCCAGGCAAGAATACTAGAGTGGGCTGCCATTTCCTTCTCAGGGGACTTTCATGACCCAAAGTTCGAAGCCACACTGACCTGCATCGCCGTCCGTCTCCTGCATTGCAAGTGGATTCTTTCCCTCTGAGCTGTCAGAGAGGCCCTATACTCCTGAGTTCCAACTAATCTACTAGATATTTTAGGTATGTTATCATTTTATTATTCATGAAAATCCTATAAGATGTATATCTTAAGTTTAAAAATAAGTAATTTGAGACACGGGGTACACAAAATTTAACCAAAATTATGCCACCAACAACTGACAGAATTTGATTTTAATTCAAAATTCTTGCTGCAAAATCCAATGATCTTTTGAATAGACTACATTTCCTTCTTTACACTGACAACATAATTTTGGTCTCAAAATAAAGAATAAATATGTAGTTTTATTTAATTATAATTTCAACTTTAGCCATTTTTTAATCATTTCATTTATGGGACAGTCAGGTTAGTCAGAGCTGATCAAACAATGATTTAATCAGAATCCCAGTGAAATCAGCTTTAAACCTGTAAGAGTAAACTATAGCCTCTTGTTCCCAGTAAATCTCCTTTCCTTAACTTTTAAACTCCTGCACAGAGGCAAATAAAAAGAAGTGGAAGTATTTCCACTGTTTATGTTTTACTTTCCTAAAGCATTGTCTTTTGTCTACTGGTGTCTATGGTTACCTTCATTGATACATCTCTGTTTAGAATAGTGAAAAATGACACACCTCTTTGCTACTCACTCCATCCGACTCTTTGCAACCCCATGAATTGCAGCATGCTAGGGTTCTCTGTCCATCACTATCTTCCTGGGTTTGCTCAAATTCACATCCATTGAGTCAGTGATACTATCCAACTATCTCATCGTCTGTTGCTCCCTTCTCCTGTCCTCAATTTTTCCCAGCAACAGGGTCTTTCCTAATGATTCAGCTCTTCGTATCATGTGCCCAAAGTATTGGAGTTTCAGCTTCAGCATCAGTCCTTCCATTGAATATTCAAGGTTGATTTCCTTTAGGATTGTCTACTTTTATCTTCTCGTTGTCCAGGGAACTCTCAAGAGTCTTCACCAGCACCGCAGTTAGAAAGCGTCAATACATCTCACATCCATACACATCCATACATGACTACTGGAATGTATGACACGTCATACTAGAATCTATGACTACTGGAATGTACCTACAACCGTAGTTATACATATGTCTGCTCCCTCTTGAACCTCCCTCCCACCTCTCACCCCATCCCACTCCTCTAGGTTGCCACAGAGCACCAGGTTGAATTCCCTATGCCACAGTGTCCAGAATTCTATTCTCTATGCCTGTGTCTCTATTGCTGCCTTAAAAATAGGTTCATCAGTACCATTTTTTAAGATTCCATATACATGTGTTATATGATATCTGTTTTTCTTTTTTTGGACTTACTTCATTCTGTATAATACACGCTAGATTCATCCACTTCATTACAACTGACTTAAGTTCATTTCTTTCTATGGCTGAGAAGGAAATGGCAACCCACTCCAGTATTCTTGCCTGGAGAATCCCATGGACAGAGGAGCCTGGCAGGCTACAGTCCCCAGGGCCGCAAGTCAGACACGGCTTAGAGACTAAACCACACCACCACAATATTCCATTTCATATAAGTACCACAACTTCTTAATTCATTCATCTGTCGATGGACATTTAGGTTGCTTCCATGTCTTGGCTATTGTAAATAGTGCTGCAGTGAACATTGGGGTACATGTGTTTTTCAGAATTGTGGTTTTCTCAAGGTATATGCACAGTATTGGGATTGCTGGGTTTTTCAAAGAATTTTCTAATTATTTTCCATATGAAAAGTTTCCAAGTGAACCTTCAAGAACAATGTTTTTATGAGCCAAACAGGAAATATCTCTACATGTTTTGACACAGACAACATTTATACATTATCAAGTTGAGTAACAGTTTAGAAAGCACTCATTTTTTCATTTTAAGATTTAACCTTTAGACAATAACTATTTAAGAGTTTGTAAACCTAGAACTGTAGAAAAGGAATATTAAGATTTTATGCTTTTGCAATCTGTGAGTGATTGTACTTTACTATATTGTATTGCAGAGAAGGCAATGGCACCCCACTCCAGTACTCTTGCCTGGAGAATCCCGTGGATGGAGGAGCCTGGTAGGCTACAGTCCATGGGGTCGCTAAGAGTCGGACACGACTGAGTGACTTCACTTTCAGTTTTCACTTTCATGCACTGGAGAAGGAAATGTCACCCCACTCCAGTGTTCTTGCCTGGAGAATCCCAGGGACGGATGAGCCTCTTGGGCTGCCGTCTATGGGGTCACACAGAGTCGGACACAACTGATGCGACTTAGCATACTGTATTGAAATGTTGGAGACAGGATAGTAAATAATTTATCCAAGACCAAGAGTAGTTGATCAAGTTGATTTTATTGAGCTTATTTGTTTATGACAATGCAAGAGATGCAGGTTTGATCCTTGGGTCAGGAAGATTCCCTGGAGTAGGAAATGGCAACCCACTCTGGTATTCTTGCCTGGAAAATTCTATGGATAGAAGAACCTGAGGGGCTATAGTTCATGTAGTCTCAAGGAGCCAACACAGATGAGTGGCTGAGCATGCATGCCAAGTCCCTGGGATCCATAAGAATACATTTCACAGATGACTTTTCAATGTCTGCCATCTTTAAACCAATGTTTATCTTAGCATATTTAACTTGTATCCTTCCTGGTCTATTTTAATCTGTACTTTTGCTTCTTCACAGTGTCTCTCATTCAAAATACTCTAGAAATGCAAATCTATAACTCTTCCAAAGACTTCTTCCTTTATACACTAATAATCCAAAAGTGAATTATTTAAGTCTTTTGTAAGGAGCCAATTTGATACACTTTTAGCTATTTCTTCCCAAGATTCCACTCTGAACCATCTTACAGTTATTTCTAATAGGGGATGAAAACATGGACACAGGACTCAGTTAGAGTCCTACTAATGATTAAAAGGTTAACTCCTAATCTTAGCATGCAAACTCCAATATAATCCTGAAACTGTAGCAAGAGCTATGCTATTGCCATGTATAAACAAACCCAAAATATGGACAACGGTTAATAATATCTGCCTAGGAACTTCTTACCATTTAATAAGTAACAAATATTTGTCAAAGGTATCACACCCTTAAAAAGTTTATATTCTATTATTTGTGCTTCAGTTTTGTTTCTTGTTTCTTTTTCACTTCTGTTAGCCATGAAATTACATGCCTACTGATGCAAGGAAACAGAACAAAGAGTCAGTTTCTGGATTTCAGGTAAGCAGTAAGGGTGTATATAATGTTGCATAGAAAAAGACAACAACCTCTGCTAAATACCAGAAAATACTTCTTTTGGGGTTATGGGGAGAGCTTTAAGGGAATGAAGAGGTTTTGAAAAGACGAATAAAGTGATTAAGGGGAAGAGAGTAGTCTGAGCCCCACATACCACTGAGAAGCACCCTTCCTGCAAAGTTCCAGTGTGGCAAGGTATAACTGAGACCCCTATTTTATGAAGAGCTAATAGAAAGCTGGAACCATGAACTTCCAGATGTTCAAGCTGGTTTTAGAAAAAGCAGAGGAACCAGAGCTCAAATTGCCAACCTCCGCTGAATCATCAAAAAATCAAGACAGTTCCAGGAAAACATCTATTTCTGCTTTATTGACTATGCCAAAGCCTTTGACTGTGTGGATCACAATAAACTGTGGAAAATTATAAAAGAGATGGAAATACCAGACCATCTGACCTGCCTCTAGAGAAACCTATATGCAGGTGAGGAAGCAACAGTTAGAACTGGACATGGAACAACAGACTGGTTCCAAATAGGAAAAGGAGTACGTCAAGGCTGTCTATTGTCACCCTGCTTATTTAACTTCTATGCAGAGTACCTCATGAGAAACGCTGGGTTGGAAGAAGCACACTGTGGAATCAAGATTGCAGGAAGAAATATCAATAACCTCAGATATGCAGATGACACCACCCTTATGGCAGAAAGTGAAGAAGAACTAAAGAGCCTCTTGATGAAAGTGAAGGAGGAGAGTGAAAAAGCTGACTTAAAGCTCAACATTCAGAAAACGAAGATCATGGCATCTGGTCCCATCACTTCATGGCAAATAGATGGGGAAACAGTGGACACAATGGCTGACTTTATTTTTCTGGGCTCCAAAATCACTGCAGATGGTGATTGCAGCCATAAAATTAAAAGACTCTTACTCCTTGGAAGGAAAGTTATGACCCATCTAGATAGCATTTTCAAAAGCAGAGACATTACTTTGCCAACAAAGGTCTGTCTAGTCAAGGCTATGGTTTTTTCAGTGGTCATGTATGAATGTGAGAGTTGGACTGTGAAGAAAGCTGAGCACTGAATAATTGATGCTTTTGAACTGTGGTGTTGGAGAAGACTCTTGAGAGTCCCTTGGACTGCAAGGAGATCCAACCAGTCCATTCTGAAGGAGATCACCCCTGGGATTTCTTAGGAAGGAATGATTCTAAAGCTGAAACTCCAGTACTTTGGCCACCTCATGCGAAGAGTTGACTCATTGGAAAAGACTCTAATGCTGCGAGGGATTGGGGGCAGGAGGAGAAGGGGGTGACCGAGGATGAGGTGGCTGGATGGCATCACTGACTCTATGTACATGAGTCTGAGTGAACTCCAGGAGTTGGTGATGAACAGGGAGGCCTGGTGTGCTGCAATTCATGGGGTTGCAAAGAGTCAGACACAAATGAGTGACTGAACTGAACTTAATAGAAAGCTGGAGACCTATGTCTTAGATTTAAATCCCAGAAAGGCAGCAGGTCACCAGTGATGGCTGGTGATGTATTTGGGCAGTTTCTCTACTTCTTAGTATGGAATAAAAATAATAGGCTAACTCATGAATATCTGAAAATGGAACACAATTTTGAAATATTTAAACAAAAATACTATGTTTATTCTGAGCTTAGGTAAGAGGGTTACAGTTCTTAGCAGAGTCTATGAAGATATTGAATGAGGACCAAGATATAGTTAAGCATCTCCAGACATGCCAGAAAACATAAGCAGTATTCTATATTACTGAGGTTTTCTGGATTTTGCTTATTGTTTACCACCCACATGATGGAGACCTTAAACAAGTTACAGAAAAATAAGGAAATCTATATGTCTGGTGTTATGCATGTGTTTCTGCTTAAAATTGATACTACAAGAAAGTGTTTATCAAGTATGATATTAATCACTATCCTCTTTTATCTAAATTTGTGTTTAATAAATGTATATGATATTCATTATGCATTTACTAGTCATTATGTTAAAAATTTAAATTCATTCTTCAGGGTTTTCTATGTAGAGAATCATGTCATCTGCAAACACTGACAGTTTTACTTCTTCTTTTCCAATTTGGATTTCTTTTATTTCTTTTTCTTCTCTGATCGCTGTGGCCAAAACTTCCAGAACTATGTTGAATAGCAGAGAAAGTGGGCACATTTGTCTTGTTCCTGACTTTAGGGGAAATGCTTTCAATTTTTCACCATTGAGAATAATGTTTTCTGTGGGTTTGTCATATATAGTTTTTATTATGTTGAGGTATGTTCCTTCTATTCCTGCTTTCTGGAGAGTTTTTATCATAAATGAATGTTGAATTTTGTCAAAGGCCTTCTCTGCATCTATTGAGCTAATCATATGGCTTTTATTTTTCAATTTGTTAATGTGGTGAATTACATTGATTGATTTACAGATATTGAAGAATCCTTGCATCCCTGGGATAAAGCCACTTGGTCATGGTGTATGATCTTTTTAATGTGTTGTTGGATTCTGATTGCTATAATTTTGTTGAGGATTTTTGCATCTATATTCATCAGTGATATTGGCCTGTAGTTTTCTTTTTTTGTGGCATCTTTGTCAGGTTTTGGTATTAGGGTGATGGTGGCCTCATAGAATGAGTTTGGAAGTTTCCCTTCCTCTGCAATTTTCTGGAAGAGTTTGAGTAGGATAGGTGTTAGCTCTTCTCTAAATTTTTGGTAGAATTCAGCTGTGAAGCCATCTGGACCTGGGCTTTTGTTCGTTGGAAGATTTATGATTACAGTTTCAATTTCCATGCTTGTGATGGGTCTGTTAAGATTTTCTATTTCTTCCTGGTTCAGTTTTTGAAAGTTGTACTTTTCTAAGAATTTGTCCATTTCTTCCACGTTGTCCATTTTATTGGCATATAATTGCTGATAGTAGTCTCTTATGATCCTTTGTATTTCTGTGTTGTCTGTTGTGATCTCTCCATTTTCATTTCTAATTTTATTGATTTGATTTTTCTCCCTTTGTTTCTTGATGAGTCTGGCTAATGGTTTGTCAATTTTATTTATCCTTTCAAAGAACCAGCTTTTGGCTTTGTTGATTTTTGCTATGGTCTCTTTTGTTTCTTTTGCATTTATTTCTTCCCTAATTTTTAAGATTTCTTTCCTTCTACTAACTCTGAGGTTCTCAGTTTCTTCCTTTTCTAGTTGCTTTAGCTGTAGAGTTAGGTTATTTATTTGACTTTTTTCTTGAGATATGCCTGTATTGCTATGAACTTTCCTCTTAGCACTGCTTTTATAATGCCCCACAGGTTTTGGATTGTTGTGTTTTCATTTTCATTCGTTTCTATGCATATTTTGATTTTTTTTATTTCTTCTGTGCTTTGTTGGTTACTCAGAAGCATGTTTTTCAGCCTCCATACGTTGGAATTTTTAATAGTTTTTCTCCTATAATTGAGATCTAATCTTAATGCATTATGGTCAGAAAAGATGCTTGGAATGATTTCTATTTTTTGAATTTATCAAGGTTAGATTTATGGCCCAGGATGTGATCTATCCTGGAGAAGGTTCCATGAGCACTTGAGAAAAATGTGAAATTCATTGTTTTGGGGTGAAATGTCCTATAGATATCAGTTAGGTCTAACTGGTCTATTGTATCATTTAAAGTTTGCATTTCTTTGTTAATTTTCTGTTTAGTTGATCTGTCCAAAGATGTGAGTGAGGTATTAAAGTCTCCACCAAAAAATTACTAGAGCTAATCAATGAATATAGTAAAGTTGCAGGATATAAAATCAACACACAGAAATCTCTTGCATTCCTATACACTAATAATGAGAAAGTAGGAAAAGAAATTGAGGAAACAATTCCATTCACCATTGCAACGAAAAGAATAAAATACTTAGGAATATATCTACCTAAAGAAACTAAAGACCTATATATAGAAAACTATAAAACACTGGTGAAAGAAATCAAAGAGGACACTAATAGATGGAGAAATATACCATGTTCATGGATCAGAAGAATCAATATAGTGAAAATGAGTATCCTACCCAAAGCAATCTACAGATTCAATGCAATCCCTATCAAGGTACCAGCAGTATTTTTCACAGAGCTAGAACAAATAATTTCAAGATTTGTATGGAAATACAAAAAACCTCGAATAGCCAAAGCAATCTTGAGAAAGAAGAATGGAACTGGAGGAATCAACCTGCCTGACTTCAGGCTCTACCACAAAGCCACAGTCATCAAGACAGTATGGTACTGGCACAAAGACAGAAATATAGATCAATGGAACAAAATAGAAAGCCCAGAGATAAATCCACACACCTATGGACACCTTATCTTTGACAAAGGAGGCAAGAATATACAGTGGAGTAAAGACAATCTCTTTAACAAGTGGTGCTGGGAAAACTGGTCAACCACTTGTAGAAGAATGAAACTAGATCACTTTCAAACACCACACACAAAAATAAACTCAAAATGGATTAAAGATCTAAATGTAAGACCAGAAACTATAAAACTCCTAGAGGAGAACATAGGCAAAACACTCTCCAACATAAATCACAGCAGGATCCTCTATGACCCACCTCCCAGAATACTGGAAATAAAAGCAAAAATAAACAAATGGGATCTAATTAAAATTAAAAGCTTCTGCACAACAAAGGAAACTATAAGCAAGGTGAAAAGACAGCCTTCTGAATGGGAGAAAACAATCACAAATGAAGCAACTGACAAACAACTAATCTCAAAAATATTCAAGCAACTTATGCAGCTCAATTCCAGAAAAATAAACAACCCAATGAAAAAATGAGCCAAAGAACTAAATAGACATTTCTCCAAAGAAGACATACAGATGGCTAACAAACACATGAAAAGATGCTCAATATCACTCATTATTAGAGAAATGCATATTCAACACCACAATGAGGTACCACTTCACACCAGTCAGAATGGCTGCGATCCAAAAGTCTACAAGCAATAAATGCTGGAGAGGGTGTGGAGAAAAGGGAACGCTCTTACACTGTTGGTGGGAATGCAAACTAGTACAGCCACTATGGACAACAGTGTGGAGATTCCTTAAAAAATTGCAAATAGAACTGCCTTATGACCCAGCAATCCCACTGCTGGGCATACACACCTAGGAAACCAGAATAGAAAGAGACACATGTACCCCAATGTTCATTTCAGCACTGTTTATAATAGCCAGGACATGGAAACAACCTAGATGTTCATCAGCAGATGAATGGATAAGAAAGCTGTGGTACATATACACAATGGAGTATTACTCAGCCATGAAAAAGAATACATTTGAATCAGTTCTAATGAGATGGATGAAACTGGAGCCGATTATACAGAGTGAAGTAAGTCAGAAAGAAAAACACCAATAGAGTATACTAACACATATATATGGAATTTAGAAAGATGGTAATGATGACCCTGTATGTGAGACAGCAAAAGAGACACAGATGTGTATAGCGGACTTTTGGACTCTGAGGGAGGGGGAGAGGGTGGGATGATTTGGGAGAATGGCATTGAAACATGTATGCTATCAAGTAAGAAATTAATCGTCAGTCTCTGTTTGATGCAGGATACAGGATGCTTGGGGCTGGTGCACGGGGATGATCCAGAGAGATGATATGGGGTGGGAGGTGGGAGGGGGGTTCATGTTTGGGAACGCATGTACACCCGTGGCAGATTCATGTCAATGTATGGCAAAACCAATACAGTATTGTAAAATAAAAATTAAAAATAAAAATTAATAATAATAAAATAAATTCATTCTTCAGTGTAATCCTCACAAAAATTTGTTAAGATAGATTTTTATCATAATTGCCAACTTGCTAATGAAGATGAGCATGATTAGTGAGGAGGTATAAAAGAGGGTGAGTAAATTGCCTAAAGTCAAAGAGGTAATAAAAACAGAGCTGGTGCTCAAGTCTATCTTTTTTTGCATCAAACTCATATTTATTCGATCCAAACTGCTTTCAATTAGTACACAGTGCCAATTTAATGCAGAGAGCAGACACTCCCTTGAAACTTTTTAGAGAGTTTGCCTTATTCCTTCAAAGAGTGCAACTGATTAGGGAAAATCTTCCTCATAATTTCCATAAGAAAACTTTTCGAAGGCTCACCATTTCCTTCTGTTCCACATTTGTATGTCAGTCACATAGGCACAAGATCCTCATCACTGACATCATAGTTAAAGTATTCCACCTCATTTTTTATGCAGTTTTGTTTACTTTCAATAATAGTTAACTTGTCTTTACTTGTTATAGCCACATGTTGTATCTCTCTGAATGTTCTTCAGTGCCCTCTTCAGTGCTAGAAATTTATCATTAAGCTGTTGTCCCAAGTAATTTTAATAATAATTCTCTTTGTTTCATCATAAACTACTTTTGGGTTTTGAAAAAAAAATCGTTCTTATTAAATGCAACTCTATATCATGAATACTGTTCTAGTCCAATTTTCTAAGTAGCAACACAGGGACTATTCATGATATGAATTGAATTGGGTAAAAGGAATACTCAAAACTGATCAGCTGGGAGAAACAAGGTTTATAAGATTAATGACAAGAGAAAGGGGAAAAGATTTGGGAGAAAGTTGAAGATTTCTGCGTAAAGCATATTAAGCATATTGTAATTGAGAGATGCTCAATAACCAGGTAAGAATTTGACTATTGGTATCCAGAGAGAGGTCAAATCTAAAGTGAAACACAACAAAGCAAAATGAACAGATGCTCAGAGTCCAGAATAAAAGAAATTTTCTCTGACCCTTGAGTTAGTGACAGGAAACTCCAAGGCCACTAAAATAACAACTGTTCAGTTTATTCTGAGTCTCTTGTTTCTTGTCATCTCTCTGACCAATATTCTTGATCTACTTTTAAAATTTTTAAAACTTATTTAATTCCTCTAATTCATACAATTGAAGAAACTTTCCAGGCTTCCAGTACTAGTATCAACTCAACAATGCAACAAAAAGGAAAAAACTAAATAAGCACCGAAATATTAGAAAGAAATTAGACACAAATCATTAAACTTTTGAAATACACCTAACCAAACTTAAAGTATTTTTTCTGTAATTAAAGAATAGACACATTTACATTTGATGTGTTTAAAAATATATCTATGCCTTTTCTTTCCATGTGCTTTGGTTAAAGTGCAATTACTTGAAGATCAATGCATCTAATGCTAATCTAAATAATTGATTATGCTTTTTTTCTTGCTTATCATTATTACTGAACAGATATTCTTATACTCAGATGTCTGGAAGTTTTAAGCTTAAGTGCTCAAAGGAAAACGTCATTTTCAATATTACTAAATTTGAGAAACTACTGCCACCTGAGATTATCCCCATCACAGTAGCTTTCTGTTTCTGTTCCTAATGAAACGATACATGTTGGATTTACCATGAATTCACAAAGGTACCATTAACAATAGAGTTCAATTAATGCTGAAATTTTCAATTTGATTCATACCTAAAAAAGCTATAGTGGTTCCTTCTAAAATATTACTAAAACCAGGCATCATTGTAATAACTGCTATAGAAACTCAAAGGGAGGTGTCAGCTATTATTAGGTGAAATTATAACACTGAATAAATACAAGGGTTCAAATTAAAACCTTCCACTATACTCTCGAAAGGAAAAATATAAACTCTTTTAAAAAGAGCTTCAGTGAATGGAACTGAGGTGAGGAAAAGGGAAATAATTTTTTTTCTTATATATTGCCTAGTTCAATCTGTCCATTTAAGGAGAAGCTAGGAGCATAACTTTTTGCCAGTCTTAAGATATCTGTTTAATTATTCAAGTGGAAAAAAGAAACAGTACTCTGGAAACAGATACTCAATGAGGCAGTCCTACAAAAGGAAACTCAGGATGCATATTCCTTGTTCACATTCCTACAGAAGCTCTATGAAAAATATGGTCATATCTTATGTGAGATTGAAAAGAGAAGATGAGTTCTAGCCATTTTCACAGAAACCTGGACCTTCTTGACTAGTAGTCTCAAACATATGGAGATAGATATGTATGTAGACAGGTGTATGTATGTGTATTGTTGTTGTTCAGTCACTCAGTCACCTTTGACCCTTTGCAACCCCATGGACTGCAGCACACCAGGCCTCCTGGTCCATCACCATCTCCATGAGTTTGCTCAAACTCAGACTGGGTGATGCCATTCAACCATCTCATCTTCTGTCATCCCCTGCTCCTCCTGCCTTCAATCTTTCCCAGCATCAGGGTCTTTTAAAATGAGTCAGCTGTTTGTATCAGGTGGCCAAAGTATTGAAGCTCCAGCTTCAGCTTCAGCATCAGTCCTTCCAATGAATATTCAGGGTTGATTTCCTTTAGGATTGGCTGGTTTGATCTTGCAATCCAAAGGTCTCTCAAGAGTCTTCTCCAACTTCACAGTTCAAAAGCATCAATTCTTCAGCACTCAGCTCAGCCTCCTTTATGGTCCAACTCTCACATCTGTACATAACTACTGGAAAAACAAAACAAAACAAAACATAACTTTGACTATATGAACCTTTGTTGGTAAAGTAATGGCTTTTTTTTTTTTTTAAATATGCTGTCTAGATTTGTCATAGCTTTTCTTGCAAGGAGCAAGCATCTTTTAATTTCATGGCCACAGTCACCATCTGCAGTCATGTTGGAGCCTAGGAAAATAAAATCTGTCACTGTTTCCATTGGTTCCCCATCTATTTGCCATGAAGTGATGAGACCGGATGCCATGATCTTAGTTTTTTGAATGTTGAGTTTCAAGTCAGCTTTTTCATTCTCCTCTTTCACCTTCATCAATAGGCTTTTCAGTTCCTCTTCACTTTCCACTATAAAGATTTCTACTATAAGGTTATTGAAAATTCTCCCAGCAATCTTGATACCAGTTTCTGCTTCATCTAGCCCAGAATTTCTCATGATGTACTCTGCATGTAAGTTAAATAAGCAGGGTGGCAATTTACAGCCTTGACATATTCCTTTCCCAATTTGAAACCAGTCTGTTGCTCCATGTTCCATTCTAACTGTTGTTTTTTGACCTACATTCAGGTTTCTCAGGAGGCAGGTCAAGTGGTCTGGTATTCCCATCTCTTTCAGAATTTTCCAGTTTGTTGTGATCTACATAGTCAAAGGCTTTAGTGAAGTCAATGAAGCAAAAGTAGACGTTTTCTGGAATTATTTAGCTTTTTCTATGATCCAACGGATGTTGGCAATTTGATCTCTGGTTCCTCTGCCTTTTCTAAATCCAGCTTGAACATCTGGAAGGTCTTGATTCACATACTGTTGAAGCTTCTCTAGAATTTTGATCATTACTTTGCTAGCACATGAAATGAATGCAATTGTTCAGTAGTTTGAACATTTTTTGGCATTGCTCTTCTTTAGGATTGGAATAACAATGATCTATTCCAGTCCTGTGGCCACTGCTGAGTTTTCCATATTTGTGGGCATATTGAGTGCAGCACTTTAACAGCATCATCTTTAGGATTTTAAATAGCTCAGCTTTAATTGCATCACCTCCACTAGCTTTGTTGGTAGTAATGCTTCCTAAGGTCCACTTGACTTCACACTCCAGGATGTCTGACTTTAGGTGAGTGATCACACTATTGTGGTTATCCAGGTCATTAAGATCTTGCTTGTATAGTCTGACTGTGTATTCTCACCACCTCTTCTGAATATCTTCTTCTGTTAGGTCCATACCATTTATGCCTTTATTGTGCCCATATAAAGAGTCTGCAGCTTTTATGTTTTTATTCTTTGAAGCTCACTACCTTTGAGAAGTATCTTGTCTTCTCCCAGTTAAGTCTAAAAGGAGATACAAATGAGAACTTCTAATAGTATAGCCACTAAAAAATTCCAAAGTTCACAAGGTAAGGAAGAACTGGACCTCTTCTTCTGTCTGAATAAAAATAGCCTAAAAGCAATCAAAATGATAAGGAAAATATCCTGGGATGTGGTTCTCTAATCTGATGATGGTCTACTCTTATTTCTCTCTTTATGGCTACCCATGCTCTTCCTCCCACCTGGAATTTGCTTCATACCCTTCTTGTATCATCCAAAACCAAATTCATTTGTACTTCCCATTGAAAAAACACTAATTTAACTCTTCTAACTTCTAACTTTCTCTCTTCCCTACTTCTGCTTTAGTGCCTTAATAATATTTTGGTTGTATTTTCTGTTTAAATCATCCCCCAGTTAGACCATAAGTACTTTAAGAACAAATTCATGCATCAGTGTCTTGATCATTATGATTTCCAGAGCTCTGATTACTGCCGCAGAGAAATCTGTAGTTATCAAAACCAGTTACACAGTGAGATCTGAATTAACTTCTCTGTTACCAGCTACACAATTTAAGACGAACATCAAAATGTTATTTGCTTCAATGTCTCTTATTTTAAAGGATGAAGTATGATCTCTTGTGTAAAATATTATACTTAGCAAATACCTAGCATACAAAAAGAGCTTGATAAATGTCAGAAAGTATATGATTCATTCAGTTATTAAGGAAAACATAGATGTGCCAATTTGCACAACTTCAGGGGGACACCATGTACATTACATTTTGTGTGAATATCAGGATGGCACACTAATTTTGCATCACATACATATATCACATTGACTATTTTTTTCTTTTACTGCTTTTGCCTGGCTCTGTGCTAAGTTTTAAGAATATGATAATGGAAAAGATACAATTTCACTGCCCTACTGTAAATCACTATGCATTATAAATTGAGTCTCATTTTATTATCATGAACGTGGTAGCCATTCATTTCACCAGTATTTTAGTGTAGAGTTCTTTATTCTGCAAGAACATATTGTGACATTACTTTGCTGCCAACAACCAAGTTCAAAGTTTTGATCAGTTCAGTTCAGTTAAGTCGCTCAGTCGTGTCCGACTCTTTGCAACCCCATGAATCTCAGCATGCCACTCCTCCCTGTCCATCACCAACTCCTGGAGTTCACTCAGACTCACGTCCATCGAGTCAGTGATGCCATCTAGCCATCTCATCCTCTGTCGTCCCCTTCTCCTCCTGCCACCAATCCCTCCCAGCATCAGTCTTTTCCAATGAGTCAACTCTTCGCATGAGGTGGCCAAAGTTTTGATAGAAGGCTTCAAACACACATGATCTGCCAGCATGTCTCATTCCTCCCTACTGATTAATATATAAAGAAAAATGAACATGTAAAGCCATGGGATTCTTCAAGTCCAAAAGTGAACATGCCTCCAAAAAAAAAAAAAAAAAAAAAGGCAGTGTTTTTTTTTTTTCCCAAAGCTCTTTCATTCACCTTTGCTTTAAGACTTGTGAAACATGCCTCACATTGGCTAAACTTTGAAAATTCATCTCCTCTTTCACACAGTTCTTTCTTTTCTTTCAATTTATTTACCTCATGCTATCTCAATCCTGTTGGTCATTTATCTCCAAATAACAGCTTTCTTCAAACTGATATAGACACCGCAGGTATGGTAGACAGTAACAGGCTAATGGTAGAAGATCCTTTTATGTGAGCACAATGGCCACAAAATATCCCTGAACACCACCACTATGTGCAAACAGATAGCCATGAATGCATTCCTTTGAAACTATTCCCTAATTTCAGTTTTATACAAACACCAATAGCCTTGATCCATGAATATTTAATAGCTTTTCTTATTTTTACTTTAACTCATCTATTTTAGACACTACTCTTCGGCTACTCTATTGCAACTTCTATTTTTAAGGTCCCACAAATAATCTCTGAATTGCCTATTCCAATTATTAAATCTTGGTTTTCATTTTATCAACCCTATTGGTAGCATTTAAAATTATTGATCATTTTTTCCTATAGAGAAGAAAATTTTTTTTTCCATTAGTTTTTCAAATTTTACACTCCCTTGATTTTCTTTCCTACTTACCTACCTTTCTTTCCTACCCAACTTTCAGGCCCTTTCACTTGTTCTTTCTTATCTCACTTAACTTTTGGGGTCAGAATACTCCAGGTTTCAGTATTCAAACAATTTCCCTTCCATCTATATATTTATTTCCTTCTTGGCTTTATCAGTCTTATGGCTTTGCTTACAGTCTAATGATGCTATTTCACAAACGTGTAAATTCAAGTCAGAGAATGCCTATCTCTAAGCTTATATACATGAATGTAGAAGTTAAAATGATACATCATATGTTAAGCCACAAAACAAAGCTTAATAAATTTAGGAAGATTGAAATTATATCAAGCACCTTTCATATTATGAAGGTATGTAATGAAAAATTAATCACAAAAGAGAAAACTGGAAAAGCAAACCATATATGTAGATTAAACAGCATATTATTGAACAACCTGTGAGTAAACAAATAAATCAAAAGAGAATTCAAAAATTACCTTAAGATGTCAGCAACATGGCTAAATGAAAAATCTGCCTTTGTTCTCCCCTTCAATCTTCAACCAGTAAAATATTCACAACTTAACAAATGTGACTTTGCCCAACACAACAGGACACCAGAGAATTTTACAGATCTGTTCATTTAAAGGTGAAGTGTTGTGTCCAACTCTTTGCAACCCCATGGACTGTAGCCTACCAGTCTCCTCAGTCTATGGAATTTTCCAGGCAAGAATACTGGAGTGGGTTGCCATTTCCTTCTCCAGGGGATCTTCCCGACCCAGGGATCAAACCTGGGTCTCCCGCATTGAAGGCAGATGCTTTACTGTCTGAGCCACCAGGGAAGCCCATTTAAAGGTGGGTGGACTGGAAAACAGGGAGGAGGCAAGATGGAGGGAATACAAGAGAAGGCACTTGCAATCCTGCTCTCTGACCACAGTAGTGGAACACAAAGGTTCAGAGAACCTAGTAACAGCAAAGAAAGCAACATACAGACTTCAGCCACTTCACACCAGATATCATGGCCACAGTAGCAAAGCTTATGAAATTTACAACACATATATGACCCCAGCCCCACCCACCTCACCTCCATAGTGAAGCCTGTGTCTCAGGAGATCCCAGACGCAAGTAAAGAGTCTACTATTCCAGTGATGACAATGGCTCTGACAAAAGCAAGTCAGCAACCACCCCAGTGATGCAAGAAGCAAGAATGAAGGCATAGAATCACACCACTTACAGAGTCAGTTGAGGCTGGAAAGTGCTACTCTCAAATATATCCAGAGTCATCTCAGGTAAGAACAATGAAAAACTTGAGTGATAGTGCAGCCTGCCAGAAGACAAAAGCAAAGAACTTAATTCCTAACCTGTCATTTAATATTGAGTGAACAAGCAGAGAAACAATACATCAAATAACATGAAAAAACAAAGAAACATTGCACCATAAAAAGAAAATGACAGTTCCCCAGAAAACAACCTTAAAGTCAGAGAATACTGTAATCTAGCTGAAGGAGAATTCAAAACAGGTGTTATGGAGAAACTCAATGAGATACAAGAAAACTCAGAAAGAAGTTTAATGAGATCAGAAATGAAATGAATAACAGAAAGAATATTTTACCAGAAAGATTGCAACTCTAAAAAAAAAAAAAAAAAGACCAAACTGAAATTCTGGAGCTAAATAACACAGTAGTTAAGATGAAAAAGTCATTAGAAAATATTGGAAATAGAGTAGCCTTATGGAAGAGATAATTGGTTAGATTGAATATATAAATATAGAAATGACACAAGTAGAAGAAGAAAGATAAGTTAGACATAAAAATGAAGAAATAATATAAGAATTATCTAACTCTTTTAGGAAGGGCAGTGTTAGGGTAATGGATATCCCAGAAAGAGAAAAGACGGACAACTGCACAGATTATTAAAAAAGAAAAAAAAAAAAAAAAGAATAGCTAAGAACTTTTCGAGGCAATTCGTTAAGAACACATAACACTACTACACCTAAATATATAAAAAGATTATTAACATACATAAAAGGAGAGAAGAGATCAAGAAAGTGGAGCAAGAGAACAAGAGCTCACCTTGCCCCAGGGACACATCAGAACTACTATATGTGGAGCAATTGTCCCTGAAAACAAGCCGGAGGCTGACAAAAAGACTTCTTCTTCTTTTTTTTTTTTTAAGTAGCATTTTCTTTTTATTTATTATAAATTTATTTATTTTAATTAGAGGCTAATTACTTTACAATATTGCCAATACAATATTGTAAAGTAAAAAGACTTATATAAGCAAGTCTGTAAAGAAAGACACAGAAAGAGCTGGGTAAAAAGAGAAGAGAAGTGGTTATGTCAGGACTCATGCCCCTAGGAGGGGACACAGCAGAGAAGGCTTACACAGGCTCAGAGATCCTCCCTGGGGAGTGAGAAAATTAAATCACGTATTGGGAGACCTAGCTGTGGGGCCCAAATCAGGAAGATGAGTCCCATTAGCTAATTTGAAAAAGTGGAACTAAGAGGAGGGCTGTAAAAACCTAGACTGTACTCCTAAATGGCAGGCACATGGTTGTTTACTCCTGAGAACAAGACGGAGGGGGCAGCTGGAAACTGCCCAGAACTCCAGCTGGTTTCCCACGACCACTCCACCACAAGCCCTGGACTGCATTGAGCAACCATGCCAGGACTCTAGCTCCTGCACAGCACCACACCAGGAAGAAAGAGAGCTTTGCCAAAGAGAGTATGCAGTCGATGGGGCCTGAGAGGGGAGGGTTGAGTCAGCTCAGAACAAGTCATGGGTGTTGGTTCTGCATTCAAGGAGGCAGCGGATCAGGAGAGATCTGGAGCTATGATTGATGTGCCAAGACAGCCCCAGCAGGAACTCCTCCAGGACACAACATGAGCCCACTTTGGCCCCTCTTGCTCTAGTGCTGCCCTTCTCAGGTGGGAATGTGCCATTGCTAAAAGGGGGAAGAGTGAAAATGTAGGGAGGGAATGGAACCATCTCAGATCTTAGCCTTAGGGCTTTTTCTTTGAAACCTTGTGACCTGACCCCACTCCCAATAAGGTGGTGACAGTTGCTGAACACAGGAGAAGCTGTGTCTCACATCTAGCTCTGGCTCTAACCATGTACTTCTAGCCCCATCCACCATCAAGGGGATAGCTGCCAGCACACACTATGATCAAGTAGGAGTTACTCCAGGGATGCAAGAATGTTTCAATATCAACAAATCAAACAATGTGATATACCACATTAACAAAATGAAAGGTAGAAATCATATGATCATCTGATTAGATCAAAAAAATCATTTAACAAATTTTCACATCCATTCATGATAAAAAATACTTTAATGAAAAGTGACACAGATGGAACAAAACTCAACATTATAAAGGCCAATTTTGACTAGCCTACAGAACGCATCATATTCAATGGTCCAAAGCTAAAATCTTTCCTTTTAAAATCAGGAAAAAAAAAAAAAAAAGTCAAGCATGCCCATTCTCACCACTTTTATTGATCATGGTATTACAAGTCCTAGCAACAGCACTTAAGAAAAGGAAATATAAGACATCAAAATTGAAAAGGAAGGATAAAACTCACTATTTGCAGATGATATGATGCCATACATAGAAAGCCCTAATGTTTCCACAAAAACCTTTTAGAACTAATCAATGAGTTCTGAAATTTTGCAGGATATAAGCCTATTATACAAAATCACATTTGTTGCTTTTCTAAACACTAATAATGAGCTACAAGAAAGAGGAAAATTTGCTTTTAAAATTATATCCAAGAAAGTAAGATACCTGAATTAAATGTAACCAAAGTGGTGAAAAACTTATACTCTAAAAACTATAAAACACTGATAAAGGGATTCAAACTGGTATAAAGTAGAAAGTTACCCCATGTTCCTGGATTTGAAAAGTGGGAGAGGAAGAGGGTGGGATGATTTGGGAGAATGGCATTGAAACATGTATAATATCATATATGAAACGAATTGCCAGTCCAGGTTTGATGCATGATACTGGATGCTTGGGGCTGGTGCACTGGGACAACCCAGAGGGATGGTATGGGGAGGGAGGAGGACGGGGTGTTCAGGATGGGGAACACGTGTATACCTGTGGTGAATTCATGTTGATGTAAGGCAAAACCAATACAATATTGTAAAGTAATTAGACTCTAATTAAAATACTAAATTTATATTTTAAAAAGATCAATACTACTTAAAGCAACCTACAGATTTAATGCAATCACTATCAAACTACTAATGACTTTTTTTTAACAGAACTTGAACAAACAATCCTAAAATTTATACAGAAACACAAAAAAACACTGAATCACTACAACAATCTTTGGAAAAACAAAAAAACCAGAGGTTATCATGCTCCCTGACTTCAGACTATATTAAAAAGCAATGCTAATCAAAAGAGTATGATATTGTCATAAAAATAGACACATAAGTCAATTGAACAGAATGTAGAGTCAAAAAATAAATCCATGCAATTATGATCAACTAAGCTATGACTGTGTGGATCACAATAAACTGTGGAAAATTCTGAAAAAGATGGAAATACCAGACCACCTGACCTGCCTCTTGAGAAACCTATATGCAGGTCAGGAAGCAACAGTTAGAACTGGACATAGAACAACAGACTGGTTCCAAATAGGAAAAGGAGTATGTCAAGGCTGTATATCATCACCTTGCTTATTTAACTTATATGCAGAGTACATCATGAGAAACTATGACAAGAGACATGATATACAATGTGGAAAAGACAGGGTTTTCAGTGAGTCATGCTGAAAAAACTGTACAGTTACATGTAAAAGAATAAAATTAGAACATTTTGTCATATCATATTAAGAAAACAAACTGAAAATGAATTAAAGACCAAAATATAAAGACTTAAATTATTAAACTCCTGTAAGGAATTACATCAAAGGCAGAATACTCTTTAGCATAAGTCATAACATATTTTTTTTCAAATTTGTGTCCTAAGGCGAAAGACACAAAAGCAAAAGTAAAGTTTTTGAATAGCAAAGTAAACTTTGAAAAGGCACCTACTGAGTGGGAGAAAATATTTACAAATTATATGAGTGATAAAGGGTTAATATCCAAAATATATAAACAACTAATACAACTCAATCACAAAAAATCAGACAACCCAATTCTTAAAAGTGGGCATAAAATCTGAATAGATATTTTTGAAAAGACATACAGATAGCCCACAGGAAAATGAAAAGCTGTTCAACATTGCTAACTACCAGGGAACTGCAAATGAAAATCATAGTGAGATATTCTCACAATTGTCATAGTGGCAATCATCAGAAATTCTACAAATAAGAAGCTTTGGTGAGGATGTGGAGAAAAGTGAGTACAGTTGGTGGGAAGGTAAATTGGAGCAACCACTATGGGAAACAGGTTTTTCAAAAGATAAAAACAGAATTGCCATGTGTTCCAACAATTCTACTCTTGATGGTATGGGGAGGGAGGTGGGGGGGTGGGCGGTTCATGATGGGGAACACATGTATACCTGTGGTGGATTCATGTTGCTGTATGGCAAAACCAATACAATATTGTAAAGTAATTAACTTCCAATTAAAATAAATAAATTTATATTAAAAATAAAAGAAACAGAAAATGAAAACAGTAATTTGGAAAGATAGCCTGCACCTACTTTCATACCAGAATGTGTACAATAGCCAAGGTATGGCAGCAGCCTAAGTATTCATTAACAGATGAAAGTATAAAGAAGATATTGTATAAGTATACAATGAAATATTACTCAGTCATTAAAGAGAATGAAACTATGCTATTTGCAACAACATGGATATACTTGGAAATAATCGTGCTTAGTAAAGTATGGCAGACAATGACAAATATCATATGTTACCACTTAAATTGGAATTTAAAATATAATTCAACTAGTGAATATAACAAAGCATAAATGGATTAGAATGTATAGAGAAAAGACAGTGGTTACCATCAGGAAGAGGAAAGGGGAGAGTGGCAAAATAGAAGTAATGGCTTAAAAAGTACACAGTACTATGTATAAAAGAAATGAGCTATGAGAATATGCACAGGGAATAAAATAAATATCTTATAATAACCTTAAACAGAGTGTAATCTATAAAAATATTGAATCACTATATTGTACATCTGGAACTAGTATAACATTGTAAATCAACTATGCTTCAATACAAAATGTAATACTTAAAAAAAAAAAAAAGACCCAAAAGGAGAAATTGCCACCAACACAATAATAATAGGGGGCTTTAACAATATACTTACATCAATGGATGGAAGAACATTAAGACAGAAAGTCAACAAAGAAGTAACAGTGTACAACATTTAGAACAGATGGATTTGACAAAATTGTGTAGAACATTTTGTCCTAATGCAGCAGATAACATTCTTCTCAAGTGCACATGGAATTTCTCAAAGATACACCATATGTTAAGCCACAAAGCAAATCAGAAAATTTAAGATAGAAATCATATTGAGCATCTTCTCCAATCATGTTGTAATGAAATTAAAATTCAAGTATAAGAAGAAAACAGGAAAAATAAAAAATATGTGGAGACTGAATATGTTGCTACCGCATAACTACTAGATAAATGAAGGACTTGAAGAAGAAATAAAATATTACCTGAAGACAAATGAATATGAAAATACAACATACCAAAAGCTATGAAATGCAGGGAAAGAGTACTAACGAGGAAGTTTACTTTAATAGCAACACAGGCCTAGCTCAACAAAAAAGAAAAATCTCAAATAAACCATAAAACATACATAAAGTAGCTAGGGAAAAATTGTCCAAAGTCTGCAGAAGGAAATATATCATAAAGATCAAAGCAGTAATAAATGAAATAAAGAATAAACAGTGATAGTTAAGATCAATGAAACAATAGTTAGTTATTTGGAAAGATAAATAAATTATCAACCCATTAGATAAGCTAATAAAAGAGAGAGAGAAAGAGAAGTTCCTGAAAAATCTAAAGTTAAAAAAATAACAATAGATACCAAAGAAATATAAAGAGTTATGAGAATACATGTTGTTATTCAGTCATTAAATCGTGTCTAAATCTTTGCATGCCAGGTTTCTGTGTCCTCTACTAACTCCCACCTGGGTGCATGCTAAGTCACTTCAATCGTGTCCAACTCTGAGTGACCCTATGAAATTTAAGCTTTCAGACTCCTCTGTCCATGGGATTCTCCAGGCAAGAATGCTGGAGTGGGTTGCCATGCCCTCCTCCAGGGGATCTTCCTGATTCAGGGATCGAACCCACATCTCTTATGTGTCCTGCATTGGCAGGCAGGTTCTTTACCACTAGCATCACATGGGAAGCCCCACTAACTCCCGCAGTTTGCTCATATAAATGTTTATTGAGTTGGGGATGCTATCTAACCATCCCATCTGCTGCCTCCCCCTTCTTCTTTTGCCTTCAATCTTTCCCAGCATCTTTTCCAATGAGTTGGCTCTTTGCATCAGGTGGCCAACGTAGTGGAGCTTCAGAAAAACTCCTTCTAATGAATATTCAGGGTTGATTTCCTTTACTATTGACTAGTTTGATCTCCATGAAGTCCAAGAGGCTCTCAAAAGTCTTCTCCAGCACCACAACTTGAAAGCATCAGTTTTCTTTATGGTCCAATTCATATCCATTGGAGAAGGCAATGGCATCCCACTCCAGCACTCTTGCCTGGAAAATCCCATGGATGGAGGAGCGTAGTAGGCTGCAGTCCAAGGGATCGTTAGGAGTCGAACACGACTGAGTGACTTCACTTTCACTTTTCACTTTATGCATTGGAGAAAGAAATGGCAATCCGCTCCAGTGTTCTTGCCTGGAGCATCACAGGGAAGGTGGAGCATGATGGGCTGCCATCTATGGGGTCTCGCAGAGTTGGACATGACTGAAGCGCCTTAGCAGCAGCAGCAGCTCACATCCATACATGACTACTGAAAAAACCATAGTTTGACCCTCTGGACCATTGTCAGGAAAATGATGTCTCTGATTTTTAACATGTTATCCACGTTTTTCATAGATTTCCTTCCAAGGAGGAAGCATCTTTTAATTTCATGGCTACAATCACCATCTTCAGTGACGTTGGAGCCCAAGAAAATAAAATCTGTCACTGCTTCCATTTCTTAGCCTTATATTTGCCATGAAGTTATGGAAGAAGATGCCATGATCTTAGTTTTTTTAATGCGGAGTTTCAAGCCAGCTTTTTCACTCTCATCTTTATCAAGAGACTCTGAGTTCCTCTTCACTTTCTGCCATTAGAGTGGTATCAACCTCATATATGAGATTGTTGATATTGCAATATTAAGAGATGATTATGAACAGCTATATGACACCAAATTAGAAAAGGCAGAGGAACCAGAGATCAAATTGCCAACATCTGCTGCATCATTGAAAAAGCAAGAGAGTTCCAGAAAAACATCTATTTCTGCTTTATTGACTATGCCAAAGCCTTTGACTGTGTGAATCACAATAAACTGTGGAAAATTCTGAAAGAGATGGGAATACCAGACCACCTAACCTGCCTCTTGAGAAATCTGTATGCAGGTCAGGAAGCAACAGTTAGAACTGGACATGGAAAAACAGACTGGTTCTAAATAAGAAAAGGAGTACGTCAAGGCTGTATATTGTTACCCTGCTTATTTAACTTATATGCAGAGTACATCATGAGAAACGCTGGACTGGAAGAAACACAAGCTGGAATCAAGATTGCTGGGAGAAATATCAATAACCTCAGATATGCAGATGACACCATCCTTATGGCAGAAAGTGAAAAAAAAACTAAAAAGCCTCTTGATGAAAGTGAAAGAGGAGAGTGAAAAAGTTGGCTTAAAACTCAACATTCAGAAAATGAAGATCATGGCATCTGGTGTCATCACTTCATGGGAAATAGATGGGGAAACAGTGGAAACAGTGACAGACTTTATTTTTGGGGGCTCCAAAATCACTGCAGATGGTGACTGCAGCCATGAAATTAAAGGACGCTTACTCCTTGGAAGAAAAGTGATGACCAACCTAGATAGTATATTCAAAAGCAGAGACATTACTTTGCCAACTAAGGTCTGTCTAGTGAAGGCTATGGTTTTTCCTGTGGTCATGTATGGATGTGAGAGTTGGACTGTGAAGAAGGCTGAGTGCAGAAGAACTGATGCTTTTGAACTGTGGTGTTGGGGAAGACTCTTGAGAGTCCCTTGGACTGCAAGGAGATCCAACCAGTCCATTCTGAAGGAGATCAGCCCTGGGATTTCTTTGGAAGGAATGATGCTAAAGCTGAAGCTCCAGTACTTTGGCCACCTCATGCGAAGAGTTGACTCATTGGAAAAGGCTCTGATGCTGGGAGGGATTGGGGGCAGGAGGAGAAGGGGACGACCGAGGATGAGGTGGCTGGATGGCATCACTGACTCGATGGATGTGAGTCTGAGTGAACTCTGGGGGATGGTGATGAACAGGGAGGCCTGGTGTGCTGCGATTCATGGGATCGCAAAGAGTCGGACACGACTGAGCGACTGAACTGAACTGAACTGAGGAGAAATACTTGGAATCCTACAACTTTACAGGACTTAATGGATGAAGCTGAAAATCTGAAGAGATGAATCCTTAGTACAACAATGAAAACAGTAATCAAAAAGTTTCCAAAGTATAAAAGTCCAGGCCCACATAGCTAAACAGGTGAATTTTATCAAACATTCAATGATAATTTAATCATATTCTTCTGAAACTATAACAAAATATTGAAAAGAAGAGAATAATTGCTAACTCATTTTAGAAGGCCAACATCACCCTGATCCCAAAATCATAAAAAGATAATACCACTCAAATTAAAGGCCAATATATCTGTAGAATATTTATGCAAATATGTTCAACAACATATTTACAAGCTGCATTCAGTTCAGTTCAGTTCAGTTCAGTTGCTCAGCTGTGTCCGACTCTTTGCGACTCCATGAATCGCAGCACGTCAGGCCTCCCTATCCATCACCAACTCCCAGAGTTCACTCAAACTCATGTCCATCGAGTCAGTGATGCCATCCAGCCGTCTCATCCTCTGTCATCCCCTTCTCCTCCTGCCCTCAATCCCTCCCAGCATCAGAGTCTTTTCCAGTGAGTCAACTCTTCACATGAGGTGGCCAAAGTACTGGAGTTTCAGCTTTAGCATCATTCCCTCCAAAGAAATCCCAGGGCTGATCTCCTTCAGAATGCACTGGTTGGATCTCCTTGCAGTCCAAGGGACTCTCAAGAGTCTTCGCCAATACCACAGTTCAAAAGCATCAATTCTTCGGCGCTCAGCTTTCTTCACAGTCCAAATCTCACATCCATACATGACCACTGGAAAAACCGTAGCTTTGATTAGACAGACCTTTGTTGGCAAAGTAATGTCTCTGCTTTTGAATATGCTATCTAGGTTGGTCATAAAATTTCTTCCAAGGAGTAAATATCTTTAATTTCATGGCTGCAATCACCATATGCAGTGATTTTGGAGCCCAAAATATAAAGTCTGACACTGTTTCCACTGTTTCCCCATCTATTTCCCATGAAGTGATGGTACCAGATGTCATGATCTTAGTTTTCTGAATGTTGAGTTTCTAGCCAACTTTTTCACTCTCCTCTTTCACTTTCATCAAGAGGCTTTTAATTCCTCTTCACTTTCTGCCATAAGGGTGGTGTCATCTGCATATCTAAAGTTATTGATATTTCTCCTGGCAAACTGCATTAAACAGTGCATTAAAGAATCATACAGCATGCCAAGTGGGATTTATTTCAATCATGCAAGGATGTTTCAACATATTCTAATCAACAACATAATAAACTACCTTTAGAAATAAAGGATAAAAATCATAAAATCTTCTCAATACATACAGAAAAAGCACTTAACAAGATTCAACACTCATTTATAACAACAACAACAACAAAAACTAAATAAATTTGGTAGAGAAGGAATATGTCTCTGTGTGCTCAGTTGCTCAATCATGTCCATCTCTTTGTGGTCTTATGGACTGTAGCCCACCAGGCTCCTCTGTCCATGAAATTTTCCAGGCAAAAAGACTGGGGTGGATTACCATTTTCTACTCCAGAGGATATTTCTGACCCAGGAATCGAACCCACATCTGCATCTCCTGAATTGACAGATGGATTCTTTACCACTGTGCCACTTGGACAACCCCATAGAAGGGACATAACTCAACATAATAAAGGCCATATGTTGCAAACCCTTAACTAGCATCATAATCAATGTTGAAAAATTGAAAGCTATCTCTCTAGGATCAGGAGCATGATAAGAATGTGTACTCTCACCATTTCTATTCAATACAGTATTGTAAGTCAATGCTAAATCAATTCAGCAAGGAACAGAAATAAAATGCATCCAATTATAAAGAAATATATAAAACTGTCACTATTCACAGATGACATGATTTTATATATATAAAACCCTAAATCATCCACAAAACACTGTTAGAAATAAGAGTACAGCAAAGTTTCAGGATACAAAATCAACATATACATATCTATGGCATTTTCATATGCTAGCAATGAGCTAGCAGAAAGAGAAATTAAAATAGTATTTATAATAGTGACAAAATAATGAAATAAATAGAAATAAATTTATTCAGGGATATAAGACTTCAGGTACCCTGAAAATTATAAGACATTGTTGAAAGAAATCATAAGGAAAGCAGATTAATAAGTAAAAACTGATTCATGTTCATAAATTAGAATATTTAACATTAACAAAGCATTCTAACTTCAAGCAATCTATAGATTTAATGTAGTTTCTATAAAAATTTCCAGGACATTTTTCACAGAAATAGAACAAATTATTCTAAATTTTATATTGAACTACAGAAAAAATCCAGATGGCCAAAGCAATCCTAGAAAAAAAAAAAAAAAAAGCAAAGCTGGAGGTATCACACTCTTAGATTTCAAACTGTATTACAAAGACATGATAATTAAAAACAGCTTAGTACTGGCAGAAAATCAAATAAATGATGAATGGAAGAGAACTGAGAGCCTAAAAATACACTCATGTGTGTGTTAACAGTTAAAGCTTACAATAAAGGGGTAAAGAATATACAATGGAGAATGGACAATTTCTTCAATAAATGGTGTTGAAAAAAAACTGGGGAGAAACTTGCAAAAAAAAAAAAAGTGAACTAGATCACTGTCTAATACCATACAAAAAGTTGACTCAAGATGGATTAAAGACTTGAATGTAAAACACAAAACCTTACACCTTCTAGAAAAAAAAAAAAAAAACATAGTATGTTCTTTGACATTGGTCTTAACAATATCTTTGTATCCTCTGGCAAAGGAAACAGAAACAAAAATAAACAAGTGTAATTCTATCAAACTAATAAGTTTCTGAACAGTAAAATAAACCTTCAATAAACAAACTACTACCAACGGAATGGGAGAAGATATCTACAAATAATCTATCCAACAAAAAGATTGATATCCAATAAAGAACTAATACAACTCAACAAAACAAACAACAGCATTAAAAATTGGACAAAGGAGTGAAAATACATTTTTCCAAAAAGAACATTAAAATGACCAAAAGACACATGAAAAGATATTTAACATCACTAATTTTTAGTGAAATGCAAATTTAAACCACGATGAAATATCACTTCACACCTGTCAGAAAAGCTATCTTCAAAAAGGTAAAAATGGAAAAATTTGATGAGGAGGTGTAGAAAAGAGAGCACACATATATGTTACAGATGGGATTGTAAATTGGTGTAACCACCATGAAAAGCAGTATGGAAATTCCTCAAAAAAAAACAAAAAATTGAACTACCATGTGATTCAGCTATTCCAATTCTGAATAAACATCCAAAGAATACAGAAACAATAGTCAGAAATTACATTAATAAAATAAAGTACATAGAAAAAAACTAAACACATGAAATACATACAGAGAAAATTTGAAAACTGTCATAAGGGAAATTAAAAGTGACTCAAAGAAATTGAAAGCTATACCATGCTCTTGGATTGGAAGAAATAGCCATATCACACAATGAATTATTGGCCATGGAATTCTCTAGGCCAGAATACTGGGGTGAGTAGCCATTCCCTTTTTCAGAAGATCTTACCAACCCAGGGATTGAATCCAGGTCTCCCACATTGCAGGCAGATTCTTTACCAGCTGAGGCACCATGGAAGCTCAAGAATACTGGAGTGGGTAGCCTATCCTTTCTCCAGAAGATCGTCCTGGCCCAGAAATCAAGCCAGGGTCTCCTGCATTGTAGGTAGATTCTTTACCAACTGAACTACCAGGGAAACCCTTAAAACAGTCATAAGGAAAATTAAAAATGTTTCAAAGGAATTGAAAGTTATACCATGCTCTTGGATTGGAAGAAATAGCCAAATCACTCAAAGTAACCTACAGATTTAATGTAATGTTTATCAAAATACCCATGAAATGCTTCACAAAACTTAAACAAATAATTTTAAAATTTGTATGGAGCTACAAAAGATCTAAGATTGATAAAGCAATACTGAGAGAAAAGAGAAAAGCTGGATGCATAGCCATCACAGACTTTCAGACAATACTACAAAGCTACAATAATCAAAATAGCACAGTACTGGCACAAAAAAAGCACACATAGATCAATGGGACAGAATAGACAGCCCAGCAATAAACCTACACACCTAGAGTTAATCTATGATAAACGAGGCAATAATATACATTAGAGAATAGACAGTATATTTAGCTATAAGTGTTAGGAAATCTAGAAAGGTACATGTAAATCAATGAACTTGGACACACCCTCAAACTATAAGGGGTTCCATGGTGGCTCAGTAGTAAAGAATCCAACTGCACTGTAGTTGCACTGTAGACCCAGGTTTAATCCCTGAGTCAGGAAGACCCCAGTATTCTTGCCTGGAGAATCCCATGAGCAGAGGAGCCTGGTGAGCTACAGTCCATAGTGTCACAAAGAGTTGGACAGGACTGAAGCAACTGGTCACACATGTACACTCACACTACACACAAAAATTAATTCAAAATAATTTAAAAATCTAAATAGAAAACATAGAATCATAAAACTCCTAGAAGAGAACATATGCAAAAAACTATCTGACCATAAGTTGTGGCAATATTTTCTTGGATAGGTCTCCCAAAGCAAAGGAAATGAGAGCAAAAATAAATTAATGGGACCTAATCAAGCTTAAGATCTTTTGCACACTGAAGGAAACTATTAACAAAATAAAAAAACAAGCTGCACACTGGAAGGAGATATTTAAAAATTATGGAAATTACAAGGCATTAATATTGAAAATTAGAGATGCTGTGGGGAGGGGGGTGGGAGGGGGGTTCATGTTTGGGAACGCATGTACACCTGTGGTGGATTCATGTCAATCTATGCCAAAACCAATACAGAATTGTAAAGTAAAAATTAAAAATAAATAAATAAATTTAAAAATAAATAAATAAATAAATAAATAAAGCAATAGAGAATTGGTTCAAGAGTGTGAAGTAGAAGGATGTACATTCATCTCCAGCTACAGCACCAAAATTGCAACAAGCTGTTGAGCAGCCATCAACAATAAGACACTAGAACCTACCAAAAAATGATTACCCATGCCAAAGGACAAAGGAGAAGCCACAAAGAGACAGTAGGAGGGCATAATCATGATAAACTCAAATCCCATACCTGCCAGGTGGACAACCCACAAACTAGAAAATAATAGTACCAAAGAAGTTCTTCCAGTGTTGTGAAGGTTTTGAGCCCCATGTTAGGTTTTCCATCCTGAGGACCTGGCAAAGGGATTAGGAAATCCCAGGGACTCTGACCTTGAAGGCCAGTTGGTTTCGATTACAGGAATCCTGCAGGACTAGGAGAAACAGAGACTTCATTCTTGATGAACACAAACAAAATTTTGTAGCCATTAGGATCCAGGAGAAAGGAGCAGTGATCCCACAGGAGACTGAACCAGACTTGCCTGTTAGTGTTGGAGGGTATGCTGCAAAGGCATGGGTCAGCAGATGCTCATTGTGGAGATAGGGGCAAGGCAGCAGCAGTCTTGGGAGGTGCCCCTTGGTTTGAATGCTCTTGGAGTTTGCCATTAGCCCTACCATAGAGGCCTATAGGGATTTCCCAGGTGGCACAATGGTAAGGAATCCAAGTGCCAGTGCAAGAGATACAAGAGATGATGGTACAGTTGAGGGTAAAAGGAGATGGAGGTGGCAGAGGATGTAAGCTGTTAGCATAGCTGACACAATGAATAGAATTTAAGCAAACTCTAGAAGATAGTTGAGACAAAGAAGGTTGGCACATTGTGGTGCATGGGGTTGCAAAGAATCAAACATGACTTAGCAACTAAACAGCAAGAAGAGGCTGGTAGACTACAGCATATGGGAATTCCCTGATAGCTCAGTTGGTAAAGAATCCAGTTGCAAAGCAGAAGACCCCGATTTGATCCCTGGGTTGGGAATATCCCCTAGAGAAGGGATAGGCTACCCACCCCAGTATGCTGGCCTGGAGAATTCCATGGACTATACAGTCCATGTCACAAAGAAATAGAGGAAAACAACAGAATAGGAAAGACTAGAGATCTTGTCAAGAAAATTAGAGATACCAAGGGAACATTTCACGAAATGATGGGCTTGATAAAGGACAGAAATGTTATGGACCTAACAGAAGTAGAAGATATTAAAAAGAGATGGCAAGAATACACAGAGGAACTGTACAAAAAAGATCTTCACGACCCAGATATTCACAATGGTATGATCACTCACCTAAAGCCAGACATCCTGGAATGAGAAGTCAAGGGGGCCTTCGAAAGCATCACTACGAACAAAATTAGTGGAGGTGATGGAATTCCAGCTGAGCTATTTCAAATCCTGAAAGATGATGTTGTGAAAGTGCTGCACTCAATATGCCAGCAAATTTGGAAAGTTCAGCCATGGCCACAGGACTAGAAAAGGTCAGTTTTCATTCCAACCCCAAAGAAAGGCAGTACCAAAGAATGCTCAAACTACTGCACAATTGCACTCATTTTACACACTAGTAAAGTAATGCTCAAAATTCTCAAAGCCAGGCTTCAGCAATATGTGAACCGTGGACTTCCAGATGTTCAAGCTGATTTCAGAAAAGGCAGAGGAACCAGAGATCTAATTGCCAACATCCGCTGGATCATCAAAAAAGCAAGAGGGTTCCAGAAACACACCTAATTCTGCTTTATTGACTATGCCAAAGCCTTTGAATTTGTGGATCACAATAAACTGTGGAAAATTCTCAAAGAGGTGGGAATACCAGACCACCTGACCTGCCTCTTGAGAAACCTGTATGCAGGTCAGGAAGCAACAGTTAGAACTGGACATGGAACAACAGACTGGTTCCAAATAGGAAAAGGAGTATGTCAAGGTTGTATACTGTCACCCTGCTTATTTAACTTCTATGCAGAGTACATCGTGAGAAACATAGGCTGGAAGAAGCACAAGCTGGAATCAAGATTGCTGGGAGAAATATCAATAACCTCAGATATGCAGAGGACACCACACTTATGGCAAAAAATGAAGAGGAACTAAAAAGCCTCTTGATGAAAGTGAAGGAGGAGAGTGAAAAAATTGGCTTAAAGCTCAACATTCAGAAAATGAAGATCATGGCATCTGGTCCCATCACTTCATGGGAAATAGATGGGGAAACAGTGCAAATAGTGTCAGTCCTTATTTTGGGGGGCTCCAAAATCACTGCAGATGGTGACTGCAGCCATGAAATAAAAGACACTTACTCCTTGGAAGGAAAGTTATGACCAACATAGATAGCATATTCAAAATCAGAGACATTACTTTGTCAACAAAGTTCTGTCTAGTCAAGGCTATGGTTTTTCCAGTGGTCATGTATGGATGTGAGATTTGGACTAGGAAGAAAGCTGAGCACTGAAGAATTAATGCTTAACTGTGGTGTTGGAGAAGACTCTTGAGAGTCCCTTGGACTGCAAGGAAATCCAACCAGTCCATTCTGAAGGAGATCAGCCCTGGGTGTTCTTTGGAAGCAATAATGCTAAAGCTGAAACTCCAGTACTTTGACCACCTCCTGCAAAGTGTTGACCCATTGGAAAAGACTCTGCTGCTGGGAGGGATTGGGGGCAGGAGGAAAAGGGCACGACAGAGGATGAGATGGATGGATGGCACCACGGACTCAATGGACGTGAGTTTTTGTGAACTCCGGGAGTTGGTGATGGATAGGGAGGCCTGACGTGCTGCGATTAATGGAGTCTCAAAGAGTCAGACACGACTGAGCGACTGAACTGAACTGAACTGAACTGGACTGAATCAAAGTGAAAAGGCAGAGAATTATTTCCCCGATGAAGGAACAAGTTAAAACATGAGAAAAACAACTAAAGGAAAAGAGGCAACCTTCAAAAAAAAAAAAAAAAAAACTCAGAATAATGATAGTGAACATGATCTATGATCTCAGAATGAAGAAGATACAAGAAATATTTACCAAAGACCCAGAAGAACTAAAGAACAAACAGAGATGCAAATAACTGAGGCAGAGGAACAGATAAGTGACCTGAAAGGTAGAATGGTGGAAATCACAGCTTTTTGTGCTGTTCTCTCCATATTTTTGTTCATATTCTCTTCTAGAAACAGAATATAGAAAAAACAGACAAACCAAAAAAAAAAAAAAAGCCTAAGAGACCTCTGAGATAATATTAAACATGCCAACATTTGCATTATGGGGGTCCCAAGAGAGAAGAGAGAGAGAAAGGATGTGAGGAAATGCTTGAGATAATTGCTGAAAAATTCCTTAAAATGGGAAAGAAAACATTCAACCAAGTCCAGGAAGTGCAGAGAGTCCTAGGCAGGCTAAACCCAAGGAGGAACACATTGTTGCTGCTGCTGCTAAGTCACTTCAGTAGTGTCCGACTCTGTGTGTCCCCAAAAACAGCAGCCCACCAGACTCTCCCATCCCTGGGATTCTCCAGGCAAGAACACTGGAGTGGGTTGCCATTTTCTTCTCCAATGCATGAAAGTGAAACGTGAAAGTGAAGTCACTCAGTCGTGTCCAACTGTTAGCAGCGACCTCATGGACTACCAGGCCCCTCTATCCATGGGATTTTCCAGGCAAGAGTACTGGAGTGGGTTGCCATTGCCTTCTCTGGAACACACTGAGACACTTAGTAACAAAACTGACAAGAATTAGAGATAAAACATTACAAGCAATAGGGGGAAAAGATAACATACAAGAGAACTCCCATAATTTTATCAGCTGATTTCTCAATATAAATTCTACAAGCCAGAAGGAATTGGTACCACATATATAAAGTGATGAAAGGGAAGAACCTACAACTAAGAATACTCTAGCTACAAAGGCTTGCATTAAGATTTAATGGAGAAATTAAAAGCTTTACCGACAAGCAAAAGATAAGTCAGTACCACCAAACCAGTTTTACAACAAATGCTGAAGGAAATTTTCTCAGCAGGAAACACAAGATAATTAAAAGGCTTACAAAAAATAAACCCAATGTACTTAAGCAAATTGGATCAAATATATCAACAAAGAGATACAGACTGTCTGGATGGATACAAAAATAGACCTATATTTATGCTCTCTACAAAAGAAGTACCTCAAAAATAGGGAAAATTACAGACTGAAAATAAGGCGATGGGAGAAGGTATTCTATGCAAATGGAAATCAAAAGAAAGCTAGAGTAGCAATATTTAGATGAATTTTAAAACACTGTTATAAGAGACAAAGAAAGACACTGCATGATGATCATAGGTTCCAATCAAGAAGAAGATATAATAATTATAAATATATATGCACCCCTTCATGGATCACTGCCTTCTCATGGTGAAGGGGCTTGCATAACTTGATGAAGCTATGAACCATGCCATGTAGGGCCACCCAAGTTGGACAAGTCATAGCAGAGAGTTCTGACAAAATGTGATCCATTGGAGGAGGGAATGGCAAAACACCCCAGTAACTTGCCATGAGAACCTCATGAATTTTATAAAAGGACAAAAATATATGACAATGAAAGATGAGTTCCCCAGGTCTGAAGGTGTCCATTATGCTACTGGAGAAGAGCAAAAGACAACTACTAATAGCCCCAGAAAGAATGAAGTAGTTGGGCCAAAGTGGAAAAGATGCTCAATTGTAGATGTGTCTAGTGATGAAAGTAAGATATGATGTTGCAAAGAACTGTATTGCATAGGAACCTGGATTGTTAGGTTCATGAATCAAGGAAACTTGGATGTGGTCAAGCAGGAGATGGTAAGAATAACCATTGACATCTTAGGAATCAGTGGACTAAAATGGATGAGAATGGGAAAATTTAATTCCAATGATGATTATATCTACTACTGTGGGCAAGAATCCCATAGAAGAAATAGAGTAGCCCTCATAATCAGAGTCTAAATCAAGAGTCCAAAAGGAAGAACTTGGATGCAACCTCAAAAATGACAGAATAATCTCTGTTAGTTTCCAAGGCAAGCCATTCAACATCACAGTAATCCAAATAAATTCCCCTATCACCAAGGCCAAAGAAGTGGAATTTGATCGGTTCTATGAAGACCTAGAAGACCTTCTAGAATTAGCGCACACACACACACACACACACACACACACACACACACAAAGATGCTCTATTCATTACTGGGGATAGGAAGTCATGAGGTACCTGGAGTAACAGACATGCTCGGCCTTGAAGAACAAAATGAAGCACAGCAAAGGCTAACTGAATTCTGCCAAAATAATGCATTGATCTTAGCAAATACCCCTTTCAACAACACAAGAGATGACTTTACACCTGACATCACCAAATGGCCAATATAGAAATCAAATTGATTACATTCTTTGTAGCTAAATATGGAGAAGCTGTATACAGTCAGCAAAATCAAGACCTGGAGCTGACTGTGGCTCAGATTATCAGCTTCTCATAGCAAAATGCAGGCTTAAACTAAAGACAGCAGGAGAAATCACTAGGCCGGCTAAGTACTATTTAAGGGAGCTTGTATACACGTGTGGTTTAATCATGTCAATGTATGGCAAAACCAATACAGTATTGTAAAGTAAAATAAAGTAAAAATAAAATTTAAAAAATAAATAAATAAACAAACAAAATGCAGTGAAGGCAATGAAAAGAATCAAAGGATCAGAACTTGTAAACAGTGTGCCTGAAGAACTGGGGACACACGTCCATAATATTGTACAGGTGGCAGCAAATAGAACCATCTCAAAAAAAGCAAGAAGGTAAAGTGGATTTCTGAGGAAGACTTACAAATAACTAAAGAAAGAATAGAAGCAAAATGCGAGGGAGAAAGGGAAAGGTATATCCAACTAAACAGAGATCAGAGAGAAAGGAAGGTCTTCTTCAATGAACAGTGTATAAAACTGGGGGGGGGGGGGGGGAACAGAAGGGGAATGACTAGAGATCACTTCAGGAAAGTTGGAGCTATCAAGGGAATATTATGCCCAAAGATAGACACAGATCACTTCAGGAAAGTTGGAGCTATCAAGGGAATATTATGCCCAAAGATAGACACAATAAAGGACATAAATGTTAGAGACCTAGTAGATGCTGAAGAGATCAAGGAGAGATGGAAAGAATACATGGAAGAACTGTATAAAAAAAGAAAATCCAGATGAACCAGATAATTACTTTGGTGTAGTCAGCCAACTAGAGTGAGACATTCTGAGCAAAGTCAAGTGGGCCTTAGAAAGCACTGTTGTTAATAAAGCTAGTGGATATGATAGAATTCCAGTAAAACTATTCAAAACCCTAAAGGATTATGCCATCAAGTTGTTTACATTCAATATGTCAGCAATTCTGGAAGACCCCACAGTGGCCACAGGACTGGAAAATGTTGATCCCCATCCCAATTCCCAAGAAGGATAGTACTAAAGAATGTGTTAACCATAGGACAGTTGCACTCATCTCCCATACTAGTAAGGTCGTTGTTAAAATCTTACACACTAGGCTTCAGCATTATGTGAACCAAGAATTTCCAGATGTCCAAGCTGGATTTAGTAAAGGATCAAATTGCCAACATTCACTGGATCATAGAGAAAGCTAGGAATTCCAAACAAACCCATGTCTATTTCACTGACTATGCAAAGCCTTTGACTGTGTGGATTATAAAAAACTGTGGAAAGTTCTTAAAGAGATGGAAATGCCAGACCATCTTACCTGTCTCCTGAAAAATCTGTATACATGTCAAGAAGAAACAGATGCTTTTCTGGAACTTTCTTGTTTTTCGATAATCCAGAGAATGTTGGAAATTTGATCAATGGTTCCTCTACCTTTCTAAAACCAGCCTGAACATCTGGAAGTTCACGTTTCATGTGTTGTTGAATCCTGGCTTAGAGAATTTTGAGCATCACTTGACTAGCGTCTGAGATGACTGCAATTGTGCGGTAGTTTGAGCATTCTTTGGCATTGCCTTTCTTTGGGATAGGAATGAAAACTGACCTTTTCCAGTCCTGTGGCCACTGCTGAGTTTTCCAAATTTGCTGGCATATTGAGTGCAGCACTTTCAAAGCATCATCTTTCAGGATTTGAAATAGCACAACTGGAATTCCAACCTCCACTAGCTTTGTTCATAGTGAAGCTTTCTAAGACCCACTTGACTTCACATTCCAAGGTGTCTGGCTCTAGATGAGTGATTTACACCATCGTGATTATCTGGGTCATGAAGATCTTTTTTGTACAGTTCTTCTGTGTATTCTTGCTACCTCTTCTTAACATTTGCTTCTGTTATGTCACTACTATTTCTGTCATTTATTGAGCCCATCTTTTGGTGAAATGTTCCCATGGTATCTCTAATTTTTTGAAGAGATCTCTAGTCTTTCCCATTCTGTTGTTTTCCTCTGTTTCTTTGCATTGATGGGTGAGGAAGGCTTCCTTATCTCTCCTTGCTATTCTTTGGAACTCTGCATTCAAATGGGTATAGCTTTCCTTTCTCCTTTGCTTTTCACTTCTCTTCTTTTCACAGTTATTTGTAAGGCTTCCTCCGATAGCCATTTTGGTTTTTTGCATTTCTTTTTCTTGGGGATGGTCTTGATCCCTGTCTCCTGTACAATGTCACAAACTTCCGTTCATGGTTCCTCAGGCACTTTGTCTATCAGATCTAGTCCCTTAAATCTATTTCTCACTTCCACTGTATAATCATAAGGGATTTGATTTAGATCATACCTGAATGGCCTAGTGGTCTTTCCCACTTTCTTCAATTTAAGTCAATTAATCTATGACAAAGGAGGAAAGACTACACAATGTTGAAGAAATAGTCTCTTCAACAAATGGTGCTGGAAAACTAGACAACTACATGCAAAATAAAATGGAATTAGATCATTCTTTAATGCCATACACACAAAATAAGCCTTAAATGGATTAAAAACCTGTACAACTCCTAAAGAGGAATATTTAGGCAAAACACTCCATGACATAAAACCCAGCAATAATTTTCTCAACCAGTCTCCTATAATAATGAAAATAAAAACAAAAATAAATAAAAGTGACCCACTCAAACTCAAAAGCTTTTTCACAGGAAAGGAAACAACAAACCAAATGAAAAAATAACTCACAGATAGGGAGAAAATACTTGCAAATAATGTGACTAATATGAGATTAGTCTTCAAAATTTACTAATAGATCATGATGCTTAGCAGCATGGGAAAAAAAATGAACAAATGGGTAGAAGACCTATATAACCATTTCTCCAAAAAAATATATAAATGACCAATGTGTGTGTGTGTGTGTGCATGTTAGTTGCTCAGTCATGTCTGACTCTTTGTGATCCTGTGAACTGTAGCCTCCTAGGCTCCTCTGTCCACAGAATGCTCCAGGCAAGAATACTGGAGTAGGTTACCATGCCCTCCTCCAGAGGATCTTCCTGACCCAGAGATTGAACCCAGGTCTCCTCCATTGCAGGCATATTCTTTACCATCTGAGCCACCAGGAAAGCTCCATAGATGGCCAAAAGGCACATGAAAAGATGCTCAAGTCCTTGCTAATTATTAGAGATATGTAAATCAAACATTACAATGAGATATCATCTCATACCAGGCAGAATGGCTATCATCAAAATATCCACAAACAATAAATGGTGGATAGGGTGTAGGGAGAAGGGAACCCTCCTACATTGTTGGTAGGAATGTAAATTGGTACAGTCACTATGGAGAACATTATGGGGGTTCCATTAAAAACTAAAAATTGAGCTATCATATGAGCCTGTAATCCCTCTCCTGGGCATATATCCAGATCATGTATGATCAGAAAGGATATATGCACCTTAATGTTCACTGCAGCATTGTTTACAATAGCCAAGACTTGGAAGCAACCTAAATGTGCATCAACAGAGAAATGGATAAAGAAGATGTGGTGCATATACACAATAGATTACTCAGCCATTTAAAAGAATGAAATAATACCATTTTCAGCAACATGGATGGACCTAGAGATTGTCATACTGAAAGAAGTAAGTAAGACAAAGGAGAAATATCATATGGCATCCCTTATATGTGAAATCTAAAAGGAAATTATAGAAATGAACTTACAAAAGAGAAAGAGACTCACAGACTTAGAGAAGAAATGTATGGCTATGGGAGGCAGCTGGGGGGAAGGGATAGTTATGAAGCTGGGGATGGACATGTACACAGTACTGTATTTAAAATAGATATTCAACAGACCTACTGTACAGCAAACGTGTGTGTGTGTGTGTGTGTGTGTGTATAGCAAATGTTGTATATTTTCTATATGTATATATATTTGGTATAGTTTATATATGTGTGTTTGTATATGTAAACAGCTAATGCAGCTCAACAAAACAAAACAAAAAATCCAATCAAAAAATGAGCAGAATATCTAAAATAGGCAAAAGACATAAAGAGACATTTCTCTAAAGAAGACATACAGAAGGCCAACAGGCACACGAAAACATGTTCAACAACACTAATCATTTGAGAATGCAAATCAAAGCCACACTGAAGTCCATGCCTGTCAGAATGACTATCACCGAAAATAACACACATATTAAATTTTGAAGAGGGGTGGATAAAAGCAAACCTTTGTACACTGTTGTTGGGAGTGAAAATTAGTGCAGCCACTATGGAAAATAGTACAGAGGTTCTTTAATAAAAAACAAAAAGAGAGTTGCCATATGTTACAGTAATCCCACTCCTGGGCATGTATCTGGAAAAGGTGAAAATTTTAATCCAAAAAGATACATGCAGCCCAAGAGAATTTACATGCACCCTAATGTTCACAGCAGAACTATTTACAATTTCTAAGACATTGAAATAACACAAGTGCCTATCAACAGACTACTGACTTAAGAAGGACCTGGCATCACAAGGTGCTGCCTGATTCATCATTCACCGTACTGACTGATGAAAAACGTTATATAAAAGAACGTTTCCTGAAAGTCACTATAAGTCCCTGGTCAATAGGTTGTTTGAGTGATGTATATTAGCAGCTTTGAAAGTGCCCACCTTGAAGGTTCCTATGTAGGGGACTTTAATGTAATGTCCTTTAATGAAAGAAATTAAGTACTATTTGGAAGAATGAAGTCTTACCATATACAACACAGATGGACCTTGAGAATATTAAACTAAGTCAGATGGAGAAAGACAAACATCACATGGCTTCACTAAGTAAACAAAACAAAATCAAACTCAGAGAGAACAGATTGATGGCTACTAGAGGTAAGGGATTTGTGAGTGGATGGGCAAAATGGGTGAAGGGGATAAATTGTATGGTGATGAATGGTAACCTAGACTTATGATGGGGATTATAAGTGGTGATTATATGATGTTGACGTGTATATAAATATCATATCATAATGTTATAGACTTGAAATTTGTTATATACCAATTTAATCACCATAAAATTTAAAATCTAAATAAATAAATAGAAAAAGAAAGTCATATTTCTGATCTGCCACTCAAAATTTGCTTCTGCTACAGTTTTCCCCATTGAAATGAATGGCAATTCCAGCATTCTGGCTATTCTGTCAAAAATCATTTTCTTTCATATCCATCAACATCACTGTTCCAAGAGCATTAAGAATCTGACCACAGATCTCTACCTCCACTATTATGTCCCAGTTTTATGCCTCCCTTCTCTCTCATCTGGATTGATTTAATAACCTTAATGTTTCTCTGCTACTGTTCTTGTTCCTCATAATCTATTTTCAAAATAGAAGCATAACTCCCATGTCAGTCAAAATAAAAACAAGTCCCTTACAGCAGCCTACAAATTGCTACAGGAGCTTCTCAGTCTCCTCAGTTCTTTGATCCCATTTCTTCCTACTTTTCCTACTATTCACTCTGATTCAGCAACATTGCCTTTGCTGCTCCTCAAATATACTAGATCCACTCCTGCCTCAAGAATTTGGATAATTTCTTTCTCTGTACTTAAAATGTTCTTTTCCTAGGTGTCCAGGTCACTTATTCTCTAACCAACTCCCACCTAGTCTTTGTTCAAATATTCTCTTTTACATGAACTTTCATCAAAAGCATATCTGAAATTTCAGGCCTCTCTCCATCATTAACCAACATTTTTCACTCCACTGTTCTCCATAGTGCTTTGAACCATCTAACACACTTTATATTTTAATTACTTATTTTATTTATTTTATGTCTCTCTGCCTCCTCCTTTTCTCCTCTCCCTGAAGATTCCACCAGAATATAAGCTCTTTGAAGGTTTGTTCACTACTGAATCTCTCTAGTGCCTGGCTCAGTGATAGATATATAGTAGGTACACAATTAATACACGTTGAGTAAATGAATGTAAATTAAAAGAGGTATGAAATAATTAAGCATCTCCATTTTCCCCTCCTTCAGATAGTATGAGCTTTTATTTTTCTTCTCTGTACATTATAAACAATTCCTTATTTTATGGAATATTTTCTGATTTTTATATGTCATTTCTGTAAGTGATATATAATCCATTTATTTCTGTAAATTTCATTTACATCTCATTAGAAATTTTAGTCCTTAAATTTCCATTTCCGTGAAATTCTTCTCTTAAATGCCCCATGTTGCCCATACATTTCAAGTGTGTATTATCTTAAGTAGATATCAGTAATAGAGGGATGACGGTGCCTCTTGCTGTGCTCCTGAATTTACTGTCCTACCTAGCCCTCTTTGAATAATCTCTTCTGCCTTTTCCTTGTGCACTTGCTAACACTGGTAACTTGTATAGTATAACTGAGAGAAAAATGGGGTGAATGCATCATATTTAAAACCAGTTATGCAGGCACAGTTTTATCATTGCTGGATAAGACTGGCTAGGCTTACAGCTAGCTATTAGCTGCTTGGCTGATTTAGTCTTCTCTTTCAGCCACATAAAAATGCCACCTGCAACTCACTTGATTGAAGATGAAATGATATGAGTCTCTAGTAAAGAAGAGAGAAAAAATAGCACAGCATTTGAGACTCATGTGTTTATATTAATTCTCATTCTCTCTCCTTACCTCTTTCCATCTCTCTCCATCATATCTCTTTCACAACAGACTATGTTTACCGCAATATTGAGCCCATTACTGTGTTTTTGCTTTCATCCTGGACTATTTGTTTTCAAAATATATCTATCTATTCAACTGGCTCATCTGTGAAAAGATTACTGATAGCTGAGTCTGCATCAGAGATTTTCAGTGAGATACAGCATATTCCCCCAACAGTCTAAAGGGAAGATTTATAATGTCATTGTAGAATATCATTCAGAGACCGTAGCCCATTAAGTTGCAACTGGTGCTTAACTAATGTGCTTTCTCTCAAAGTGCCTATCTTTCCACAGCAACAGATAGTAATATGCCAAGAAGATAGAGACATGATGGGTGAGAGTTCAGCTCAAAATTGCAATACAGGAGAAAGGCTAACTAGAGTTCAAAGGGAATTTTATATTCATACATGATCATGTGTGAGGCAGTAGACGCTTTAATTAGACTAAAAATAATTCTTACCTACCTATACTAAATTTGCTATTTTCTCAGCTACTTTAACTAAATTAAAGAAACAGAAGAGAAAATAGTATTGGATTTATAAAAACTGTAAATCACCTATCTAGAAAAAGAAAATGATTATCTTATACTCTGCATTTTCAGATTGAGGAAGAAAAAATAAATCTTTGCAGTTCTTATTTGCTTTTTATATACTTATGTCCTCAGTTTTTAGTGATGACACCATTGAAGGGTCCAGGTGTAATTATTCTCATAAACAGGAAACTTAAATTTACACAAAATGTTCCTGGACATCACCATATTGAAAATACTTCACATATAGCACCTTAAAAAACTCAGCTGCTTCTCCATCTCAGGCTACTTGTTCCTGTTTCTGTGGGGGAAAGAGAATAGAGTAGTAATTAACAACCAGGACTCAGGTGTGAGATTACATGAGTTTGAATCCCAGCTCTGACACTCACTATTTCCTTAACTCTGGGCAAAATTCTCAACCTTCTGATCCTGATTTTTTTTTCTTGTGAGAAATGAGGATAATATGAACATGCATACCTGAGAGATATGTTGTAAGACTTAATTTTTGAGCTCATAGAAAACTATCAGCTATTTTGTTGGTATTATTTTTGTTTTCTTTTTTTAAATATAAATTTATTTATTTTAATTGGAGGCTAATTACAGTATTGTATTGGTTTTGCCATAAATTGACATGAATCTGCCACAGGTGTACATGTGTTCCCCATCCTGAAACCCCTCCCACCTGCCTCCCCATCGCCTCCCTCTGGGTCATCCCAGTGCACCAGCCCCGAGCACCCTGTACCATGCATTGAAGCTGGACTGGCAATTCGTTCCACATATGATAATACACGTTTCACCGCCATTCTCCCAAATCCTGATTAATAGCATTGTTCATCTTTCAAATGGCCCGAACTAAAAATTGGAAAGTCATATACTTAATACCTTTCTTTTAAAATAATTTAGTTACCAAATATTATTTCTTTTACTTGTTTATTTTATAAATAGTAGTTTGTATCTGCTAATCTCAAATTCCTAATTTATCCTTACCCTGACCCCTTTCCCTTTGGTAACCATAAGTTTGCTTTCTATGTCTGTGAGTTTCTTTCTGTTTTATAAATAAGTTCACTCGTATAATATTTTAGATTCCACATGTAAGTAATATCATATGATATTTATCCTTGTCTGACTTAATTTAATATTATAATTTTGAGATCCATTCGTGTTGCTGCAAACATCTTTATTCATTTATCTGCTGATGGACATTTAGGTTGCTTTCACGTCTTAGCTATTATAAAGAGTGCGGCTATGAACATTGTAGTACACAGTGTTTTTTCCAGTTATAGTTTTCTCTGGATATATGCCTAGGAATGGGATTGTAGGATCACATGGTAATGCTATTTTAGTTTTTTAAGGAATACTGTTTTCCATAGTGGCCAGATCAATTTATATTCTCATCAACAGTGTAAGAAGGTTCCCTTTTCTCCACACTCTTTTCAGCATTTATTATTTGTAGACATTTTAATGACCATTTGGACACCAAGTACTATTTCTACTACAGTTATGAGCTCTTTTATCTCTCTCCTTTTTATTCTATCATAGTAATTACTATCTAAATTATGTTTTTCTGTTTATTGAATTAGATTCAACTGTGCTATTTCAGTGACTTCACTTTCAATTTTCACTTTCCACTTTCCACTTTCATGCATTGGACAAGGAAATGGCAACCCACTCCAGTGTTCTTGCCTGGAGAATCCCAGGGACAGCAGAGCCTGGTGGGCTGCTGTCTATGGGATCACACTGAGTCGGACACGACTGAAGAGCCTTAGCAGCAGCAGCAGCAGCAGTGCTATTTCCAAACTATTTGTCATATGGCCTTCTGACTTGCCTTGATAAAAACTGAACTAGGACATATAACTTTCTTTCTCTAAAAACTATAATATTTCTTGCTATCTATAAAAAAATTCCCACGCTTTTTAAAATCGTATCCTAGGTTTCTCAAAAACTAGTCTAAACTATCCTTCCAAGTTTTATGCTGAGTTAAAAATCTTTACCATATCCATATCTGGATTATTTATTTATTTATTTATTTTAATTGGAGGTTAATTACTTTTCAATATTGTAGTGAATTTGCCATACATTGACATGAATCTGCCACGGTGTACATGTGCTCCCCATCCTGAACCACCCTCCCACCTCACTCCCCATCCCATCCCTCTGGATCATCCCAGTGCAACAGCCCTGAGCACCCTGTCTTATGCATCAAACCTGGATTGGGAATCTGTTTCACATATGATAATATACATGTTTCAATGCTATTCTCCCAAATCATCCCTCCCATGCCTTCTCCCACAGAGTCCAAAAGACTATGCTATACATCTGTGTCTCTTTTTCTGTCTCACATATAGGGTTATCATTACCATCTTTCTAAATTCCATATACACGCATTAGTATACTGTATTGATGTTTTTCTTTCTGGCTTACTTCACTTTGTATAATAGGCTCCAGTTTCAGCCACCTCATTAGAACTGATACAAATGCATTTTTAATGGCTGAGTAATATTACATTGTGTATATGTACCACAGCTTCCTTATCCATTCATCTGCTGATGGACATCTAGGTTGCTTCCATGTCCTGGCTATTATAAACAGTGCTGCGATGAACATTGGGGTATCCGTGTCTCTTTCAGTTCTGGTTTCCTCTGTGCGTTTGCCCAGCAGTGGGATTGCTATGTCATATGGCAGTTCTATTTCCAGTTTTTTAAGGAATCTCCACACTGTTCTCCATAGTGGCTATACTAGTTTGCATTCCCACCAATAGTGTAAGAGGGTTCCCTTTTCTCCACACCCTCTCCAGCATTTATTGCTTGTAGATTTTGTATCACAGCCTTTCTGACTGGCATGAAATTGTACCTCATTGTGGTTTTGATTCATATTTCTCTGATAATGAGTGATGCTGAGCATCTTTTCATGTGTTTGTTAGCCATCTGTATGTCTTCTTTGGAGAAATGTCTGTTTAGTTCTTTGGCCCATTTTTTTTTATTAAATCATTTGGCCTAAAGCTCAACATTAAGAAAACGAAGATCATGGCATCCAGTCCCATCACTTCATGGGAATTAGATGGGGAAACAGTAGAAACAGAATCAGACTTTATTTTGGGGGGGGTCCAAAATCACTGCAGATGGTGACTGCAGCCATGAAATTAAAATACGCTCACTCCTTGGAAGAAAAGTTATGACCAACCTAGATAACATATTCAAAAGCATAGACATTACTTTGCCAGCTAAGGTCCATCTAGTCAAGGCTATGGTTTTTCCTGTGGTCATGTATGGATGTGAGAGTTGGACTGTGAAGAAGGCTGAGTGCAGAAGAACTGATGCTTTTGAACTGTGGTGTTGAAGACTCTTGAGAGTCCCTTGGACTGCAAGGACATCCAACCAGTCCATTCTGAAGGAGATCAGCCCTGGGATTTCTTTGGAAATAATTATGTTAAAGCTGAAACTCCAGTACTTTGGCCACCTCATGCGAAGAGTTGACTCATTGGAAAAGACTCTGATTCTGGGAGGGATTGAGGGCAGGAGGAGAAGGGGACGACAGAGGATGAGGTGGCTGGATGGCATCACGGACTGGATGGATGTGAGTCTGAGTGAATTCCAGGAGATGGTAATGGACAGGGAGGCCTGGCGTGCTGTGATTCATGGGGTCGCAAAGAGTCAGACACGACTGAGGGACTGAACTGAACTGAACTTATTTTTTTCTAGAATTAAGCTGTAGGAATTGCTTGTATATTTTTTAGATTAATTCTTTGTCAGTTGCTTCGTTTGCTATTATTTTCTCCCATTCTGAAAGCTGTCTTTTCACCTTACTTATAGTTTCCTTTGTTGTGCAAAAGTTTTAAGTTTTAAGTTTAGGTTCCATTTGTTTATTTTTGCTTTTATTTTCATTACTCTGGGAGGTGGGTCATAGAGGATCCTGCTGTGATTTGTGTAGGAGAGTATTTTGCCTATGTTTTCCTCTAGGAGTTTTATAGTTTCTGGTCTTACATTTAGATCTTTAATCCATTTTTGAGTTCACTTTTGTGTGTGATATTAGAAAGTGTTCTAGTTTCATTCTGTTAAAAGTAATTGACCAGTTTTCCCAGCACCACTTGTTAAAGGGATTGTCTTTTCTCCATTATATATTCTTGCCTCCTTTGTCAAAGATAAGATGTCCATAGATGTGTGGATTTATTTCTGGGCTTTCTATTTTGTTCCATTGATCTATATATCTGTCTTGGCCAGTACCATCCTGTCTTGATGACCGTGGCTTTGTAGTAAGCCTGAAGTCAAGCAGGTTGATTCCTTCAGGCCCATTCTTCTTTCTCAAGATTGCTTTGGCTATTGAGGTTTTCTTGTACTTCCATACAAACTGTGATATTATTTGTCTAGTTCTGTGAAAAATACCGCTGGTAGCTTGATAGGAATTGCATTGAATCTATAGATTGCTTTACGTAGTATACTCATGTTCACTATATTGATTCTTCCAATCCATGAACTTGGTATATTTCTCCATCCATTTGTGTCATTTTTTATTTCTTTCATCAGTGTTTTATAGTTTTCTATATATAGGTCTTTTGTTTCTTTAGGTAAATTTATTCCTAAGCCTTTTATTCTTTTCATTGCAAAGGTGAATGGAATTGTTTCCTTAATTTCTCTTTCTGTTTTGTCATTGTTAGTGTATAGGAATGCAAGGTATTTTGGGGTGTTAGTTTTATATCCTGCAACTTTACTATATTCATTGATTAGCTCTAGTAATTTTCTGATGGAGTCTTTAGGGTTTTCTATGTAGACGATCATGTCATCTGCTAACAGTGAGAGTTTTAATTCTTTTCCAATCTGGATTCCTTTTATTTCTTTTTCTGCTCTGATTGGTCTGGCCCAAACTTCCTAAACTATGTTGAATAGTAGTGGTGAAAGTGGGCACCCTTGTCTTGTTCCTGACTTTAGAGGAAGTGCTTTCAATTTTTCACCTTTGAGGATAATGTTTACTGTGGGTTTGTCATATAGAGCTTTTATTATGTCATGGTATGTTCCTTCTATTCCTGCTTTCTGGAGGATTGTTATCATAAATGGATTTTGACATTTGTCAAAGACTTTCTCTGCATCTATTGAGATAATAATATGTTTTTTTTTAATTTATTTTTTATTTTACTTTACAATTCTGTATTGGTTTTGCCATACATTGACATGAATCCACCACAGGTGTACATGCGTTCCCAAACATGAACCCCCTCCCACCCCCCTCCCCACAACATCTCTCTGGGTCATCCCCATGTACCAGCCCCAAGCGTACTGTATCCTGCATCGGACATAGCCTGGCAATTCGATTCTTACATGACATTATACATGTTTCAATGCCATTCTCCCAAATCATCTCACCCTCTCCCTCTGAGTCCAAAAGTCCGCTATACACATCTGTGTCTTTTTTGCTGTCTTGCATATTGAGATAATAATATGTTTTTTATCATTCAATTTGTTAATGTGGTGTATTACATTGACAGATTTGCAGATATTGAAGAATCCTTGCATCCCTGGGATAAAGCCCACTCGGTCATGGTGTATGATCTTTTTAATATTTTGTTGGATTCTGTTTGTTAGAATTTTGTTAAGAATTTTTGCATCTATGTTCATCAGTGATATTGGCATGTAGTTTTCTTTTTTTGTGTGGCATCTTTGTCTGGTTTTGGTAGTAGGGTGATGGTGGCCTCATAGAATGAGTTTGGAAGTTTTCCTTCCTCTGAAATTTTCAGGAAGAGTTTGAGTAGGATAGGTGTTGGCTCTTCTCTAAATTTTTGGTAGAATTCAGCTGTGAAGCTGTCTGGTCCTGGGCTTTTGTTCGTTGGAAGATTTATGATTACAGTTTCAATTTCCATGCTTGTGATGGGTCTGTTAAGATTTTCTATTTCTTCCTGGTTCAGTTTTTGAAAGTTGTACTTTTCTAAGAATTTGTCCATTTCTTCCAAGTTGTCCATTTTATTGGCGTATAGTTGCTAATAGTAGTCTGTTATGATCCTTTGTATTTCTGTGTTGTCTCTTGTGATTTTTCCATTTTCCTTTCTAATTTTGTGTATTTGATTCTTCTCCCTTTGTGTCTTGATGAGTCTGGCTAATGTTTTGCCTATTTTATTTATCTCCTCAAAGAATAAGCTTTTGATTTTGTTGATTTTTGCTATGGTCTCTTTTGCTTTTTTTGCATTTATTTCTGCCCTAATTAAAAAAAAAAATTCCCCTTCTACTTACACTGGGGTTCTTCATTTCTGTCTTTTCTAGTTGCTTTAGGTGTAGAATTAAATTATTTATTTGACTTTTTTGTTTGTTTTTTTCTTGAAGTAAGCCTGTTTTGCTGTGAACCTCCCCCTTAGCACTGCTTATACAGTGTCCCATAGGTTTGGGGTTGTTGTGTTTTCATTTTCATTCATTTCTATGCATATTTTTATTTCTTTTTTTATTTCTCCTGTGATTTGTTAGTTATTCAGCAGTGTGTTGTTCAGCCTCCATATGTTGGGGGTTTTAGTAGTTTTTCTCCTGTAATTGACATCTAATCTCACTGCACTGTGGTCAGAAAAGATGCTTGGAATGATTTAATTTTTTTGGAATAAACCAAAGCTAGATTTATGACCCAGGATGTGATGTATCCTGGAGAAAGTTCCATGTGCACTTGAGAAAAAGGTGAAATTTCTTGTTTTGGGGTGAATGTCCTATAGACATCAATTAGGTCTAATTGGTCCATTGTATCATTTAATGTTTATGTTTCCTTATTAATTTTCTGTTTACTTGATCTATTCATAGGTGTGAGTGGGGTATCAAAGTCCCCCACTACTAGTGTGTTTTTGTTAATTTCCACTTTCATACTTGTTACTGTTTGCCTTATATATTGCAGTGCTCCTATTTTGGGTGCATATATATTTATAATTATTATATTTTCTTGGATTTATCCTTTGATCATTATATAGTGTCCTTCTTTGTCTCTTTTCACAGCCTTTATTTCAAAGTCTATTTTATCTGATATGAGTATTACTACTCCTGCTTTCTTTTGGTCTCTATTTGCTTGGAATATCTTTTTCCAGCCTTTCACTTTCAGTCTGTATGTGTTGTTTGTTTTGAGGTGAGTCTTTTGTAGATAACATATATAAGGGTTATGTTATATGTTTTTTTATCCATTCAGCCATGTTTTGTCTTTTGGTTGGGACATTCAACCCATTTACATTTAAGGTAATTATTGATAAGTATGACCCTATTGCCATTTACTTAGTCGTTTTGGATTTGAATTTATACACCCTTTTTGTGTTTCTTGTCTAGAGAATATTCTTTAACATTTGTTGGAGAGCTGGTTTGGTGGTGCTGAATTCTCTCAGCTTTTGCTTGTCTGTAAAGCTTTTGATTTCTCCTTCATATTTGAATGAGATTCTTGCTGAGTACAATAATCTGGGTTGTAGGTTTTTCTCTTTCATCACTTTAATTATGTCCTGCCATTCCCTTCTAGCCTGAAGAGTTTCTATTGAAAGATCAGCTGTTATCCTTATGGGATCCCCTTGTGTGTAATTTGTTGTTTTTCCCTTGTTGCTTTTAATATTTGTTCTTTGTGTTTGATCTTCATTAATTTGATTAATATGTGTCTTGGGGTGTTTTGCCTAGGGTTAATCCTGTTTGGGACTCTCTGGGTTTCTTGGACTTGGGTGACTATTTCCTTCCCCATTTTAGGGAAGTTTTCAACTATTATCTCCTCAAGGATTTTCTCATGGTCTTTCATTTTGTCTTCTTCTTCTGGGACTCCTATGATTCAAATGTTGGTGTGTTTAACATTGTCCCAGAGGTCTCTGATTTTGTCCTCATTTCTTTTAATTCTTTTTTTTCTTTTTTACTTTCTGCTTCATTTATTTCTAACATTCTCTCTTCTACCTCACTTATCATATCTTCTGCCTCCTTTATTCTACTGTTGTTTCCCTCCAGTGTTTTTTTATCTCATTTATTCCATTATTTGTTATATATTGACTTTTATATTTATTCTAGGTCCTTGTTAAAGATTTCTTGCATCTTCTCAATCCTTGTCTCCAGGCTATTTATCTGTAACTCCATTTTGTTTTCAAGATGTTGGATCATTTTTACTATCATTATTCTGAATTCTTTTTCAGGTAGATTCCCTATCTCTTCCTCTTTTGTTTGGTTTGGTGGGCATTTATCCTGTTCTTTACCTGCTGAGTATTTCTATGCCTTTTCACCTTGTTTATATTGCTTTGTTTTGGGTGGCCTTTTCATATTCTGGCAATTTGTCATTTCTCTTTATTGTGGAGGTTCCTCACTGTGGGTAGGGTTGGATGAGTGGCTTGTCAAGGTTTCCTGATTATGGAAGCTTGTGTCAGTGTTCTGGTGGGTGGAACTGGATTTTTGCTCTATGGAGTGCAATGAAGTTTCCAATAGTGAGTTTTGAGATGTCTATGGGTTTGGAGTGACCTTGGGCAGCCTGTATATTAAAGCTAGGGTCTATGTTCCTGCATTGCTGGAGAATTTGTGTGGTATGTCTTGTTCTGGAACTTATTGGCTCTTGGGTGGTGCTTGATTTCAGTGTAGTTATGAAGGCTTTTGGATAAACTCTTATCGATTAATGTTTCCTGGAGTCAGGAGTTCTCTGGTGTTCTCAGATTTTGGACTTAAGCCTCCTGCCTCTGGTTTTCAGTCTTATTCTTACAGTAGTCTCAAGACTTCTTCATCTGTACAAAATTTGATAACAAATACCAAAAAACAAAGATTAAAAATCTAGAGTAGAGGTTAGACTCTCAAAAATACAATATTAACAAAAAATAATCACAAAAATTATAATATATATATATATGAAATTTGTTAGGTAATATTAGGTTATAAAAATCAAAATTAAAGGAGTAATAGAGGAACTTAAAAATAAAAAAAAAATTAAAAATGCTAATAGTAAAAATATATCTAGGAATTTCTCTGGAGCTGTTGCAGACAGTGTGGGTTCAGTTCAGTTTCAGTTAATTCCTTGATCCATCTTCTACTTCTCAAGATCTATAGGCCCCTTCCAATGTAGTCAGTGCTAACTACAGAGTTTTAATCTGTTGCACCTGTCACTTCCAAAGTGGTTCCCTCTGTTTATTTTAGCTTCTTCTGTTTGCTGATCTCTTCAGTATCTAATTTCTGCCCTGACACAAGGGGATGAAGGTGGTCACTTATATAGGCTCACTTGCTCAGTAGTGTTGTGGGAAGGGAGGAACACTGCAAAGAAATATCACTGGCATGTGTGAGGAGTGCTCCCAGTGTCTCGGCTGCACTGGGTTTGCCCCTGCTCATGATGTGTGTGCTTTCCCGGTCTACACTGCTCAGGCTCCAGGTTGCTCTGCCGGGAACTGTCTGAGGCGGGCCCTGGGTTGCATGCACTCTCCAGGTTTAAGCCACTCAGGTTCAGGTTCTCGGGTACTCCCCAAAGGTGCAGACTTGGTTGGGCCTGAGTTTTGTGCCAGGTACCAGCATTCAGGTAACCAGGTGTTTGGTGAGCACAGTCTCTCCCAGGTTGGGGGGGGGGGTGCATCTTATCACCTCCCCCATCCCAGCCTCTCAGTTTTCTAGGTGTGCAGTGGGTACTCCTACTCAGGTGTGCTGTGTGTCTCTTCTAGGGCACTGATCTCTGGCTGCAACCCTTCCAGGGGATGTCAACATCCAGAATCCAAAGAAGTCTTTGTTAGCAACGGAGCCTGCTTGCAGTTTGGTAGAGGATGCCTCTCTGGGGGCAAGATTGCCCCTTTTCAGCTCTGGCTGCCCCTCCCCCTGCCTGCCTGTCTCCAGTGGGGGATGGGCCAGTCCACAGCCTGCTAGTCCTCCTTTAGTATTCACTCAGTTCTTTGTTCTGTGAGCAGGCCTGGCAGTGCCTTCAGTTCAGTTCAGTTCAGTTCAGTTCAATCGCTCAGTCGTGTCCGACTCTTTGCGACCCCATGAATCACAGCACGCCAGGCCTCCCTGTCCATCACCATCTGCCGGAGTTCACTCAGACTCACGTCCATCGAGTCCGTGATGCCATCCAGCCATCTCATCCTCTGTCGTTCCCTTCTTTTCCTGCCCCCAACCCCTCCCAGCATCAGAGTCTTTTCCAATGAGTCAACTCTTCGCATGAGGTGGCCAAAGTACTGGAGCTTCAGCTTTAGCATCATTCCTTCCAAAGAAATCCCAGGGCTGATCTCCTTCAGAATGGACTGGTTGGATCTCCTTGCAGTCCAAGGGACTCTCAAGAGTCTTCTCCAACACCACAGTTCAAAAGCATCAATTCTTCACTCAGCCTTCTTCACAGTCCAACTCTCACATCCATACATGACCACTGGAAAAACCATAGCCTTGACTAGACGGAACTTAGTCGGCAAAATAATGTCTCTGCTTTTGAATATACTATCTAGGTTGGTCATCACTTTTCTTCCAAGGAGTAAGCGTCTTTTAATTTCATGGCTGCAGTCACCATCTGCAGTGATTTTGGAGCCCCAAAAAATAAAGTCTGACACTGTTTCTACTGTTTCCCCATCTATTTGCCATGAAGTGATGACCCAGATGCCATGATCTTCATTTTCTGAATGTTGAGCTTTAAGCCAACTTTTTCACTCTCCTCTTTCACTTTCATCAAGAGGCTTTTTAGCTCCTCTTCACTTTCTGCCATAAGGGTGGTATCATCTGCATATCTGAGGTGATTGATATTTCTCCTGGCAATCTTGATTCCAGCTTGTGTTTCTTCCAGTCCAGCGTTTCTCATGATGTACTATGTATATAAGTTAAATAAGCAGGGTGACAATATACAGCCTTGACGTACTCCGTTTCCTATTTGGAACCAGTCTGTTTTTCCATGTCCAGTTCTAACTGTTGCTTCCTGACCTGCATACAGATTTCTCAAGAGGCAGGTCAGGTGGTCTGGTATTCCCATCTCTTTCAGAATTTTCCACAGTTTATTGTGATCCACATTTTCACAGGATAGTTCTCTCCCTCTCTGGTTCTGTACTCCCCCCACCCCTCCGCCGGCTATCCCACAGTTTGTGTTACTATCTCTTGTTAGTTTCCTCAGATGGCCCTCAGGGCATTTGGGCCCAGCCCATGCCTCCCTGTTCAGCCACCCCTTGCTAATAGTAGCTGTGAGTGCTGGGAGTTGCCATTAGGCATGTAATCTGTGGGTTTTATTTATTTATATTTACTTCCTGTTATGTTGCCCTCTGAGATTCCAAAACTCCTCACAGACCCACTGGTGAGAGTGTTTCCTGTTGTTTGGAAACTTCTCCTCTTTTAAGGTTCCTTTCCCAGGATGGATCTCCATCCCTACCTCTTTTGTCTCTCTTTTTATCTTTTATATTTTGTCTTACCTCCTTTAGAAGACAAAGGGCTGCCTTTCTGGGTGCCTGATGTCTTCTTCCAGCATTCAGAAGTTGTCTTGTGGAATTTGTTCAGCATTCAAATGTTCCTTCAATGAATTTGTTGGGGAGAAAGTGGTCTCCTTGTCCTATTCCTCCACCATCTTAAGACCTTCCGCCCTGGATGTTTTTAAAACTTAATTTATTTATTTTGATTGGAGGCTAAATACTTTACAGTGCTGTGGTGGTTTTTGCCATACATCAACATTAATCAGCAATGGATGTACATGTGTCCCACTATCCTGAAACCCCTTCCACCTCCCTCCCCAACCGAACCCTCTGGGTTGTTCCAGAGCACCAGCTTTGAGTGCCTTGCCTCATGCATTGATGTTGCACTGGTCATCTATTTTATATGTGGTAATATACATGTCTCAATGTTATTCTCACATATTGTCCCATCCTCACCTTCTCCCTCTTTGTCCAAAAGTCTTTTCTTACAGCTATGTCTCTTTTGGTGCCTTGCATATAGGGTCATTATTACCATTATTCTAAATTCCATATATACACATAAATATATTGTATTGTTGTTTTTCTCTCTGGCTTACTTCAGTCTGTATAGCAGGCTCCAGTTTCACCCACCTCATTAGAACTGACTGAAATATGTACTTTTTTATAGTTGAGTAATATTCCATTGTGTATATGTAACACAACTTCCTTATCCATTACTCAGATGATGGTCATCTAGGTTGCTGTCATGTCCTAGTTACTATAAACAGTGCTGCAATGAACATTGGGGTACATCTGTCTCCTTCAGTCCTGTTTTCCTTGGTGTGTATGCCCAGCAGTGGGATTATTGGGTCATATATAATTTCTATTTTGTATTTTTTAGAAATCTCCACACTGTTCTCCATAATAGCTGTACTAGTTTGCATTCCCACCAACAGTGTAAGAGAGTTCCCTTTTCTCCACACCCTCTCTAGCATTTATTGTTTGTAGACTTTTGAACTGAACTGATTCTGACTGGTGTGACATGGTACCTCATTGCAGTTTTGATTTGCATTTCCCTGATAATATATGATATTGAGCATCTTTTCATGTGTTTGTTAGACATCTGTATGTTTTAGGAGAAATGTCTGTTTAGTTTGATGGCACATTATTTTTGATTGGGTCGTTTATTTTCTCTGGTATTGAGCTGCATGAGCTCGCCTGTGAAGCCATTTGATCCTGGGCTTTATTTGCTGGAAGATTTTTTATTAGAACTTTGATTTCCATGCCTGTGATGAGTCTGTTAAGATTTTCTATTTCTTTCTGGTTCAGTTTTGGGAGGTGATACTTTTCTAAGAATTTGTCAATTTCTTCCAAGTTGTCCATTTCATTGGCATATAATTGTTCATATTAGTCTCTTATGGTCTTCTGTATTTCTGGGTTGTCTGTTGAGATTTCTCCACTTTCATTTCTAATTTTATTGATTTGATTCTTCTCCCTTTTTCCTTGATGGGTCTGGCTAATGGTTTGTATATTTTGTTTACATTCTCAAAGAACCAGCTTCTAGTTTTGTTGACTTTTACAGTAGTCTCCACCATTTCTTCTTCATTTATTTATGTTCTGATTTTTATATCTTTCCTTCTACTGTTTGAGTTTCTTCTTTTCTTCTTTTTCTAGTTGTCTTAGATGTTAAGTTAGATTTCTTATTTGACATTTCTGCTGTTTCTTGATGTAGGTGTGTATTGCTATGAATCTCCCTCTAAGCTTTTACTGATCCCATGGGTTTTAGACAGTCAGGTTTTCATTTTCAATTGTTTTTATGTATATTTTGATTTCTTATTTGATTTATTCCATGATGTCTCGATTAGTTAGTAGTGTGATTTTTAGCTTCTATATGTTTGTATTTTTAATAGTTTCTTTTTTTTTTTCCCTGCTCAGTTCAGTTGTTCAGTCATGTCTGACTATTTGCAACCCCATAAATTGCAGCATGCCAGGCCTCCCTGTCCATCACCAACTCCCAGACTTCACACAAACCCACGTCAATCGAGTTGGTGATACCATCCAGCCATCTCATCCTCTGTCGTCCACTTCTCCTCCTGCCCTCAATCCCTCCCAGCATCAGAGTCTTTTCCAAGGAGTCAACTCTTCGCATGACGTGGCCAAAGCACTGGAGTTTCAGCTTTGGCATCATTCCTTCCAAAAATATCCCAGGGCTGATCTCTTTAGAATGGACGGGTTGGATGTCCTTGCAGTCCAAGGGACTCTCAAGAGTCTTCTCCAACACCATAGTTCAAAAGCGTCAATTCTTCGGCACTCAGCTTTCTTCACAGTCCCAATCTCACATCCATACATGACCACAGGAAAAACCATAGCCTTGACTAGATGAACCTTCATTGGCAAAGTAATGTCTCTGCTTTGGAATATGCTATCTAGTTTGGTTATAACTTTTCTTCCAAGGAGTAAGTGTCTTTTAATTTCATGGCTGCAATCACCATCTGCAGTGATTTTGGAGCCTAGAAAAATAAAGTCTGACACTGTTTCCACTGTTTCCCATCTATTTCCCATGAAGTGATGGGACCAGATGCCATGATGTTGGTTTTCTGAATCTTGAGCTTTAAGCCAACGTTTTCATGCTCCTCTTTCACTTTCATCAAGAGGCTTTTTAGTTCCTCTTCACTTTCTGCCATAAGGGTGGTGTAGTCTGCATATCTGAGGTTATTAATATTTTTCCCAGCAATCTTGATTCCAGCTTGTGTTTCTTCCAGTCCAGCGTTTCTCATGATGTATTCTGCATAGAAGTTAAATAAGCAGGGTGACATTATACAGCCTTGACATACTCCTTTTCCTATTTGGAACCAGTCTGTTGCTCCATGCCCAGTTCTAACTGTTACTTCCTGACCTGCATACAGATTTCTCAAGAGGCAGGTCAGGTGGTCTGGTATTCTCATCTCTTTCAGAATTTTCCACAGTTTATTGTGATGCACACAATCAAAGGCTTTGGCATAGTCAATAAAGCAGAAATAGATGTTTTTCCGGAACTCTCTTGCTTTTTCCATGATCCAGCGAATGTTGGCAATTTGATCTCTGGTTCTTCTGCCTTTTCTAAAACCAGCTTGAGCATCACTACTTCTGCTTTATTTTGGTCCCCATTTGCATGAAATATCTTTTTCCAACTCTTCACTTTCAGTCTGTATGCGTCCCTAGGTTTGAAGGGGGTATCTTGTAGACAGCATATATAGGAGTCTTGTTTTTGTATCCATTTGGTCAATATTTGTCTTTTGGTCAGAACATTTAACCCATTTACATTTACATAATTATTGATAAGTGTGTTCCTCTTACCATTTACTTTGTTTTTTTTTTTTTTTTGATTCATTTTTATAAACCTTTACTCTGGTTCCTGTTTAGAGAAGACCGTTTTGCATTTGTTGAAAAATTGTTTCGGTGGTGCTGAATTCTCTCAGCTTTTGCCTGTCCGTAAAGCTTCTTACTTCTCCTTCATATCTGAATGAGATCCTTGCTGAATAGAGTAATCTTGGTTGTAGGCTATTCTCTTTCATCACTTTAAGTATGTCTTGCCATTACCTTCTGGCCTAAAGTGTTTCTATTTAAAGATCAGCTGTTATCCTTGAGTATCTCCTTGTATGTTATTTGCATATCTGGCTTTTAAAAAAACATTTCCATACCTTTTTAAGACAGTTTCTCAGTTACTTCAACTTTCCCCACATCTCTAACTACCAAAATTCTAATCATTTTTTTAAGCTATAACTCAAATTTCCTTTGGGGGATACTTCTAATCCAAACTAATTAATTTATTATATATTATCCTTCTTCATGATTTGCCATTATTAAAGCAGTTATCTCATTTTAACTTGCAGACATTAGTCGTTTATATTTCTCTCTCCAAGTATAAGATTCTTCAGAACAGAAATATCTTTTTTCAGTTTTTACTTTGGTCAGTACCTTCCAGTTTCTATCATGAAGATACTCAATAAATGTTTGTTAAATAGAACAGAGAATATTGATGCATTAATTACACTCCTTTGTCAAGCCTTCTGATACACATTGGAAACAAAACATGACACAGACAGAGTTATTGCTCTTAACATGCTGATAGTAAATTAAACTCAATTTTGTGGATCTATGAAAAGCAATTCAAATGTGTGTGGTTCTTAATTTCTATGATTAGTACATATAGTCAAGCCTGGCAATTGAAAAGGCTGAGACAACCCATGAGAAAGAACTAGTTCATATCTAACTTTGCACAGAAAAAAAAAAAATCCAGTTATGCATAGGATAGTATTATAGACTGAAAATTTGTATCCTTTAAAATTCATATGATATACATACTAGCAGGTATGGTGTTTGAGAGGTAATTAAACTTTGATTAGGTCATGAAGATAGAGTTCCCATGTTGAGATTAGTGTCTTTATACAAATAAGAAGGTACACCATAGCTTCCTCTCTCCATCATGTGAGGATGCAGAAAGAAGGTGCTGTCTGTAAGCCAGGAAGAAAACATAACAAAGAACCGCATCTGCTGGGTGCTTGATTTTGGACTGTTCAGCCTTCAGAAAAATGTCTGTTGCTTAAGCCACCCAATCTATAGTATTTTGTTATGGTAGCCCAAGCTAAGAGAGACTAGCTTCTGTGTTTCTCAATATCAGTTCCTGAGAATTCTGAGAGGTGTCTCTTCATCCTCAGTTGATCCTCATCCAGGTGCTAGAAATAATGGAACACTTGTGGAGAATCACAATCAGAAAATACTTTCCAGTGTTATTTAATGCTAGATTTCCTGAAAAGATGAACCTCATCATTGAGTGTGTTCTTATACTACCTGAATAACATTACATTTTTCATTTATTCATTTGAAAAATATTAGAAAACCCCCACGAAAAGAATTTACCCATTATGTCATGCTTATAATATCAGTTTAAAATAAACTTCTCTTCATTCAGTTCAGTTCAGTTTAGTTCAGTTGCACAGTCATGTCCGACTCTTTGTGACCCCATGAATCACAGCACGCCAGGCCTCCAGTCTAGCACCAACTCCCAGAGTTAACTCAAACTCATGTCCATCGAGTAGATAATGCCTCCAGCAATCTCATCCTCTGTCATCCCCTTCTCCTCCTGCCCCCAATGCCTCACAGCATCAGATTCTTTCCCAATGAGTCAACGCTTCACAAGAGGTGGTCAAAGTATTGGAGTTTCAGCTTTAGCATCAGTCCTTCCAAAGAACACCCAGGACTGATCTCCTTTAGAATGGACTGGTTGGATCTCTTCACAGTCCAAGGAACTCTCAAGAGTCTTCTCCAACACCACAGTTCCAAAGCATCACGTCTACAGCACTCAGCTTTCTTCACAGCCCAACTCTCACATCCATACATGACCACAGGAGAAACCATAGCCTTGACTAGACGGACCTCTGTTGGCAAAGTAATGTCTGCTTTGGAATATGCTATCTAGGTTGGTCATAAGTTTCCTTCCAAGGAGTAACCATCTTTTAATTTCATGGCTGCAATCACTACCTGCATTGATTTTGGAGCCCCCCAAAATAAAGTCTGACACTGTTTCCACTGTTTCCCCATCTATTTTCCATGAAGTGATGGACCAGATGCCATGATACTAAAATTTTCTGAATGTTGAGCTTTATGCCAACTTTTCCACTCTCCTCTTTACCTTCGTCAAGAGGCTTTTTAGTTCCTCTTCACTTTCTGCCATAAGGGTGGTATCATCTGCATATCTGAACTTACTGATATTTCTCCCAGCAATCTTTACTCCCGCCTGTGCTTCTTTGAGCCCAGTGTTTCTCATGATGTATTCTCCATAAAAGTTAAATAAGCAGGGTGACAATATACAGCCTTGACATACTCCTTTTCCTATTTGAAACCAATCTGTTTTTCCATGTCCAGTTCTAACTATTGCTTCCTGACCTGCATGTAGGTTTCTCAAGAGGCAGGTCAGGTGGTCTGGTAGTCCCATCTCTTTCAGGATTTTCCACAGTTTATTGTGATCCACACAGTCAAAGGCTTTGGCATAGTCAATAAAGCAGAAATAGATGTGTTTCTGGAACTCTCTTGCCTTTTCAATGATCCAGCGGATGTTGGCAATTTGATCTCTAGTTCCTTTGCCTTTTCTAAAACTAGTTTGAACATCTGGAAGTTCACGGTTCAAGTATTGCTGAAGCCTGACTTGGAGAATTTTGAGCATTACTTTACTAGCGTGTAAGATGAGTGTAATTGTACAGTAGTTTGAGCATTCTTTGGCATTGCCTTTCTTTGGGATTGGAATGAAAACTGACCTTTTCCAGTCCTGTGGCCACTGCTGAGATTTCCAAATTTGCTGGCATATTGAGTGCAGCACTTTCACAGCATCATCTTTCAGGAATTGAAAGAGCTCAACTAGAATTCCATCACCTCTACTAGCTTTGTTTTGTAGTGATGCTTCCTAAGGCCCACTTGACTTCACATTCCCGGATGTCTGGCCCTAGGTGAGTGATCACACAATCATGATTATCTTGGTTGTGAAGATCTTTTGTGTACAGTTCTTCTGTGTATTGTTGCCACCTCTTCTGAATATCTTCTACTTCTCTTAGGTCCATACCATTTCTGTCCTTTATCGAGCCCATCTTTGCATGAAATGTTCCCTTGATATCTCTAATTTTCTTGAAGAGATCTCTCATCTTTCCCATTCTGCTGTTTTCCTCTTTCTTTGCATTGATTGCTAAGGAAGGCTTTCTTATCTCTCCTTGCTATTCTTTGGAACTCTGCATTCAGATGCGTATATCTTTCCTTTTCTCCTTTGCTTTTGGCTTCTTTTCTTTTCCCAGCTATTTGTAAGCCCTCCCTGGACGGCCATTTTGCTTTTTTGCATTTCTTTTCCATGGAGTTGGTCTTGATCCCTGTCTCCTATACAGTGTCATGAACCTCCATCCATAGTTCACAAGGCACTATTTCTTCAGTTCTAGTCCCTTAAATCTATTTCTCACTTCCACTGTATAATCATAATGGATTTGATTTAGGTCATACCTAAATTGTCTAGTGGTTTTCCCTACTTTCTTCAATTTAAGTCTGAATTTGGCAGTAAGGAATTCATGATCTGAGCCATAGTCAGCTCTTGGCCTTGTTTTTGCTGATTGTATAGAGCTTCTCCATCTCTTCATTACTCACTACTTAAAATTTAATTCCCCCCAAGTTTATATTTTACAAGCAATTATTTAATATATGTATATTCTTCCACAAGCTTGAGAATGTGTTCAGTTCTGTCACTCAGTTATGTTCAATTCTTTGTCACCCCATGGACTGCATCACATCAGGATTCCCTGCCCATCACCTACTCCCAGAGCTTGATCAAACTCATGTCCATTGAGTCGGTGATGCCATCCAACCATCTCATTCCTCTGTCATCCCCTTCTCCTGCCATCAATCTTTCCCAGCATCAGAGTCTTTTCCAATGAGTCAGTTCTTTGCATCAGGTGGTCAAAGTACTGGAGCTTCAGCATCAGTCTTTCTAATGAATATTCAGGACTGATTTCCTTTAGGATCAACTGTTTGATCTCCTTGCAGTCCAAGGGACTCTCAAGAGTCTTCTCCAACACTACACTTCAAAACCATCAATTCTTAGGCACTCAGCTTTCTTTGAGATCCAACTCACTTATCCATACATGGCTACTGGAAAAACCATAGCTTTGACTAGACAGACCTTTGTCAGTAAAGTGACATCTCTGCTTGTTAATATGCCATCTAGACTTGTCATAGCTTTTCTTCCAAGGAGCAAGTATCTTTTAATTTCATGGCTGCAGTCACCATATGCCGTGATTTTGGATTCTAAGAAAATAAAGATATATAGTTTATCTCATATCCATGGTACTTAACACATTTCCTCATAGGTATTAATCAGTATCAATTCTTTAGTGTTTACTAAATATTTCAAACTGTGTTAAATATTTAAATGTAAAATATTATTTTTATAAAATACTGATAGATTTATGCCACTTTAATCTCCGTATTTCACAAGATACAGCTAAAGATTAGAGAAGCATGGAAATTGTTTTACTATGGAACTACTTTACCCTACTCATGAATAGTGAGTGTTGAATTTAAACAGTAAATCTATTCATGAAATCCTGTGCCAAACCACTCATCCTATTATGTTAACTATTTTTAAGTTAACATGTGCATTAATGTCATATATAGATGCTTTGTGAAAATAAAATTCTGCTTTGTTTAGTCCTTCTGTCCTACTCATCCACTCTCTTATTGAACTAATGAGGAAAATTAGTTTTGAAAATCCAGTAAAATGAAAGTGTTAATAATCTGGTGCAATGGATATAAACTATGAAAAAAAGGCATTGTTGTTACCTTTGAAGTTAATGACATGACTCTAAACAATGTTTATCTTCATAATTACATATTCCTTGAGCTAATATTGAAATGAGGCCAAGCCTGGGAAAAACTTTTTGAGCCCTTCATGATAGAAAAATGAAAGGGCAAATTCAACCCTTATTAAATAGTCTGAAATTGATGATTTGGGAGAATGGTATTGAAACATGTATAATATCATGTAAGAATCGAAATGCCAGTCTATGTCTGATGCAGGATATGACACGCTTGGGGCTGACGCGCAGGGATGACCCAGAGAGATGTTGTGGGGAGGGGGGTGGGAGGGGGGTTCATGTTTGGGAACGCATGTACACCTGTGGTGGATTCATGTCAATCTATGCCAAAACCAATACAGAATTGTAAAGTAAAAATTAAAAATAAATAAAAAAATTAAAAATAAAAAAAAATAGTCTGAAATTAAATTTTTTCAGCATATAATCCTTAACATAGCATATTCACTTGTGGATAACAGAGATTTTTGTACCTGGTCTTTGAAAGTGATTAGAATATACTTGATGCTATATGTGTGTTGATCAAATGCCTCTCCCACTTGAAATCAAGCAATACATATTACTTTTACCACACACTGGTGCTTAATTATTTCTGATCTCAGCTCTGTTAATCACTAGAAAATGCTCTTGGGATACAAATGTCAGCTCAGCTCCTCTCTAAAATAGGAAGAAAAGGGTATTTTGATGAGCTTAGCCTTTCCCTTGATACTGGTATTAATTCTTAAAGTACTTCCAAAAAAAATCCCACTTCTTGGGAACATAGCAGAAAAGCAAATAGAGAATTTCTAAGATACATTTCTAATGCCAGCAATTCTAAACTCCATGACATAATGCATTCAAAGAATGTTTTATTTTGGTGTGTGCATATCTTAGATCTTCAGTTACCCTGCAGTTTCCCTTGAGGTCAGCAATCTCATTTTGCATATTTTGCCACATCCATGTTGACTGTTCAATAAATATTTGCTAAAACAATGAATGAACAGGCACAACTTCACAATTACCAGATCATGAAGGGTAGGAACGTGTGCATGCATGTGTGTTGAATCGATTCAGTTGTTTCCAACTCTTGGGGACCCCATGGACTGTAGCTTACCAGGCTCCTCTGTCCCTGAGATTCTTCAAGCAAGAATACTGGAATAGGTTGCCATACCCTCCTCCAGTAGACCTTCCTGAGCATGGCTTCTTTATTTCTCCTGCATTAACAGATAGGTTCTTTACCACTACTGCCAGCTTATGTATCTCAGGGGCATCTGGTTCACCATTGTGAGGCAGGCAGGACAGGGAAGTGTCAATAAAAGAATACCTCCTAGCAAATGCCCTCTGAAGTCTATTAGTTCTACTGCCCAAGAAAGTTATTGCTTCAATACACACATTATTTGTGCAGGATTTTTCTTTCTGTAGTTGGCTTTTTTTTTTTTTTTTCATGCTTCAGGTTGCATTCAGTATAATTTTTCTCTAGTTACTTTCCCATCTAGGCTACATTCATTCACTGGGAGATGGAAGGTTTGATATATCCATACCCAACCATCCACTTTCATGTCCCATAAGACATGGATGCCTGTTCCTTCATTGCAGTTTGATGTCCATTTGGCAATGAAGAGAGTGGCAAGCAAAGGGAATTGCCAAAAGTAGAGAAAGGGACTTGGATACATACGTTTATTGTGTAGAATATTAGGTGGAACATAAGATGGTGAGGCAAGGGGAGAGATAAACCAAGAGAGAAGAATTAGCTTGAGGTAAATGAATTAATTAAAATAGGAAATTGGTATTTGAGGAAACAATATGTCAAACTTTTTTTTTCCAAACTAATTACCTTCTCCAGTGATCAAAGCAAATAAATAGATGAAAATAATAGAATGGGAAAGACTACAGATCTCTTCAAGAAAATTAGAGATACAAAGGGAACATTTCATGCAAAGATGGGCTCAATAAAGGACAGAAATTGTATGGACCTAACAGAAGCAGGAAAAATTAGGAAGAGGTGGCAACAATACACAGAAGAGCTATACAAAAAAGATCTTCATGACCCAGCTAATCACGATGGTGTGATCACTCACCTAGAGCCAGAAATCCTGGAGCCCAAAGTAGAATGAGATTTAGGAAGCATCACTATGAACAAACCTAGTGCAAAGGATGGAATTCCAGTTGAAGTATTTCAAGTCCTAAAAGATGATGCTGTGAAAGTGCTGCACTCAATATGTCAGCAAATTTGGAAAACTCAGCCATGGCTACAGGACTGGAAAAGGTCAGTTTTCATTCCAATCCCAAAGAAAGGCAATGCCAAAGATTGTTCAAACTACCACACAATTGCAGTCTTCTCACATGTGAGCAAAGTAATGTTCAAAATTCTCCAAGCCAGCCTTTAACAGTACGTGAACCATGAACTTCAAGATGTTCAAGCTGGATTTACAAAAGGCAGAGGAACCAGAGATCAAATTGCCAACATCTGTTGGATCATTGAAAAAGCAAGAGAGTTCTAGAAAAAAATCTACTGCTACTTTTTGGCTTTGCCAAAGACTTTGACTGTATGAATCACAACAAACTGTGGAAAATTCTGAAAGAGATGGGAATACCAGACCACCTTACCTGTCTCCTAAGAAATCTGTATACAGGTCAAGAAGTAGCAGTTATAACTTGTCATGGAAAAACATACTGGTTCCAAATCAGGAAATGAATACATCAGGGCTGTATGTTATCACCTTGCTTATTTAACTTCTATGCAGAGTACATCATGAGAAATGCTGGGCTGGATGAAGCACAAGCTGGAGTCAAGATTGCCGTGAGAAATATCAATAACCTCAAACATTCAAATGGCACTGCCCTTATGGCAGAAAGTGAAGAGGAACTAAAGAGTCTCTTGATGAAAGTGAAAGAGGAGAGTGAAAAAGTGACTTAAAACTCAACATTCAGAAAACTAAGATCATGTCATCTGATCCCATCACTTCATGGGAAATGGATTGGGACCCAGTAGAAACAGTGACAAACTTTATTTTGGGGGGCTCCAAAATCACTGCATATGGTGACTGCACCCATGAAATTAAAAGACGCTTGCTTCTTGGAAGAAAAGCTAAACTAGACAGCATATTAAAAAGTAGAAGCATTACTTTGCAAAAAATGTTCTATCTAGTCAAAGCTATGGTTTTTCCAGTAGTCATGCATGGATGTGAGAGTTGGACCATAAAGAAAGCTGAACTCCGAATAACTGATGCTTTTGAACTGTGGTGTTGAGAAGACTCTTGAGAGTCCCTTGGACTGCAAGGAGATCCAACCAGTCCATCCTAAAGGAAATCAGTCCTTAATGTCCATTGGAAGAACTGATGCTGAAGCTGAAACTCCAATATTTTGGACACCTGATGTGAAGAACAGATTCATTTGAAAAGACCCTGATGCTGGGAAAGATTGAAGGTGGGGAGGATTAGGGTCAATGGTGGATGCGATGGTTAGATACCATCACTGACTCAATGGACATGAGTTTGAATAAATTCTGAGAGTTGGTGATGGACAGGGAGACCTGGTGTGCTATGGTCCATGAAGGTGAAGGTGAAGTCGCTCAGTCGTGTCCGACTCTGTGACTCAGTAGACTGTAGCCTACCAGGCTCCTCCGTCCAGGGGATTCTCCAGGCAAGAATACTGGAATGGGTTGCCATTTCCTTCTCCAGGGGATCTTCTTGACCCAGGGATTGAACCCAGGTCTCCCGCATTGGAGGCAGACACTTTAACCTCTGAGCCACCAAGGAAGCCCTCGTCCATGAGGTCACAATAAATTGGACATGACTGATCAAGTGAACTAACTAAACTGACTGGTGTAATTTTTAGGAGAGACAAGCAGGCCTTCTTCAATGAACAGTGCTTAATAATAGAAGAAAACAACAAAAGTGGAAAGACCATAGTGATTTCTTCAGGAAAGTTGGAAACATCAAGAAAGGATAAACATGGTAGAGACCTAGTAGACCCTGAGGAGATCAAGATAAGTTGGAAAGAATGCACAAAAGAACTGAACAAAAAAAGATCTTATGAACCGTATGACTACAATGGGTGGTTAGTCACCCAGAGCCAGACATTGTGAACTGCAAAGTCAAGTGGACCTTAAGAAGTACTGCTGTTAATAAAGTTAGTGGATGGGATGAAATTTCAGCAGAACTATTTGAATCCTTAAAGGAGAATGCCATCAGGATTTTGCATTCATCATGTCAACAAATCTGGAAGACCCAGCAGTGGCCACAGGCCTGGAATAGTGAATCTTCGTCCCAGTCCCAAGAAGGATAGTACCAAAGAATGTGCTAACTCATCTCCCATGTTAATAAAGTCATGCCTAAAACCTTGCATGTTAGGCTTCAGCATTATGTGAACCAAGAACTTCCAGAAGTCCAAGTGAGAAAAGGAAGAGGAACTAGATATCAAATTGCCAACATTCACTGGATTATAGAGAAAGAAAGCGAATTTCAGGAAAAAATCTATCTTTTTTTCATTGACTATGCTAAAGCCTTTGATCGTGTGGATCATAACAAACTCTGGAAAGCTCTTAGAAAGATGGGAATACCAGACCATATTACTGTCTCCTGAAAAACCTGTATGCAGGTCAAGAAGCAAAAGCTAGAATCTTGTATGTGACAAATGACTGGTTCAAGGTCAAGAAAGGGGGACTACAGGACTGTCTGATGTCACCCTGTTGGTTTAACGAATAAGCTGAGCATATCATGAGAAATGCCAGGCTGGATGAGTTACAAGCTGGAATTAAGATAGGTGGGAGAAACATCAACAACCTCAGATGTTTGCATGATACCACTCTAATGGAAAAAAGTGAAAAGAAACTAAAGAGCCTCTTGCTGAGGGTGAAGGAGGAGAGTGAAAGAGCCAGCTTCAGACTAAATATTAAAAAAAAAAAACAAAAAAAACCTAAAATCATGGCATCCGGCCCCATTACTGCATGGCAAATAGAAGAGGAAAACCTAGAAGTAGTTACAGATTTCCTCTTCTTGGGCTCTAAAATCATTGTGGACTGTGACTGTAGCCATGAAATCAGAAGACTATTGCTTCTTGGCAGGAAAGTGATGTCAAAGCTAGACAGTGTGTTGAAAAGCACAGACATTGCTTTGCCAACAAGGTCCGTATAGTCAAGGCTATGGTTTTCCCAGTGGTCACACACGGTTGTGAGAGCTGGACCATAAAAAAATACAGAATGCCAAAGAATTGATGCCTTCAAACTGTGGTGCTAGAGAAGACTCTTTAAAGCCCCTTGGAAAGCAAGGAGATCAAACTAGGCAATTTTAAGGGAGATCAACCCTGAATACTCATTGGAAGCACTGATGCTGAAGCTGAAACTCCGGCATTTTGGTCACCTGATGCAAACAGACAACTCATTGGAAAAGTCCTTGATGCTGGGAAAGGTTGAGGGCAAAAGACAAGGGCATCAGAGGCTGAGATGTCTGGATGGCATCAATGATGCAGTGAACATGAACTTGGGCAAAATGCGGAAGGTGGTGAGGAACAGGGAGGCCTGGAATGCTGCAGTCCATGGTGTCACAAAAAATTGGACATGACTAGGTGACCGAAAAACAACAACAATGTAATTTTTAGATATATAACACATTGGTTTGTTTCGTGGTGTGTGTGTGTGTGTGTGTGTGTGTGTGTGAATGACTCAACTTGCCTATGCTTTATTTTCTTAAATTTCTGGAGCACTACTGATGACCATGTGTAAGATGAAGAGAAAACTCCACTTATATAGGACTACTTAAGACTGACTGGCTTTTCCTTTTTCTTTTTTTAATTATTTATTTTTATTGAAAGATAATTGCTTTACAGAATTTTGCTGTTTTCTGTCAAACCTTAACATGAATCAGCCATAGGTATACATATATCCCCTTCCTTTTAAAACACTCTCCCATCCACCTCCCCATTCCACCCCTCCCGGGTGAACAGAGACACTGTTTGATTTCCTGAGCCATACAGCAAATCCCCATTAGCTATCTATTTCACATATAATAATATAAGTTTTCATGTTACTCTTTCCATACATCTCACCCTCTCCCCTCTCCACATGTCCATAAGTCTATTTTCCATGTCTATTTCTCAATTGTTGCCCTGCAAATAAATCCTTCAGTACCATTCTTCTAGATTCCATAAATATGTGTTAGAATACAGTATTTATCTTTCCCTTTCTGACTCACTTCACTCTGCATAATAGGTTCTAGGTTCATCCACCTCATTAGAACTGACTCAAATGCATTCCTTTTTATGGCTGAGTAATATTCCATTGCGAATGGCTTTTCTTTATGATTCCTTCCATTCATTCCTTTCCCCTTTCCACTTTTCCCCCCAAGGTATATTTATTGCTAATGAGGTGTTTACTCCTTTACAAAAGGGTCTAAGAGTGAACTGGCCTACTTTGGGTACAAAAGTTTATTGACCCAAGCAAATCATACATGTGTGTGGTGGGGGGGGAGGGGTGATGGTTAGGGTGCCCTTCTGTAGTCTGTTACTTCCTACACTTTGAACTTCAAAACATAATGACAAAGTGGTGTGTGTGGAGTGTGTACAGATGTGTGCTCACTAGTTACTAATTCTATGATTTGTACTTTTTTCATTTTGATCCTCAAAGTTTTCTTTTGCTCCTTCAGTATATAAGGGAATATATGTATTTTTATAAAACTGACTGTACTTCACTAAAAATAAAAATCTCATCTACAGAAAAGATAAATATAAATCAAAGATTTTTTCACCCTGCAAAAGAATTCAGTAAAAGTTTCCTTCCTTCAGTTCAGTTCAGGTCAGTTCAGTCGCTCAGTTGTGTCCAACTCTTTGCAACCCCATGAATCACAGCACGCCAGGCCTCTCTGTCCATCACCAACTCCCAGAGTTCATTCAAACTCATGTCCATCTAGTCAGTGATGCCATCCCGCCATTTCACCCTCTATCGTCCCCTTCTCCTCCTGCCCCCAATCCCTCCCAGCATCAGGGTCTTTTCCAATGAGTCAACTCTTTGCATGAGATGGCCAAAGTACTGGAGTTTTAGCTTCAGCATCAGTCCTTGCCGTGAACACCCAGGATTGATCTCCTTTAGGATGGACTGTTTGGATCCTCTTGCAGTCCAAGGGACTCTCAAGAGTCTTCTTCAACACCACAGTTCAAAAGCATCAATTCTTCGGCGCTCAGCTTTTTTCACAGTCCAACTCTCACATCCATACATGACTACTGGAAAAACCATAGCTTTGACTAGATGGACTTTGTGGCAAATAATGTCTCTGCTTTTCAATATGTTATCTAGGTTGGTCATAATATTTCTTCCAAGGAGTAAGTGATTTTTTTTTTTACTTTCATGGCTGCAATCACCATCTGCAGTGATTTTGGATCCCAAATAAATAAAGTCTAACACTGTTTCCACTGTTTCCCCATCTATTTGCCATGAAGTGATGGGCCCAGATGCCATGATTTTAGTTTTCTGAATGTTGAGCTTTAAGCCAACTTTTTCACTTTCCTCTTTTACTTTCATCAAGAGACTCATTAGTTCCTCTTCACTTTCTGCCATAAGGGTGGTGTCATCTGCATATCTGACATTATTGATATTTCTCCTGACAATCTTGATTCCAGCTTGTGCTTCTTCCAGCCCAGCATTTCTCATGATGTACTCTGCATATAAGTTAAAAATGCAGGGTGACAATATACAGCCTTGATGTACTCCTTTTCCTATTTGGAACCAGTCTGTTGTTCCATGTCCAGTTTTAACTGTTGCTTCCTGACCTGCATATAGGTTTCTAAGTATATTTCAAATACAAAATTTATACCAATATACTTAACTCATTGCATCAGCAATACATAAAATTATATTTAAAGTGTCCTTGGGATATTTAACATTCCAGGAAGCAATGAGATAAAGGAAATATATATATATATATATATATATATATATATAGATAGATAGATAGATAGATAGATAGATAGATAATTTTAAAAGTACATGTCATATTTTCTTTGGCTCTATATTAGAGGTCCCTAAACTTTTTGGCACCAAGGTCTGGTTTCATGAAAGACAAATTTCCAAAGACATTAGAGATGGGGAGCTGCTGCTGAATCTTTACCTGCTAGCCTGCTGCTCACCTCCTACTATGCAGTCCAGTTCTTAATAGGTAGTAGACTGGTACTGGTCTGCAGCCTAGGGGGTTGGAGGACCCCTGCTCTATATGATTCATTTGAGATCCTAGTAATGCTATTGAATGCTTATATACTCGCTGACGAATATTGGTCACTTGTTCACTCATTGATTCAGCCAGTCATTTTAAAAACTTGAGTTTCTACTATAACAAATCTCTGTGGATGTTGACTGCAGCCATGAAATTAAAAGTCACTTGCTCCTTGGAAGAAAAGCTATGACAAACCTAGGCACCATATTAAAAAGCAGAGATATCACTTTACCAACAAAAGTCCATATAGTCAAACCTATGATTTCTTCAGAAGTCTTGTATGGATGTGAGAGTTGGACCATAAAGAAGGCTGAGCACTGAAGGAATGATACATTCGAACTGTGGTGCTGGAGAAGACTCTTGAGAGTCCCTTGGACTGCAAGGAGATCAAAACAGTCCATCCTAAAGGAAATCAGTCCTGAATATTCATTGGAAAGACTGATTCTAAAGCCAAAACCCCATTACTTTGGCCACTTGATGAGAAGAGCCAACTCATTCTAAAAAACTTTGATGCTGGGAAGGATTGAAGGCAGAAAGTTAAGGGGATGAAAAAGGATGAGATGGCTGGATGACATCATCAATTCAAAAGACATGAGTTTGAGCAAACTCTGAGAGATAGTAAGGAACAGGGAAGCTTGGTATGCTGCAGTCCATGGGGTCACAAAGAGTCGGACATGGTTGAGCAACTGAATAGCAACTATAACTTCAGTTCAGTTCAGCTCAGTCACTTAGTTATGTCTGACTCTTTGCGACCCCATGAACCTCAGCATGGGAGGCCTCCCTGTCCATCACCAACTCCCAGAGTCCATCCAAACCCATGTCCATCAAGTCGATGATGCCATCCAACCATCTCATCCTCTGTCGTCCCCTTTTCCTCCTTCCCTCAATCTTTCCCAGAATCAGGGTCTTTTCCAATAAGTCAACTCTTCGCATCAGGTGGCCAAAGTATTGGGGTTTCAGCTTCAACATCAGTCCTTCCAATGAATACCCAGGACTGATCTCCTTTAGGATAGACTGGTTGGATCTCCTTGCAGTCCAACTTAGTTGATTTTTAAATGTCTTACAGTACAAGTAAGAGACACTGGCAATAAAAAGAATTATTTTCATAGTCAATAACAGCAAAGGAGCAGAGCACATACAGACTCAATAACAGAATAAAACATTGTTGGACATTGCTAGTAATCAACATTATGGCCTCTCAACCAATCAAGAAGTTGAGCTTTGTTCTATTCATTTACAGTCCTTGTTAAGTGTGTTATTACCTCTAGGCTTTAGTATATCTTTGAAATTCTACATTTGCCTCAGTGTGTTTTTTGAGGGCTAATCAAGCCAATATATGTAAATCACTTAATATCTCAATAACCATTAACTTCCTATTGTATAATTATTATTACTATTTTATCATTATGATTACTATGGTTATTTGTCTTATCTTGAATAATTTAGATTTTTCTCTCTTTCTTTAGCAGGTGAGAATCGGCCTTCTTACTCTCAGTCATTAGTCTTCCTAACCCAGTGGTCAGCATTTTCAGTTAGGTAATTCTTCATGCTATAAGTGGAGCCATTTATCGAAACTTACCTAATTTCTTCCTCATGTACAAGAGAAAGTGATCCTGGAATATTTTCTGCCCATTGAAATGTGCACTCAGGCAGGAACATGGAAATCAGTACAGTGGAGCTAATGATCTGGTTCCATTAACAATTGCTCATTTGGGTGGTAAGTGACCTGAGATGAAGAGAAAATGTAATTTTGCCTGCCAATACAGTAAAAAATGGTGACCATTTTTTATCTACAGTTCTATAGATATTATATTATTTTTATTGGCTCAATTGAGCTACATTGTAGCCAATTAAATACCTGTTTAGATGACATGAGTTAAAATGAAATAATCTAGAATCTTTCATGGTTTGCACAAAATTAGCTCCTGTGCAATAGCTTTAGCGTTAATGCTGTTTAATGTCAAGAGGTCACCTTGTTCACCTGGCAAATCAATATTTTCTTTAACCAAGGAATTTTGATCTCCACATTGAAAACAAAAACTATTTTAAAGTTTTTTTTTTAATCTTCAAAGAGGAAAATGGTTATCCTTCCACCTATTTGTAAATTAAGTTTTCATTGTTGCTTTCTTAAATATATGTGAATATTTATTTATATGGAAATTGTCAACTTACATGAAATTTGCTTTTAACTGACTGTACTATGGACAGCTTATTGAGAACTTTAAAGCCACCATACCCTTTTATTATTCAGAAAGCTGTGCTATTGAACATTTATGCAATGTTTAGTATAATATTATTGTTTGGATCCAGTTATGCAGAAGTATGATTTCCTTTCATAAGAATCATTATAGCACAAAAGTGTGAGTATATAGAATAAAACTTTTGGTGTAAGTTTCCCAAATATTTAGTACTGCCTGATATTCACCATGTTTTTAAATCAAACTGCAAGCTTTGCTCCTAAAAAGAATGCACCCTGAAATTTTCTAAATTTAGTATGACCAATAATAGAAATTTTTTGTACACTTATTATCAGAAATGTTTCATAAGATAAAAATGGGCATATATTACTAAATTATACAGGTAGACCCATTTCTTATCCTAAACATACTGAAAGAAATTGAAGTGAGAGAATTCTGTGTCTTCTATGCCTTTTTCCAAATTTTAAAATTTGTTTTTGTTTCAAGCATCACTAGCACTTAGTTTGTGACAGACATTGTACTAAAAGCTAGATGCACAAAGATGACTAGGGCAAGAAAATTTCTTTTAAATTTTTTACAGTCTTGTCTTTCCACATATAGATAAGCCAATTTTACCTTTCAATGACTGGATATTGCCAAAAGGGGGTGGGGGAATGTTATCTGGCAGGAGATGAATGGAGCCACTTCGATAGCTGTAAAATGTCATCATTAACAGGTACTCTGTGGCTATTTAGTTCAGCAGAATTTATTCCTGCTTTGAAGGAAAGTAGCTGAATTCTTTTATCAAAAGAGCATTTAGAACATTGACCAGCAGGACCCTATTTACTTACAGACATAGTGCTTTGTTATGGTCTAGGGACTGAAAGAGGGTTGGAGTAAGAAGAAAAAAGTAAAATCTTCTATAAGGAGATTTGTAGTTCTAAAAAAGTTTTGTTTCCTTTTGTTTACATATCTTAAACTGTAAACACCAAGAAAAACATATGATGCTTTCTTTTCGTTTTTACAGTTTGGTTGATTTATTCAATTTTTTATTTTAAAAACTTTTTTTAACTTGCCAAAATTGAGTCAAGAAGACATATAAGATATAAATCATAATCTATATTTTTTAAAAGCTGAAGCTAAAACTCTTCCCCCCCCAAAAAAAAGATGCTAGAATCTAGAATTATACCCAAAGAAAATGAATTCTTAAATCCACCAAAACACATATACAGACGGTTTGTTGTCCTTTCATTCATATCAGTCAAACTTTAGAAGCAGTTTGAGTGTTCATGAACATTAAAATGGGTAAAAAGATAAGATGTTTAGTATTCTAGGCAGAGGAAACAAAAAATATGATGGAATATAGTGCATTCAAGGTTCTAATATTTTATGAATAGAATATAAGCATTAGGGAGAGATCAGAAAGTGAAGTATAATAGCTTAGCTAGAAAAATAGGAAAGATGAATAGAGAATCATAAAAAAACAAAACAAAACATATTTAGGAGTTTACACTTTTTACTAAGGTCATTGGCAAGTTTTAAACAAGGAAGTAGTTCGATCAGATGAATATGGAGTTTAGAAGGAGGGTATGGCTGCACAGCATAAAATGAATAGATACAGAAGGTGTTATTTTAGATGCAGGAGTGTTTATGAGATTTGTTCCTCATGGAATTCAAAAATCTACTTAAATTTTACTTCTTCTTACAGAGGCTTTCCTTAATTAAAAAAAAAAAATAGGTACCACTCTTACCCAATTTGGTTCTCTTTCATATACTTCATATTTTTAAAGTTTTTTCACCATTTATTGAAATTATTTGTTTCTTTTCTTACATTTGCTAAGATGTAAGATTCATGAGAGCTAAAATTGTATAGATCTTTTCCTAATTGAATCACAAAGTGCAAGAATGGTGTTAGTATATAGTAGGCATGTGTGTGTGTGTGTGTGTGCACGCGCATGCACACGCACACGTGTGGGTACTCAAGTCATGTCAGACTCTTTGCAACACCATGAACTGTAGCCCACCAGATTCCTCTGTCTATGGGATTTTCCAGGCAAGAGTACTGGAGTGGGTTACCATTTCCTCCTCCAGGGGATCTTCCTAATCCAGGGATCAAACCTACATCTCTTCAGTTTCCTGCATTGGCAGGCAGATACCTTACCACTGGTGCCATCTGGGAAGTCCCATATAGTAGACATTCAATAAATATTTTATATTAATAAATGAATCCCAAACATACTGCACTATATTTTAGGGATATTTTAGTGGCCGTGAGGAGCTACCCTGGGCCGGAGGTCAGGGGCCGTAGCAGAGAGGAGATACCCCACACCCAAGGTCAAGGGCAGCAGCAGAGAGGAGCAACCCTGCATCCGAGGTAAGGAGCAGAGGCTGCACTTTGCTGGAGCAGCCGCGAAGATAGACCCTGCATCCAAGGTAAGAGAAACACAGGTAAGACGGTAGGCATTGAGAGAGGGGATCGGGGGCAGAGAGTCTGAAACTACAGTAATGGACAACTAGCCAATCTGATCACGTGGACCACAGACATGTCTAACTAAGTGAAACTAAACCATGACGTTTGGGGTCAGCCAAGACAGCCGGGTCATGGTGGAGAGGTCTGAGAGAATGTGGTCCACTGGAGAAGGGAATGGCAAACCACTTCAGTATTCTTGCCTTGAGAACCCCAAGAACAGTATGAAAAGACAAAAAGATAGGACACTGAAAGACGAATTCCCCAGGTCAGTAGCTGTCCAGTATGCTACTGGAGATCAGTGGAGAAATAACTCCAGAAAGAATGAAGGGATGGAGCCAAAGCAAAAACAACACCCAGTTGTGTATGGGACTGGTGATAGAAGCAAGATTTGATGCTGTAAAAAGCAATCTTGCATAGGAACCTGGAATGTTAGGTCCATGAATCAAGGGAAATTGGAAGTGGTCAAACAAGAGATGAAAAGAGTGAACATAGACATTCTAAGAATCAGTGAACTAAGATGGACTGGAATGAGTGAATTTAACTCAGAAGACCATTATATCTACTGTGAGCAGGAATCCCTTAGAAGAAATGGAGTAGCCGTCATAGTCTACAAAAGAGTCCTAAATGGAGTATTTGGATGCAATCTCAAAAACCACAGAATGATCTCTGTTTGTTTCCAAATCAAACTGTTCAATATCACAGTCATTTGAGTCTATGACCTGAACAGTAATGCCAAAGAAGATGAAGTTGAACAGTTCTATGAAGACCTACAAGACCTTTTAGAACTAACACCCCAAAAAGCTGCCCTTTTCATTATAGGGGACTCTAATGCAAAAATAGGAAGTCAAGAAACAGCTGGGGTAACAGGCAAATTTGGCCTTGTGGTATGAAATGAAGCAGGGCAAAGGCTAATAGAGTTTTGCCAAGTGAATGCACTGGTCATAGCAAACACCCTCTTCCAACAATACAAGAGAAGACTCTACACATGGACATCACCAGATGATCAACACTGAATTCAGATTGATTATTTCTTTGCAGCCAAAGATGGAGAAGCTGTATACAGTCAATAAAAACAAGACCAGGAGTAGGCTGTGCCTCAGATCATGAAATCCTTATTGCCAAATTCAGATTGAAAATGAAGAAAGTAGAGAAAACCACTAGACCATTCAGGTATGACCTAAATCAAATCCCTTATGATTATACAGTGGAAGTGAGAAATAGATTTAAGGGACTAGATCTGATAGAGTGTCTGATGAACTATGAACGGAGGTTTGTGACATTGTGCAGGACACAGGAATCAAGACCATCTGCAAGAAAAAGAAATGCAAAAAAGCAAAATGGCTGTCTGAGGAGGGCTGACAAGTAGCTTTGAAAAGACAGGAAGTGAAAAGCAAAGGAGAAGAGGAAAGATATACCCATTTGAAAGCAGAGTTCCAAAGAATAGCAAGGAGAGATAAGAAAGCCTTCCTCAGCTATAAATGCAAAGAAATAGAGGAAAACAATAGAAGGGGAAAGACTAGAGTTCTCTTCAAAAAATTAGAGTTACCAAGGGAACATTTCATGCAAAGGTGGGCTCAATAAAGGACAGAAATGGTAAGGATCTAACAGAAGCAGAAGATATTAAGAAGAGGTGGCATGAATACACAGAAGAACTGTCCAAAAAAAATCTTCACATCCCAGATAATCACCATGGTGTGATCACTCACTTAGAGCCAGACATCCTGGAATGTAAAGTCAAGTGGGCCTTAAGAAGCACCACTACGAACAAAACTAGTGGAAGTGATGGAATTCCAGTTGAGCTATTTCAAATCCTGAAAGATGATGCTGTGAAAGTGCTGCACTCGATATGCCAGCAAATAGGGAAAACTCAGCACTGTCAACAGGACTGGAAAAGATTAGTTTTCATTCCAATCCCAAAGAAAGGCAATGACAAAGAATGCTCAAACTACTGCACAACTGCACTCATCTCACATGCTAGTAAAGTAATGCTCAAAATTCTCCAAGCCAGGCTTCAGCAATATGTGAACTATGAACTTCCAGATATTCAAGCTGGTTTTAGAAAAGTCAGAGGAACCAGAGATCAGATTGCCAACATCTGTTGGATCATGGAAAAAGCAAGAGAGTTCTAGAAAAACATATACTTCTGCTTTTTTGGCTATGCCAAAATCTTTGACTGTGTGGATCACAACAAATTTTGGAAAATTCTGAAAGAGATGGGCATATAAGACCACCTAACCTGCCTCTTGAGAAATCTGTATGCAGGTCAAGAAGCCACAGTTAGAACTGGACATGGAACAACAGACTGGTTCCAAATAGGAAAAGGAATACATCAAGGCTGTATATTGTCACCCTGCTTATTTAACTTATATGCAGAGTACATCATGAGAAATGCCGGGCTGGAAGAAGCATAAGCTGGAATCAAGATTGCCAGGAGAAATATCAATAACCTCAGATATGCAGATGACACCACCCTTATGGCAGAAAATGAAGAGGAACTAAAAAGCTTCTTGATGAAAGTGACAAAGAAGAGTAAGAAAGTTGGCTTAAAACTCAACATTCAGAAAACTAAGATCATGTCATCTGATCCTATCCCTTCATGGGAAATAGATGGGGAAACAGTGGAAATAGTGGCTGACTTTATTTTTCTGGGCTCCAAAATCACTACAGATGGCAATTGCAGCAATGAAATTAAAAGACGCTTACTTCTTGGAAGAAAAGTTATGACCAACCTAGACAGCATGTTAAAAAGCAGAGACATTACTTTGCCAACAAAGGTCCGATTAGTCAAGGCTATGGTTTTTCCATTGGTCATGTATGGATGTGAGAGTTGGACTATAAAGAAATCTGAGTGCCAAAGAATTGATGCTTTTGAACTGAGGTGTTGAAGAAGACTCTTGAGAGTCCCTTGGACTGCAAGGAGATCCAACCAGTCTCTCTTAAAGGAGACCAGTCCTGTGTGTTCATTGGAAGTATTGATGTTGAGGCTGAAACTCCAATACTTTGGCCACCTGATGCAAAGAGCTGACTCATTGGAAAAGACTCTGATGCTTGGAAAGATTGAGGGCAGGAGGAGAAGGGGAAGACGGAGGATGAGATGGTTGGATGGCATCACTGACTCAATGGACATGGGTTTGGGTGGAATCCGGGATTTGGTGATGGACAGAGTCCGACACCACTGAGCAACTGAACTGAACTGAGCTTTATGAGTCTTTCATGCTTTTTCTCCATCTACTGTACCACTGCTTGCACAGTTAATTCATAATAATGTCTAATAAATTATAGAAGTAATAGCAATATATACATAGATATGTAGGTTATGTATTATTTCATAATATACAGTAATATATATTATATGCCTGTATTAATAAATTTGCTTATTAGCATATACTAATTTAAGTGAAAGAGGAGAGTGAAAAAGTTGCCTTAAAACTCAACATTCAAAAAACTAAGATCATGGCATCTTGTCCCATCCCTTCATGGGAAATAGATGGGGAAACAGTGTTGGACTCAAAAATCACTGCAGATCATGATCACAGCCTTGAAATTAAAAGACACTTACTCCTTGGAAGGAAAGTTATGACCAACCTAGACAGCATATTGGAAAGCAGAGGTATTATTTTGCCAACAAAGGTCCATCTAGTCAAGGCTATGGTTTTTCCAGTGGTCATGTATGGATGTATGAGTTAGACTGTGAAGAAAGCTGAGCGCTGAAGAATTGATGCTTTTGAACTGTGGTGTTGGAAAAGACTCTTGAGAGTCCCTTGGATTGCAAGGAGATCCAACCAGTGCATCCTAAAGGAGATCAGTCCTGGGTGTTCTTTGGAAGGACTGATGCTGAAGCTGAAACTCGAACACTTTGACCACCTCATGTGAAGAGTTGACTCATTGGAAAAGACTCTGATGCTGGGAGGGATTGGGGGCAGGAGGAGAAGGGGACGACAGAGGATGAGGTGGCTGGATGGCATTACCTACTCAATGGACATGAGTTTGGGTGAACTCCAGGAGTTGGTGATGGACAGGGAGGCCTGGTGTGCTGCAATTCATGGAGTCGCAAAGAGTCGAACATGACTGAAAGACTGAACTGAACTGCGCTGAACTGAATTTAAGTTAAGTGAGTGGAGAGGGGTGAAAGAGTTTTCAACAATCTGAAAGCAAGCTTGTTGATACTGCTGTTATTGTTGCTGTTGTTCAGTCCCAGTAGCCCAGTTATGTCCAACTCTTTGCAACCACATGGACTGAAGCACGACAGGCCTCCCTGTCCTTCACCATCTCCTGAAGTTTGCCCAAGTTCATGTCCATTACAAAGATGATGCCATCCAGCCATCTCTTCCTCTGATGCCTTCTTCTCTTTCTGCCTCAATTTCACAAAGTATCTGGGACTTTTCCAATGTGTCAGCTGTTCATATCAGATAACCAAAGTACTGGAGCTTTAGCATCAGCTCTTCCAATTAGTATTCAGGGTTGATTTCCCTTAAGATTGACTGGTTTGATCTCCTTGCTCTCCAAGTGGCTTTTAAGAGTCTTCTCCAGCAACACAGTTGAAAGACATCAGTTCTTTGGCATTCTGCCTTCTTTATGATCCATTTCTCACAACTGTACATGATCACTGGGAAGACTATAGCCTTGATTATACAGAACATTGAACACAATTGACTACTTTAATTTGATCATTGTGACAGGGAGCAAAGAGTGGGGTAAAAGCATATATATCCTTTAGTATTTTGGATAGCAGAATCTGAAGGGTTAATGCAGCCACAATAGGGAAGCAGAGATGTGCCTGCAAATGGGACTCTCTGCTCAGGCTGAACGTGCTTGCAAACGAGGTGTTCTGCCAAGGAGTCTGGACACAGCCTTGAGTTTAATGGTCCCTTGCAAATGAGGGAACATTCCCTTCTTGTGATAAGGAGAAAGAAAGGGCTCTGGACAGACTCTGCAGTACACATGGATTTCACTCCCCTTGCTGTACGATAACATGTATGCACCTGCACTGTACTGAAAAGGCTTATTCATGCAGTCTGGAATTCTGCCTAGGGGGCTTTATAAAAATAAACCGTAATTAGTTTTGCGCAGTTTTTTTCCTCCGGCCGGAGTGGTGTATTGTCTGTCTCGTGTGTGTCTCGTGTGTTTTGTCTTGTGTCATTTCGCTCACAACATCTGGCGCCCAACGTGGGGCTCGAGTGAAACCGAAAGGGTGAATAACCCTGGGGGGATTTTACATCCATAGCAGGGGAACTTTCAGGAAAATCATGGGAATCCCTCATCATTACGGACACAATACATGGAGTTAGTCAAAGGACTTCTCCACTCCATAGGCGTTAAGGCCTCAACTTGTTGATTGAGTGAGCTCTTTCGCTTGGTGGAGCAATATTGTCATTGGTTTCAATATCAAACTAAGTTACAGTTAAATTTGAAGGAATGGAAAATAATTCAAAAGGAATTGAGAAAGCAACATCAGAAGGGTAATGTGATCCCTTTGAAGTTATGGACTTTGTATGGTGCTATAACACAGGCTTTGACCTTGCTTTCTACTGATAGTGAAACTAAATCTAATGCTTCAAGGAAGGGAGAGGCAATTTATGAGGATGTGTCAGACGTTGGTGGGGCTTCTGAATTGCCTGAAGGCAAGGATACAGGTGAGCCTCCTGTAAATAGTGAGACATCTGATAGTTCAGAATCAGATTCGGAGGCTTCTTCGGTTTCGTCAGAGGAGGGCAAAGAGATTAAAGAAATGACCCATCTATTCCAGGAGTGGTGGAAATCCCATAAGGAGGAGAAGAAATCTACACCTTCTGCTCCTCCTTATGCTTCTCTTTTCCCCACTGCGGTTAATCCGCCCAATGTGGGCAGGGAACATTGTTGGTTCTCCTTTCCTTTGTCTATGCTTCATGATGATGACTTACCTGCTCCCTCTGGTGGTTTTATCGATCCTCCACAATTATTTCCCATCCAGAGACAGCAAAATGACAATGTGATAAATGTTCAATACACTCCTTTGGAATATAAATTTTTTAAAGATCTTAAAGCTGCAGTAGTGCAGTACGGTCCTCAATCTCCCTTTGTTTTGGCTATGCTTGAATCATTTGGAAAAGGCAAATTAATCGTTCTGTTAGATTGGGAATCTATTGCCCAAGCTGTCTTGGAGGGTTCTCAATGGTTGCAACTTCGTAGCTGGTGGGAAGAAGAAGCTAGAAAGCAAGCTCGGATTAATGAGGGACAGAATCCCCCTGGTCCTCTCGAGGACAAGCTAATGGGAGAGGGCCATTATCAGGCTTTAAGAGAACAGGCTCAGTACCAATGGGTGCCTATTGGTCATGCCCAGCCCTCCTTTGTTAAAACAATGCAAGCCCCCAATGAGCCATATACTGATTTTCTAGCAAGACTGAGGGTAGCTGTGGAATGAGCTGTAGGGAAGGATGAGATTTCAGAGATATTATTACAAACTTTAGCATTTGAAAATGCAAATCCTGAATGCAAGCGTATACTGGGACCTTTAAAGGGACAGGGTGCATCTATAGCTGAATATATCAGAGCCTGCTCAGGAGTAGGAGGAACTTAGCATCAGGCTAATGTCTTTGCTACAGCCTTAGCCAAAGCTATGAGACCACAAAAGGGAGGTAACTGCTTCCATTGTGGAAAACCTGGTCATATGAAAAGAGAGTGTTGGAAATTAAAGGCTGATCAAGGTGCTATTCCTAAAGACAGATCTCTTGCTGGGAAGAATAAGACTCCTCCTGGACCTCACCATCGGTGCGGGAAGGGGCTTCATTGGACTAATGAATGCAGATCTAAAACAAACAAAATGGGCAACCCGATACCGGGAAACTATCCTGCGGGCCTAAGTCCTTGGGGCCCAGGAACAATACCAGGGACTTCTCTTCCTTGCCCTCCTGCCATCCCACCTGCCCCAACCCTGTTCCCTCCCAGCAACCATTACGAGTCGATGCCCTATTAAAAGGACCTCAGATGATTATTTCGGACCTACAGTCTGCTACTTCAGGGAGTGCTGCCACTGGTTTGCCACTAGCTGATAATGTTCTTTTGTCACCAGGGGGAGGCATTTACAAATTAAAACAAATGTATTTGGACCACTGCCTAAAGGCACTTTTGGCTTGATATTAGGCCGTAGCAGCGTGGCTTTGAGAGGTCTAACCATAATTCCTGGGGTAATAGCTCTGACTATGTTGGGGAAATTTTAATTATGGTTTCTACTTTTACCATGCTTTCATTGTTAGCTGGGAAGCATATTGCTCAAATACTTCTACCTTATCACCCCTTTTTGGCTCTTCCTAATGAACGAACAGGAGGATTTGGAAGTACTCGGCGACATATATTTTGGGAAATGCTTATCAAAGATTCTCGCCCTGTTCTCTCCTTGATTATACAAGGAAACAACTTTGAGGGACTAGTAGACACGGGCGGATGTTTCAGTCATTTCTTCTCAACAATGGCCGCAAGATTGGAAAAAAGAAAAAAGCCCTCTAATGCTGACGGGACTGGGCTCCATTGCAGATGTCTGGAAGAGTACCCATCCCTTGCAATGCCAATCCCATAATGGAAGATCAGTGTTTGTTACCTTTTATATTGTAAACTTACCTTTAATATATGGGGAAGAGATCTTCTCTCTCCTTTGGGGGCTTCTGTAACCATTCCATCGGAAAACTAGTAGCCACTGCTCAAATTCCTCGAGCATTCCCATTAAAATGGTTAACTAATACTTCAAAATGGGTTGAGCAGTGGCCATTACCACAAATGAAGCTCGAGGCATTAGAACAATTAGTACAAGAACAACTCTAACTTGGTCGTATAGAGCCTTCTACCTCCCCCTGGAATTCTCCTGTTTTTGTTATAAAAAAGAAATCTGGAAAATGGAGAATGTTAACTGATTTACGAGAAGTTAATAAATGTATTGAACCTATGGGAGCATTACAACAGGGACTCCCCTCTCCACCTCTTATTCCTCAGAATTGGTCCTTAATGGTGCTAGATCTTAAAGACTGTTTTTTTACCATTCCCCTACAATTGTAAGATAGAGATAAATTTGCTTTTACAGTTCCTGTTCTTAATCATGCTCAGCCTGTTAAGTGTTATCAGTGGACAGTCTTACCACAGGGAATGATAAATAGTCCTACCTTATGCCAAGAATTCGTAGCTCGCTCTTTACAATCCCTCCGTCAAGAATACCCCACTTATATTCTATATCATTATATGGATGATCTCCTATTAGCAGCTCCTAGTATTGCTGAACATGATGAATTCTTTCTAAAACTACAGGAGGCTTTAAGACTATACAATTTGCAAATAGCCCTGGAAAAAATTCAAAAGGACTTTCCTATTTCATATTTAAGGACAATATTGGAACAACATAGAATAAGGCCCCAAAAGTTGCAAATTAGAAGAGACCATCTCAAAACCTTAAATGATTTTCAAAAGTTATTGGGAGATATTAATTGGCTACGCCTGGTACTTGGGATTCCTACTTATAAATTACGACATTTGTTTTCTACTTTAGAGGGAGATACAGCTCTGGATAGCCCCCGGACCTTAAACTCGTTGGCTCTACAGGAACTTCAATTTGTTGAGCAACGACTAAATGATGGCTTTTTGACTTACTTACATGCATCTCAACCTATTTCGTTTATAATATTTCATACCCCTTATTCTCCATCTGGTGTAATTGCTCAAGAAAAAGGATTAATAGAATGGGTTTTCTTATGTAATAGTTTTCAAAAAAAATTGACTACATATATGGATAAATTAGCCTTCCTTATACAGAAAGGTCACCATCGTATTTTACAATTGTCAGGATGTGAACCACACCAGATTGTTACTCAGTTAACAACTGCTCAAATATCTCAATGTTTACAATTTAATAAAAACTGGCAAATTTCTCTTGCCTCATATCCTGGTTCATTTTCTAATCATTATCCATCATCTAAATTGATTGATTTTCTCATGACTAACTCTATGATATCTCATTCCCCAATTTCAGATGTTCCAGTTAAGGGACCCACTATTTTTACAGATGCAAATAAAAATACTGCTGGATATTGGACCCCGGAAAGTTCCAAGGTTCTCCCCCACTCATTTTCTTCTGTACAGCCCGCTGAATTGTGGCTGAATTATTTAGTTTTGCAAGATTTTCCCCAACTTCCTATTAACATTGTTTCAGATTCTCGATATGCTGTTCTCTCCTGCCTACAGCTTCCCCATGTCTCCCTTCCACTGACCCTTAAAACAGCTATTGATAAATTGTTTTACCAAGTACAACAATTGCTCTTGCAGTGTTCAGAGTTAATTTTCTTTACTCACATCCGTGCACATTCTGCCCTTCCTGGACCCTTATCATTCGGAAATGCTACAATTGATGCCTTACTTTATCCTATAGAAGCAGCAAAACAAGAACATCTCTTACA